>NW_021703786.1:48319957-48599592 GCF_005190385.1 Monodon monoceros
CGCCGCCACCGCAGCCGCCGCCGCCTCGCCGCTCCCTCCCGCTCCCTTAAAGGCGCCGAGCGGCGGCCGCGCCGGCCCCCCCGCGCCGCCGGGGAGGGACTGACGGAGGAAGGCGCCCAACGCCGCCCCCGCGGGCCCGCACCCCTGCCCGGGGCCGCGGCCGCCGCTCCAAAACACTCCGCTCCGAGCCCCGGACGGGCGCAGAGACGCTGAGGCGCTGCGGTCCAGGCGGAGATGCGCACGCGGACCGCGAGTCGGGGGCGAGAGCCACTGAGACTGGGCGCTAGAGACACCCCTGGGGCCGAAACACCGACGGGGAGAGGGGGAGAGAAATTCGGAGGAGATTCGAGACCCTGGCACCTGGAGAGTGACAGAGCAGAGAGGAGAGAGAGAAAGGAAGAACGGGCACCGGGAGGCTCCCGCGAAGCCAAGAGGGAGGTGTCTCCAGGGATCCGAGGCAAGAGATGGACCCCTCCATCAGCCCCAACTCCAGGCTATCATTTCTAGGATCCACAACCTGGACCTGAACTAGCCTCAGAGGGGAAGGGATTTCTGTGCCCTTAGTTCTAAAGGAACTTGTAAAATACACGTAAAGCCCACCTGGGATTCCAGGCTGGAGCAGTCTGGGGAGGCCAGGAGCCTAGCTGTGAGCTGTAGCCCCCTTTGCTTCCCACACCTGGGACGCAGACATCCTGGTGAACAGTCCCAGCGGAGGCTGGGGAGGCTGGGGTTGTGGCTTCTGCCTGGTGGCAGCTGGGGATCCACAGCCCAGCCCCAGCAGGGGGCGGGAGAAGGCCAGCCGTTTCGGTGGCGCCTGGGTGGTAGCCAGATGGGAGGCCCCAGGGGAGAGCAGTCCTCTCCCTAGCTCAAGGCTGGGCCCGGTCGGTGGGCCCAGCAGATGTCTGCCCAGCCTTTGGCAGCTCCCAACATCCTCAAAGCCGGCTGCCTGGCTCAGCTGCTGGAAAGGGCTAGGGGGAATCTGTTCTCAGATGACCTTTCAATTCCCACCAAACCATCCCTTGAGAAGATGCCCTCTGCTTCCTTCTGAGGAACTGGGAAGCTAAAGCCCAGTTACCGTCTGTAGCCAGGCACCTCACACCCTGTCCCGCACCCGCCTTCCAGGGAAAAGGATAATTCCACCCTTAGGGTAGCCACTGTCCCGACTCCAGGGTCCCATTAGCCCCTCTATGGAAACGGAGCACATATGGTGCTGAAAGGGTCCTCAGTGGGCATTTAGCCCAGCACCCCACCCCCCGGGGCTTTGTCTCCATCCACCGGATCCCCATCAAGTGGCCCTTCAGCTCCTGGTGTATTACATCCAAGGACAGGGAGCTCAGTACCTCAAGCAAGAGTTCTTCCATCTTTGGATGCTGCTGACCGTGAGAAGGTTTCCTCTCATTTGAACTGAAATCTGCACCTCAGATGACCCACCTGTGGGTCCTTCTGTGGCCTCACTCAACAGAACCAAGGGCCCTCTGTCTAAACTCCCTAGTGTGGCTTCACCAAGAGGGACCAACCATCCGGGTTTGCCAGAGATTCCTGGTTTTAGCACTGAAAGTCCCACATCCCAGGGAACCCCTCAGTCCCCAGAGTTCTGGGTCCCAGAACCAGACAGCAGGGCTGACCAATAGACAAAATTTCAGAAGCTTCGAGGTTGAAGCCAGAGCTCTTGGCCGGTGTGTGCTATCCATCACCAGCTGGGAGTGTGTGAGTGAATCCCTGCAGCCTTTCGCCATTACTCGGGCATGGTGGAGGCAGGGACAGCAATGAGTGGACAGGCAGTATGCTCGGGGCTTCACATATATCATGTCTTTTAACCCTCAGGCAGTTGGTACGTAATACCCTCGGATGTCTTGTATTATCCCCAGTTTACACATAGGAAAGGGAGGCTGAGAAAGTTCCGTGCTTGTGGTTATGCAGGATAAATTTAGAGCCTATGTTCTATCCCTCGGGCCTGGTTCTCACCCTTCCCTGCAGGCAGGGCAGTCAGAGGCCTGACTGCCTGGATAATGTCCAGGCTCGGCCACCTGGTCTGTGGGTGTGAGTTGTCACAGAGGAACCATAAAGCAGCCTCAGAGGGGACACACCCGGGCCTGAGCACCTCCTGGGGCCCTTGGCTCACAGCGGCAGCAGTGACAACAGTCTGGCAGGGGCCCTACTTCCAGGCAGCACTGCGCGCGTGCGTGCGTGCGTGTGCGTGTGTGTGTGTGTGTGTGTGTGTATTTCATAGGCAAACACATCCTGCTCAGGGAAGATGCTCCCTGAGGTGGGCACTGAGACCCCTCCCACCTCTCCGTCCAGTCACCACAATCCCTTGGGAGGGGGTGGGTGGGGCAGGTTAGGGGAGACACCGAGTTGATGGGAGTTACAGAAATCATCTAGCCAGACCCTCCTCCACACCCCCATTTCTCAGATGGGAAGACAATGGGCCAGAGATGGAGGAGGCTTGCCACATGACAACCCACTTCCGGGATCCATCCGTGGCTTCTCCACTTTGGACCTCCACCACAGCCCCAGCCCCTGTCTGAAGATCAGTGCTGCTGCGTGGATCTGGAGTCCAACAGGGAATGTGGGGCCCTGGCCCCCCAGGGCAGCTCCTGAATGCATGGGCTGTGACCCGCTACCAAGGAATTTGTGGCCCTGCCTTCAGATAGAGCAAACACATCAGGACTCAAGGCCATTAGACTAACTGGTGGGAGTTAACTTCCTGCGTCAGAAGAATTGTCCTTAATTGAAGAAAGGAATAACTAGCAATTTAGAGACGCTGACCTCAGCTGCCTGCAGGAGAGAGAAGCCAGAGTCAGCCGGTGCTTCCTGGGCCTCCCAGCTCTGTGACTGAGAGACGGGGTCAGGGTTCCAGACAGGATCTTTCCTCTGGAACCCGCTGCCCAGACCCTTTCCTCTGCCCACAGCCTGTTGAGCTTCCGCCTCTGGAGTAGCCAGTTGCCCCCCGGGCCCAGCCAAGCACTCCAGCCTAGAGAACTGGGAAAAAAGTGTAGAGGCCAGTGCTACCTGGTCCCCAGGAGAATGTGAACACAGATGTGGATGGAGCGAAGAGGTCCAGGCGGGTGTGGAGAGGAACATGGCTGGGGTGACCCCTCCACATGACAGACCCAAGGCCTGGGTATCCATCCCGGGCAGGTGGTGTCCCGGCACTTGGAGAGGTAAGTGACCGGTCATCAAGAGCCATCGTGGCCCCGTGGAAAGGCAGCCACGCCAGGTTACACTCATTTCCTTTTTGGACACGTCGCAACCGGTGGAGTTCGGTATTGCAGTGCCTGCTGGGCCTGGTATGGCCGCTGTCCAACTCTCTGATGGTGACTTGCACGGAAGTCAGGAGCAGGACAGTGGTCTGATTAAGTGACTTAACCCCTGTCCACTGCTGATGGACTCCAACAGAAGGAGGCCTGGGGCAGGACCAGGGCCAGCTCGAGCCCGGCAGCAAAGGCGCCAGTGAGTCCCTCGGCCTCTGCCAGTGTCACGTGGGTCTCTCTCACCCGAGCTGCTGGAAACGCCTTCCCTCCCTGCAGTGTCTCCTGTCCTGGCTCTAGCCGTCCGGGCCCCTCCTCGCTGGTTCCCACACTTTAAAGAAACTTAGGGGTTGTCCACTGCCATGAGGCTCGCCCCCAATCACGAAAGCAGCCCTAGGAATAGAAGCTTTTCTTTGGAGCCTTCCAGAACAACCGGGAGTGGCTGGTTTGTTCTCGCCATCGCCTTCTCGCACCAGGCTGCCCCCCACTTCTGCCCACCATCCGGGACACTGGGTAGAATGTGCCTTCGCATCTAGAGCTCTTCTTCTTCTCCTTGCTGGGAGCTGTGGCTTATCTTGTCCGTGCTTCCACCTTCAACCTTAAGAAGGGTTAGGACCCTGCCTGTCCCCTTCCCTGCTGGCGAGGGCCCGTTCCCAGCAGTTACACTAATAACCCCAGCCTCACGTTCACAGCAGATCCTGTGAAGGAGGCACTGGGTCACCAAGGTTCTCATTTGTGATCTCACGCAGAGGCAGGAAGATTCCCTTAAGATCAACACAAATGACCTCTTAGGTGAGCCCTAGACCCCTGTGTAAGAACCCCTGGCCAGGAAAGACCCCCACCCACCCACCCACCAACCTAGTAGACCAAGGTGAATGCTCTACCTTTACATAGACCATGGTCCCCCCTCTATGCCCATAAGGGTGGGCCGCAAAATCTAGATGACATTCACATTCCTGCACCCTCAGTATTTTTGAAGGATGCTTGGAGACATCTTGCAGAACCTGTTGAACAAGACCTCCCCCGGTTTTACTTGAGTGCTGAGATGACCCGAGGCTCAAGTTTAGATTTTATTTCATCGATTGCTGTTTACGCGGCTTCGCTGTTCTTCCGAGTGGGGTGCGCTGGTAGATGGGATTTTGGAGAGAGGGTCTGGAGAGGCCGAAGGGAGATTTTTTAAGAAAAGAGGGGGTTGGGTGGAGGCAGAGAGATGTGGCCGCGGCTCTAAGGAACGAGCTGATTTAAGAGGCTGCCCAATGGGTTAGCAATTTATCTCCTCCTTCAGCGCTTGCAGTTGGAGCTGTGTTTTGTGTTTGTTTGATGTCAAGACTGTTGAGATTGGCCTCAAGCAAGACCAGTTGTCTTCAAGTTATATTTAGACCAAATACAAACGAGGAACTGGCTGAAAATCTGAAACGCACTGCAAGAGTGGTCCTTGGAGTCTACACTCCTGCAAACATGCATCAGTGCCAGCAGCCCCAAACAAGCATGTACCAAAGCTCCGACCTCAGACTCGTTGCTCCCCTGCCCTGGCCCCCCACACGACATTGTTTATGACAGATTCCAGAACACAGAGAAGCAAACACAGGTATAGATGATAAGGCACTAAGGAAACAATAGATCAGCCCGTGCGTCCTGATTACTAATGTAACTGTATTGACGAGGCAGGAAATCACAACCAGATTATGTAAATTATGTATCAGACTTTATTGGCACCTAGTAGAATACCTACACCTATTAGGGCTCTTGTACACCTTTCTTCAGATACGGCTTTGCTCAGGCTCCACAACTTGGCATGGTCCTTGCTCTGGACCCCTACAAGGTCCCAGCTCTGGCCATGCTGGCTGCGTACCAGGATGGCGGTGCTGGAAGGTCCTGAGGGAATCATCTAGACCCCATCTTTATCTATTGTGTTTGAACCCGAGATGCACCTAATAGGATATAATAGGATTTGGTATTACCAGCTCATGGCATCTCCTAGCAGTCTCAGCAGAGTCTTTTTTTTTTTTTTTTGGTCTCTTTTTGTCCTCACCCCCAGTCTATTCCTCTCTTCCAAATGCTGTGTGCTTTTCCCATCTAACTTCAGAAGCTCTTTCTCCTGTCTGTGTAGCCTAAACATTATACACCTGCATGGATGCATTTAAAACATTACATAATGGGGCTTCCCTGGTGGCGCAGTGGTTGAGAGTCCGCCTGCCGATGCAGGGGACACGGGTTCGTGCCCCGGTCCGGGAAGATCCCACATGCCGCGGCGCGGCTGGGCCTGTGAGCCATGGCCGCTGAGCCTGCGCATCCGGAGCCTGTGCTCCGCAACGGGAGAGGCCACAACAGTGAGAGGCCCGCGTACCGCAAAAAAAAAAAAAAAAAAAAAAAGTATTTAAAACATTACATAATGGCACCATGGCTAGCCCGTTCTGCTTCTTACTTTCCCCCCTTTAATATTGTTTTCAGATCTATTCATACTGATATTTATGGATTTGGCGGGTTCCTTTCGATGATAATGTTTCCTAGTGTGATAAGACCTCATCTTGTATTTCCTCATCCCCTCTTGATGGGCATTTAGTTTTCACAGCCCTTCGCTGCTACAGATGCTGCTGCAACAAACATCCCCCGCATTTCTTGGGTTTCTCTGTGTCAGAGATTCTCTGGGGCACATACACAGCACTGGAACTGTAGGGCCATTGGGAACACGCAGATTTCCCTAATCACCGCATCAGTAAGCTGCACTCGAGAGAGTGTTCTGCCAATACCCTCATTTGATGGATATTAAGACCGAGGCCCAGAGCAGGGAAGGGCCTTGTCCTAGTTTAGAACCTGACTGTTCTGACTTCCAGCCCAGTCTCCATCCGCTCAGAACACTCCACACTCCCTGTCTCCCACGGAGAGAGCAGGGCAGCTGCAGCCTCATTGAGCAGGCAGCTCGGCCTGTGATACAAATTTCATCTCTCTCCTCCAGGTCTGAGCACAGTGGTACCCACCACATGCCTCCCCAGGAGGGGATGGAGAAGAAGGTGGGCAGTCTGAGCTGAAGTCAGCAGAGAAAGGCCTCCTATTCACCAGGAATAAACCCTGGCAGCCCCCATGGCCCGAGTGTGATATAAGCTCCCGCTGCAGATCTGCCCCACCCTGCCCTCTCCACAGAGGCATCATTTGTACTTGCTGATACAGATCTCAAAGTGTATTAGTCTTAACTCCCCAGAGAGGACCCCACACTGCTGGGGCTCAGGCAGCTGCTGGAGAGAAGCCAAGACAGAGTCACTGGGGGGAGGGAACCCCTAAGAAAGGGTCATTCTGTCCATCCTTCTGCCTCCAGACTTTGCTACAACCTTCAGCTCTCTCTGTTAGGCTAGCTGGGAAGCTCTTCTTCACATCTGCTCTATTTCTCTCCAGCTGTAACAACAACACAATAACAACAATAACAGGAATAGATTTGCTGAGTGACTACTATGTACCTGGAAATGTTTTAAGTACTTTTCATGTGTTACCTCATTTAATCCTTACAGCAACATAATGAGGGAGGCATTATTCTAACCATCCCCATTTCACAGATAAGAAACTGAGGCTCAGAGAGGCTAGGTATCTTTCTTTAGGTCACACAGCTAGTAAGTGGTTGGACCAAGTATTCCAACACAAGCCCTAGGATGTCTGTGATTCTCACCTTAACCTCTAGAGAGAAGAAGACAAGAAATAAATAAGACAAAAGCAAGACACAGGAAACTGAGAGGCTGAGGCTCTGCCACTAACTCCAGGTACAGCCTCAGACAGCTCACCGCCCTGCCCTGTCTATACTAGATTCACAAGTTTCCCAGAACCTTTCCGCTGGGCTCTGACCCCGTGGTTTTCCAAAGCCCACATTCAAGATGCTCTGGCAGGTGAAGAAGCTGAGTCAGCAAGCGTCTCCAGGGCACAGATGCTGCGGCCTTGGCCCAGGCAGAGGCCTCCTGGGGCTATCAGCCCATATCCCCTGGCCAGATCTCATCCCCTGGCCAGATCTCATCCCCTGGCCGGTCGTGGGTGGGTGCTGCTGGGGCTATCTATTCTTATTGGAATTTGAATGCTTCAGGTCAGAGTGACTAAAAGGCTGAATTTTACACGGGTTTTGAAAGTGAATTGACTCCACTTATTAAAGATGTACTAGATTACTCGCTGAGTGAAAGGACGCTCCAGGGACTCCAGGCCTTTCTTGAAGACAGAAACATCCCTTTCCAAGCCCAGCCGCTGCCAGTAAACCACAGGGGGAGACATTGCACTGGGCAGGTGTCAATTAAATTACCGGCTGAAGGATCGCAGTCCATCAAGGAAACATCCTGGCCTAGAAGGGCTGCAGGTGAATAAAGAGGCAGCTGTAGAAATCCCCTCTGGTTATTTTATGCAAATCCATTTCTAAAGGCAGGAAGGCAAAGACTACAAGGAACGTATTCACGGGAAGACTTGACTTTTGGTCATGAAATGTATAAGGGAGAGAGAGGGATGAAGGGTGTTTGGTGCTCCAGAATGTGACGCACAGGACCGATGCCAGGTAGGGGTCAAGACACTGCTTGTTTTCAGACCCAGAGTCCTAGGGGAGTGAGTCCTAGGTAGGCGGGGGCTGGGAGGTTGTTCATCTATGCCTCTGAGGATGTTGGACAGTTTGAAGGGTATCTGGACTCAGGGCTGGAATTGGAAGGACCTCCAGACCCCACTCACCGCATCCAACTCCAACTCAGCGGACCCAGCACCTCACTGTACAGATGGGGAAGCTGGGCCCCAGGTACTGGGGGTGGGAAGCGGGGAGTCACAAACAGGGCATTGGGCTTCCCTGGTGGCGCAGTGGTTAAGAATCCGCCTGCCAATGCAAGGGACACGGGTTCGAGCCCTGGTCTGGGAAGATCCCACATGCCGCAGAGCAACTAAGCCCGTGCGCCACAACTGCTGAGCCTGTGCTCTAGAGTCCGTGAGCCACAACTACTGAGCTCACACGCCTAGAGCCCGTGCTCTGCAACAGGAGAAGCCACCGCAATGAGAAGCCCGCGCACTGCAACAGAGTAGCCCCCGCTCACCACAACTAGAGAAAGCCCACGCACAGTAACGGAGACCCAACACAGCCAAAAATAAATAAATAAAATAAATAAATTTATTAAAAGAAAAAACAAAAAACAGGGCATTGGTGGCAGGGGGTCTCCAGGTTCATCTCTCAGGGCTCTCTCCTCACACTCCTGCGTGGAGGTGGAGGGAGTGTTGCTTGCTTGTGGAAAGGAGTCTTTTCTACTCTCTTTGACCCCCTCCATCCCATCCTGCCAGGAGAAGTGGGGGTGTTGCTGGTGCCCAGGTAGCATTTGCTTGCGGAAGTAACACGAGGTCCAGACGGTGTGTGTGCAACACGGATGCTTCCTATTGTAGCAGGCACAGACTCGGGCTCTCTTAAGCAAAAGGGAATTTATTGGCGGGCTGCCGGGGCTGAGGCTGCAGGGACAGGCTTGGAGAGCAGACAGGAACAAAGGCAGCTCAGAGGGCAGAGAACTGTAAAGCCCAACAGCCATCTCGTGGCAGAACAATTTGGCCTGAGGGTCACTCCCTGCACCTTGGACAGCCCCACCGCTGAGTGGGTTCTAGAGGAACCTCATCTTTGCACCACTCATTCAGTCCAGGTCTGATTGGCCAAGGCTGGGACGTGACAGCACGTCCCAGGTTCCAGCAGTGGGAGAGGGAGCTCTGAGAATCCTGCCATGGCAGATGGGCTCCTGCATTCCAAGGGCACTGGGAGTGTCCCGCATGAAAGGCTGCATCGTGCGTTCCAAATCACTTGGATATTGGGGGCTGAGTCACCTCATGGATGACATAGCCCCTGCAATCCCCGCAAAACTCAACCCTGAAGACTTGCCAAAGTTAAGGGTTCCAAAAGTCTTCGGGAGAGTGTTGCCTGCTGTTTCGAGTCATCTGGCACGGGCATCCTCCGTGCACGAGGGTCCTGGTGCGTCCCCGGCAGGAAAGTTCTGGGAAGGGGCTGGATTAACTGCACAACTACATGGAGAGGCTGTCAGTCCTTCCACAGTGCTTTTTAGTCCAGGCTGCCGCAGGCTGTATGGTTTTAAATGTTCCAACGTTACAATATTTCATACTTGGGAATTAAGCACAACTATGGTTTTCAGAGTTCAAATTATATTTCAAGCTATAGAGAGTAAAATTTAACAACTTGGCCTGAGATTCAGTAGATTTCTGCTCCCCTCCCCACCATGAGTTATTAGAAATTCCTAGGGTGGGGAAATGAGGTTTTTTTCTGTGCATCAAAAGGGAGCATGGCCTAAAAAAGTTAGAGGAAACACTGGTGGAGCTGATAAGCCCCACTTTCACTATTGATTTCCTATCAGACCCGTCCCTGCTCTGCAGAAAAGGGGGTAATAAACCCTCCTCTGTCTACCTCAGAGTAAGAGGTTAGAAAATGCTTTGTGATGGGGGCACGGCTTGTACCTAGACGGCTTCGGAGAGAATTACAGGGGAAGAGGCCGGACCCCAGAATCATTCAGTTCAGGGTTCCTTAACCAGGCATCCAGGCCAGCCTGGATCTGGGGATTGCCAGCCCCCTGGCATGGCACTGCAGGTGTGTGTATGTGTGTGTGTGTACATGCACATATGTGTATGTGTGCATATAATGTGTGCGCGCATGTATATGTATGTACATGTGTTTGTGTGTGTACATGTGTTTGTGTGTGTGTGTGTGTTTTCTGTGGAAAGGGCCCATAGCTTTTTCCAGATTTTTAAAGGGATTTTTACTGAAACAGCAAGAACTCCTATTTCGTCCATCCCTTTGTGCGGATGGGATACAGGCCCCCGAGTTAGTGTGGGGAGTCTGGGGCATGTTCGTGTCTAACCTGTGAATGATTATGTGAGTTAATTAAAAGCGTTGGCAGAGCTAAGCCCGCATCCCTGTGTCCTCCCACGGCAAGGTGGCCTTCTGCCACGCCTGCCACAGGTCACAGGGCTGCAGCAGTGCCCGACGCCTGGGTCTCAGGCTCCAGCGTGCCCTCCCCAGGCAAGGACGACAGGATCAACACTGACAGGAAGGCCGACACCCTGAGGCCCGGCCTAGATTGTCCTCGCAAAGACCCCACGGCTCAGCGGGCCCTGCATCTGTTCCAAACATGCCTGGGATTTCTTTTTGACACTAAAGTAAATGTTGGCTGGAGAGCCACCTACGTGGCTGACGGAGGCTGCCGGCTTCTCATTGGAGGGCCGGGAGGAAATTCTGCAGGTCTTTGAGGCTTGCCAAGACTCCTCCGTCACACTGAGCAGATATAAAATCCATTACCAAGAGCTAATAAAGGCGAGGAGACCAGGCTGAGGACAAGCCGAGGGTGCAGCGGGCCCGGGCGGGTGGGGCTCCGTGGGCTCCCGCTCTGCTGCTCAGCCTTCAATATTTGCCCCTCTTGCAGCACCTCCTTCGGGTCCCCATTGTTCTCAGTTCAACAGTTTGGGCAGCGATTCTGTTTCTCATTCACTATAAAAGCCCGTCCCTACAGACCTCTCGGCACATTTATTGTGAGGCTGGAATTTATGACGGATTGGATTTCAGAGGAGGGACTGATTAAGTACAGATGGAGCACTTGGCAGGGGCCTGGGGCTCCCAGTAGACTCCCCCCATCTGGAAACAGAATAAAGATTAGGAAGCTTGAGCAAGGGGCAATCTGGGGCAAATCCTGCTTTCAAGGGCAGCGAGGGTGGACGCTCTCCCAGGGAAACTGCTTGTTTCTGTTCAAGGGCATCTTCTCGAAGCCGGACAAAAATTCTTTGTCGGCAGGAGTCATGAGCTGCCAAGGCCACTCCTCACTGCCTCAGATGCACTCAGTCTCGGGCACACAGGCTCCCAGTGCAGGCGTCTCAGCTCTGGCTAAACCCCTCTAGTACCTTAGCCTAATCGCATTATATTCGCATATGCCCTCCCCTTTCGAGAGCTCAATCCTTGCCCTGCTGTTCCCTCTGCCTGGAGGGTCCTTCCCCTACTTCTAAAATTACTAGAGTTTCAATTTTCTTTCAAGGTCTCATTCAAATGCCACGTCCTCCATGAAGACCACCAGGATTGCAACCTTCGCTCAATAAAAATGAGTCACTCCTTTGAACGCACAACCATGCTCTGTTGCTTCCCTCTGTTTCACCTTAATTTTCATTCGCTTAACGAGGGTCTGTGCCTTACTTATCTCTGGATTTCCATAGATGTAGTAAACTTTGCATGACTGTTAATGAAGATTAAAATGTCTTGTGACCTAGTCTTAAGAAGACATGCTACTTTTTGTAGTGCGCACTGGCAGACTCTCCAGCTTCAGGTAATGCGGCCTCTGTTTTCCTCTGGGAAGCTGCCGCTTCTCCATGTTCAGTCCATGTGGTTGGGATGCTGCTGATCCATCCTCTTCTCCAGATGCACATGTGACTAAGATCTGACCAATCACAGCACAGGCATTAGGTCGGGGATGGGTCTGTTCCGTGGGTTGGGCCCATCAGACCAATGAGCAGTGACCCTGACCCTGAAGCCTTCGTGGCACTCCTGGGAGGGAAGGGCTTCTCTCTGCTGAGGTTGCCAAGGGGAAAAGTGTCCAGCTGGGGCCGCTGGGGCCCCGCATGAAGCTATGTGGGGAGGGGCTGCCTGAGAATGATGCCTTGAGGAGGCAAAGGAGGAAATTAGACCGGAGGGCGGGGACACTGGCTTTGCCACTGAGGCTGTCCTGCACAGGGCAGAGGCCTTTTGTGAACAGTGCTTGGCAGGTAGAGCAAAAGCCCAGGTACCGCCCAGGGGAGGGTTGTACCAGCATGTCCAATTCGGCACATGCCCCCGGCACAGGAGGCGAGGCCGCAGCTGTGGCTTAGGCTGCCTTCTGAGCGGATGCCCAGCCTCCGGCCGGCCGGAGGTTCTGGGGGAGGAGCCTGAGCGGCAGGCAGGATGCCAGGGCCCAGGGGGGTCCACGGCAGTACACTGGGAAGAGCCCAAATTTGTAAGCAGACCCAGAACCACTGTCTCATTGGGAAAATCTCCTTCTCACTTGGCTTCAGTTTTACCTGTAAAACAGGTTAATAATCTCTATTTCAGTTTAGTGTGAGAATCAAATGAGATCGTGTAAATAAAGCACCTACCTGGTCAGCACTCAAGCAGTGGATAATTACCATTACTCTGTGGGCTGAGTTCCGGGGAGGGTTCAGCCCCAGCAGGAGCGCAGGGGATGAGGGAGGCAGACGATGAAAACTGAGGCAGCAGCTCAGCTCTGGGCAGTGGGGATGCTGTGTCAGGAAGGTGGGAAATGCATCTTAGTCATCTTTGTAGGCCCCAAACTAAGCCTAGTGTCTGGCAGAGTGCAGGACCATAGCAAGTATTTTTAAATGCAGATTCCACTTACAGTTACATCTACTAAGCCTTCTAGACCATCTAAGAACCATCTGCTTGAGAGAAAGACCAAATGGTGTTACAGAATGGAAAGGTTACTAGGTCTGAAGTCAAAAGATGCAGATTGAGTTTTGGTTCTGTCATTGTGTGTCCACATGACCTCTTCATTTCTGTAGACCTTATTGTTTTCATCTGCAAAACAAGGCTAGTGGACTTCCCTGGTGGCGCAGTGGTTAAGAATCCACCTGCCAATGCAGGGGACACGGGTTCGCGCCCTGGTCTGGGAAGATCCCGCATGCCGCGGAGCAGCTAAGCCCGTGCGCCACAACTACTGAGCCTGTAAGCCGCAACTACTGAGCCCGCGCGCCTAGAACCCGTGCTCCACAACAAGAGAAGCCACCGCAATGAGAAACCTGTGCACCACAACAAAGAGTAGCCCCTGCTCGCCGCAACTAGAGAAAGCCCGCACACAGCAAAGAAGACCCAACGCAGCCAAAAAACAAAACAACAACAACAAAAAAAACCAAGGCTAGTAATACTTCATCTGCCTGCCCCTTAAGG
The DNA here is from genome assembly GCF_005190385.1 of Monodon monoceros. Taxonomy (NCBI): domain Eukaryota; kingdom Metazoa; phylum Chordata; class Mammalia; order Artiodactyla; family Monodontidae; genus Monodon; species Monodon monoceros. The sequence continues at coordinate 48,333,116 of NW_021703786.1, forward strand.
ATGTGGTCCAGTTCAGAAGGTTCTGGTGGCACTGGGAGCCCTAGAGCAAAGCGCACAGGACCACTGTCCACGGTGCAGTTAGTCCCGTGGCCAAAAGGGACATCTCTCTGAGGTGGCCCAGCGGGATAAGCTGGAGGGGGAACCAGATGTGTGGCTCAGGGCAGCCAAAGGAATGGCTAACTGTTGCCAAGTGTTTGGCTTTGAGGGCAAGGCAAGAAGAGACACAGGGCTGTAGGCAGGAAGAACACAAGAGCAAAGAGGCAAGGAGAGCGCTTCAGAAAGAAGGCTGTGAGAACAGCCACAAGCGTCCCCCTCCTAAGTCCTCAGTGACAAACCTGAGAGTGAACACTCGCTGAGCACTCACTATCCACCAGGTGCTCTTCTCAATGTTTGCAAAGGATTATTTCCCTTAATCCACACAGTAACCCCGGGTGGATGCTACTGTTATCCCCATTTCACAGATTAGGAAACTGAGGCATGGAGGTCCCAGGAGATTTTAACTCGTGGCTCACATTCTTAAGCAGTCCGTGTTACTGCTGGTACACAATGCAGGGTGGCTACAGTGACTGAGAGAGAAGGGAATGTATTGAAAGGCATTTTGTGAATTGTAAAGTGCTGAGTAGATGTGGGATGGGGTTAAACCCCAAATATGCACTTAACCTCTCTCGGCCTCTCAGTAACTCTCCAAGAACGGTGTGTTGGACAATCATGGCTAAGGAGAACCATGTTTCCTCCTGAGCCTGGCCCTGGAGCTCGGTCTGTAGGGGCCATAAAGGCAAGTGGCTGCACAGGTGCTGGTGGCCGGCCTCATCTCCCCAGCTCTCTGGACTCCCAGCCTCCCATGCCATCTCGAGGAATCGTCTGCTGGGGGCCTCCTAGGTAATTCAGCCCAGGCTTAGGGAACCCTGGAGCTGTGGGGTAGATGGCAGAGCCCAAGTGTCCAGGATCTGATCACAGTGTGTCAGAGCCGGACGCTGTTGGAATTCTCCCACTCCCAAATGGGATGACGGGCACGGACAGAGACAGAGCAAGCTTCTAGACACAGGCACGGCGCCCACAAGTGGGAAGCCTTAGGCTGACCTCACCCCCACCCAAGGGAAGACAGAGGAACAGTGTGTGGATGGAAGATTCCAGGGAGACAACCAGAGCAGAAGGGAAATGCTTCTGGTCCAGGGAGGGGGCAGTGAGGGAGGCTGGGGAGGGGAGGGCGAGGAACGGCACAAGGTGCGAAGACACACCCAGAGGGGGTGCCGAGGGGCCCGGGGAAGGGTTGCAATGGAAGCAAAGGGAGACAGAGACTGGGGAGGCAAAGGCTGTGACAGAGGGGCTCTGGGAGAGGGTGACTTCTCTTGGATCCAGAACAGAATGGGAGGGGAGCAGCCCCTCAGTCAGCCCCCGGGAGAGCTGGAGCTCAGAGAAGGGTAGGAGGCGCAGGCGTCTTACTTATTCTGTGGCGGGGGACATGGAGTAGCCCAACCTCCGGACACCCGCTGGGGCATGCGTGTGGGGGGTCTGATTCAGTGGCGGGAAGGATGGACTCAGCCACAGGAAAAGTCCCGCTGGGTGGATGGAAAGTCAGCCAGAAAAAAAGGTGAGAGGCAGCAGGTTTGGTTCAAGAAAAATCGATCAGGGTTACCAGGCAGATGGAGCACAGAAACAGCTAAGGGGACTCTAGGAAGAGCAGCAGATAAAGGGGGTTCATCAGAGAGGGTGGGGGCAACTTCGGGGCTCCCTGCTCCAGGCTGAGGGTCAGAGGCCACACTTGGGGCTCTGGGAAGACTGGTGAGAGCAGAGCAGGCCCAGTGTCACAGGAACAGGGCCCTGGGCAGGCTGGCAAGAGGGACCTAGAACCAGAGCCGCAAAGCAAAGAGAAGGCCTGGCCACACAGCCAGCCCAGAGTCATTATCAGAGCTGCGAGCCTGGTCAGGGTGGGACCCGCACTGACGGAGGAGTTGACTGAGATCACTTGGGCCTGACAGCCAGCCCGGGGCCCCGACATGGGATTCCCTGGGGCCCTGACCGAGGGAAGCCCTCAGGACGTCTGGTGGAAGCCCTTCCAGGCCAGCCCGCATTATTAGGTTCAACCAACTAATAAACAGATGAGAGGTCTCTGCTCTTGAACCAGCAGAGGCGAATGGGAGAGGCCACTATTTAGGAAGATAGGGGTCACACCGCTGCCTTCCTGCTGCTTCTCATGAGCCCCCAGAACCGAGAGCTCTCCAGCCCGCTGGCCCTCCCAAAGGGCGCTCCTGCGGTGACCGTGCGTGGTGAGCAGACACCCCTGATTTACAGGGTTTGTGGGGAATTCTCATCACTCCCTCAAGTTACTAAAACAGAGTTCCTCAGAGGATATGGGGTGGGGGAAGGGTAAGCTGTGACAAAGCGAGAGAGAGGCATGGACATATATACACTACCAAATGTAAGGAAGATAGCTAGTGGGAAGCAGCCGCAGAGCACAGGGAGATCAGCTCGGTGCTTTGTGACCGCCTGGAGGGGTGGGATAGGGAGGGTGGGAGGGAGGGAGACGCAAGAGGGAAGAGATATGGGAACATATGTATACGTATAACTGATTCACTTCGTTATAAAGCAGAAACTAACACACCATTGTAAAGCAATTATACTCCAATAAAGATGCTAAAAAAAAAAAAAGAGTTAAGGAAACCTACCTGGCACCACAGAGAAAACTGGAAGCTTTCCGACCGGGCTTAGAGCCCCTTCCTCTCCTCTGGGCCCTGGGGGCTTCGCTCCGACAACGCTCACTCTTGCCTTCCAGACCCACCAGTGCACAGTTCATGCCTCCTCCAGGCACTGCCTCTGGCTGCCCACTCCCTGCACACACACTCCCCTCAATTTCAGGGAAGCAGGAACTGTGAGCAAAGGAAGGGAGGGAGGAGAGGCAGAAAGGATGCTACTCACCGCCTCCCCTCCGGCCCCCAGCACCAGCAGGCAGAGGGGCAAGGGACCCCGGCATCAAGGCAGTCATTGCTGTGGTCCCCCATCCACTCCTCTGCCCTCTGCCCGAGCCCTGGGCCCCCGCCAAGCCCACTCTGCAGCAGTTCTGGAAGTTCTGAGTTGGCATCCCTGATGCATCGGCACCTCGGAGATGGGATCTGCAGCTCCTCACAGGTGACATCCTACATCAGGTCACAAAAGAGTAACAGAGATTTCTGTGGACTCTGCAGAGATGTGACAGAACCCCCATCCCAAAGCAAAACCGACCCCAGGAAAAAGTGTGCCTTCCTTCTTTCATTAACTCAAAAGAATTTACTGAGCACTAACTACATGCTGGGCAGAGGCCTTGCCCTCAAGGAACTGTACAGACTAGAGGCAAGCATGTATACAGGTAAGACCCCCTAGGGCCAGAGCTGTGAAGCTGGACAGATCAGGAATTTCAGCATGTCCGTCCATTGGGACAGCTTATGTAACGCAGAAATACTACACTCATGCATTTCTCTGTTTCTGAAAATAACGCATGAATAGGTCAGGAGAAAACTGGAGGGGATTAGATAATAACCTATACAGGATCAGCCTTTGCTCATGAAGAACAAAAATTCTAGAGGTCTGGGATAACTGCAAGGCTATAAACAGGAAAATTTATATTTTAAGGATTCAACTTCCATTTTCAAATGAAAGTTTTTATTTCTTGCAATTTATTTTTGCATCTTTGGAGAATGCTTTGGCCGAGGAGGTTCACTGTGGGCCAGGGCTATAAAGTAGACAGCAGACACGGAGGTAGGTGTAAGCCTCACCCACAGGAGCCAGAAACAGGGAGACCCAGCCGGTGGGAGGGACAGGAGAGATACTGGAAAGATCTGCAAGCAAAGGAGTCTGGACCTGACTCTTCAGCGGACAGGAGGTGCTTAGGAAAGGACTGGTCCAGACAACAGCGTCTAAGACACGTTGAGCGGACACAGGAAGAGGCAGGAGAATGCACTTGAGTGAACTCTCAAAACTTTGACACCTATCTTTATGGGAGTAAGTGAATCCATGACCACGGTGCTGCTGAATATAGGCTTATGTGATCAAATTATCTCCCCATTCTGTGCCTCATTTGATTCATCTACAAAATGGGCGTATTAATGGTATCTATCACACACAGATATGAGGATTAAATAAGTTAATACAGGGAAGGCATTTAGAGCTATGCCTGGTACATAGTATGTGCTCAATAAAATGTTAGCTTTTATTATCATTTATTTCTTTCTGGGGGTGGTGAGAGGTGGCAAATAATCCAGTACGCTCATATTAAACATAAAAGTATTCTCAGTGGTTTCTGTAAATCACATTTCACTTTGCCTGGAAAAAAAAAAGGAGATGTAAATTTTTTCAAACCGACATGTACATACTTTAAAATATTGAGTTTATTTAAAAAATGAGCACAGTAAAAACTGCCACACAAATTATCAATAACAGACACTCCTATCAAGTGTACATATATAACTCCTCAAATAGAGGACCTTTAATTTCCCTTGAAGCCTTTTAAATTCTGAGTTTATACAAAATTAAGCAGGAAAACATTAACATTAAACAAAAATCAATTTTGCACAAATAAGTGTGATCAAGCAGCTTAAATTATCTTGTACTTCAGAGAAAAATCCCAGATGACAACACTATATGTGCTATAAAAGGATTCACATTATTCTGCGGGGTATGTCTCACGTCACTCGTTCTCCACATTTCTTTCACCAAGCCCCGGGCAAAAAAGTGAGGGAAACTTTTTCGAGGCAGTGGCCTTATTTTTTTTTTTTTTTTCAGTGGCCTTATTTTATACACATTCCTTTTCTTTTTCTGAATCCAGAGTTTCCGAAAACACAGAGGCTTTTCTCTTGGTAAAATATGACTTATAAGACGTTCGAGGACCAAGCTATTGTGGTTCTTAAAGTTTCTTCCTTTCTTGGGGGAGACCCTGTGGTCTTCACACTACCCAGATCTCTTTTCTCCTCCCACACAGGCTCCTTTTTGGTGTGGAAACATAGCAACTTGTGACCTCAGCAGAGAGGGGGGTGAGCTCTGTACCTCTGACCAGGCCCCAGAGAAGGCCGGCCTCTCCTGATGTCCTCAAACTTCCTCTGAATTCAGAGTTCTGTATATCAGAATATGTCAACCCACAGCGACAAAAGACTTGAGGAACTCAAAATGTGAAGAAGCACCTAGCAACTGAGAATTAGAGAAATGTGTGTTTATTGTTGTACACAGATAACTGCTGGGTTCCTATTTTAATGATGGAGCAGAGTTTTGGCAGCATAACTAAGTCCTGTGCTCGACACAAGTCTGTAACCCGGCAGGACAGGTGTCCTGGTAGGAAACTGTCAAAGAAGCAAACACGAGCCAGGTGATGGGACCAGAGAGTAATTGCACTTGTGCTGGCATCAAGGCCACCCACAGATCAACAGCAACTTGAATCCCTGTGTGAAGACTTATCTGTTATCTTTCAAAACGCTCTGGCCACCAAACTGAGCCAGTGTAATGAACATGGTATTTTAATGGGAAAATTATACATTCAGAAAATATTATACTGTCATAATTGATTCACGTTTCCTGGGCACTGATAAATATAACACAGTCCATCATAAACTACCAGAACCATTGCTCTGACAATGAGAAGATGCAAAGTGAGGATGGCCTCACTGGCACTTCCTTCCTTTCAGTGGGAAGCACCTTCTGGGCCTGGATGGACAGCTGAGGAAAAAGATTTCCTGTGGCTAGTAGAAAGGGTGGTGCCGTCCCCTCACCAGTGACACTGGGGGCCCTGCCTTGGAGAGCCTTCATGTAGCCGCCTCCAAGAATTCTGAGGTGAACACGGCTTCTGCATAATCTTCACACACATCCTGAAGCTCAGCAGCCACGGCCCCCAGAGCTTCATCTACAAGCTCTTCTGCAAAGCTGGAAGACAAACAACACAGCTAAAGGTACATACAGCCAAGTATGGGAGCCATTCTGTTACTCAGCTGAGGAACTTACCAAGTCACTTCTAAGATTTAAATGGAAACTCAGGAGGCCAAGAATAGCCAAGATAATTTTAAAGAAGAAAAACAAGATGAGAAGCCTGGCTTTCCTAGACAGTAAAATGGTGGTGCTGAGATCCCAAAGTCAGGCTAGAGGGAGGGGCCTGTAATGCACACGGGGCAGACCTCACCCTTGAGATGGCTGAAACCAGAGGTGACTGGAAACTAACTAGCAGCACCCAGCCCCAGTCCCGATCTCCATCCTCCAGCTGCCCACCGCCCAACAGAGGAAAAGGGTGTGTGCCTTCTCTGGGGGGCGGGGCCAGGAAATTCCAGGCTCCTCTCAACACACACATACACACACACCCATACACACACACACTCTCCCGCCTCCAAACTGTTTGAGAGTAAGTTGCAGACTTGATATCCCTCAGGTACTTCTGGGTACATTTCCTAAAAACAAGGGCATTCTCTTAAATAACCCTGATACAATTATAAAAATCTTAACATTAACACAGATACAATACTATTATCTAATCTTACCTACAGACCTTTTTCAAATTTTTGCCAACTGTCCAAAAAATGTCCTTTAAAAGAAAACATTTTCTAGTCCAGGATTCAATGCAGGATCACATGTTGCATTCAGTGGCCACATCTCTTTAGTCAATTTTCACCTAGAATCGTTCTTCAATCTTTGTCTTTCATGACCTTAACATTTTTTGAAGCGTAAAGGCTATTTTTTTGTTGTTATAGAATGTCCCTCAATTTGGGTTTGTCAGGTTCAGGTTCTACATTTTGGGGACAAATGTCCAGAAGGGATACTGTGTCCCTCAATACATCTATTTGTCTTACTATGATGAGTGCTAATTTCTATCACACAGTTACGCTGATGTCTGCCAGGTTTCTCCCTTGTAAAGTCACTATTTTCCCTTTGTAATTAATACTTATATTGCAGGGAGATACTTTGAGACTATGTAAATATCCTGTTTCTCATCAAACTTGCTGAATCAATTATTCCAGGGTTGCCAACACTGATCTTCTAATTCTGTCATTCCCAACTACATGGAAGAGCTTTCCCTTCTCTGTTACTTATTTATGTATTTATATCGGCTTGGTCTTACACATTCTTATTTTATTCAACAGTTTGTAATCTGTTTCTATTATTACTTATTTTGATACTCAAAGTGTCCCAGATTGGCCAGTAGGAGCCCCTTCAAGCCAGCTCCCAGGTCCTCTTGACATGTCCCCATCATTCTTTGAACACTTCCTTTCTGCCACAAGATGATGTTTCAGCCTCATCTTACATTTTCCCAGCCCCAGTCTTGGAATCGGCTATTTCTCCAAGGAGCCCTGGTACCTTTTCATGGAGAAGAGTATTTAGAAACCAAAATCTGGGTACTAAGTGTGCTCATTGCTACTAAGTGTGCCATCGCTTCTAGGCCCTCTCAGCAGATAGACTCGGACAGACAAACAGACACATAGACACACACCCCATGTCTATTTCTATATCTAACAAAAACCATAAATTCATAATACCTCCAATTCCACTTCGAAACAGGGGATTCATTCTAGCCTTCCCCCAGAAACCTGGCTCTCATTATTCACAATATACTTATTTATTTGATCAACCCTAAAATATAGAGAAAGTAGTTTTAGAATTGTTAACCCATGCTGCTGGGTAAAAGAAACCTACTTATTAGAATCTAATATGTGTTTACAGTCTTTTTGTCTTTAGCCAGAAGGTACAGAGTCAAAATACTGCATTCAAAAGTAACTCAGGGGCTTTCCTGGTGGCGCAGTGGTTGAGAGTCTACCTGCCGATGCAGGGGACACGGGTTCGTGCCCCGGTCTGGGAAGATCCCACATGCCGCGGAGCGGCTAGGCCCGTGAGCCATGGCCGCTGAGCCTGCACGTCGGAGCCTGTGCTCCACAACGGGAGAGGCCACAACAGTGAGAGGCCCGCATACCGCAAAAAAAACAAAAAAAAGTAACTCAGACAAGGCCTTATCTGTATGTATCCCTTCAGTATGGTTATTTCTTGGAAATACAGTTAGTGTCATATTTCTTTTTGTATTCCAATTTAGGGTCAACCTCCACTGCCCGCCCCCATCCTTGACGATTTGGAGGGATGTACAGGAAACATTAACAGTTCCAAAAGTCAGAATTATACAAAAGAGGTAAATGAAGATAAGTGTCCTTCCCCTTCTCTCATCCCTTCTACCCCAATTCCTGTCCCAGTTTTATCTTGACTAATCTGACAATCTTTCATCTTTTAATTGGTGGGTATAGTTCTTTTTCACTTAATGTAATTCTGATATATTTGAGCTTCTACTACTAGAATACTACGTACTTTCTATTTGTCTATTTGTTCTCTCTTCTTTCTTGCCTTTTTTAGGATTTTGTGATTGTTTAAATTACATTCTTTCCTCACTATTAACTTGGATTTTAAACACTCTTACTATTCTTTTAATGGCCACTCTAGATTACAATAAGCATCCTTGACTTAGAGTCTAACATTAATTGATATTCTTACCATTTTCCCAGACAATGCAAGAACCTTATTAGAATATTAACTCTACTTATCCCCTTCCCAATTCATATGCTATTTTTGTCGTGGATTTCAGATGTATATATACATACATACATACACCCATAAGACATCAGTTTTTTGTTTTATACAGTCAATATTCACTTACCTACATGTTGACTTTTTCTTAATTCATGCCTTCCCGTATTTCTGACTTTTCATCTGTGTTTTTGCTCTGCCTGAAAAATACCCTTTTAATGTTTCCTATAGTGACGGTCTACTGGTAATAAATTTTCTCAGCTTTGTTTAGAACTTTTATTGCCTTCCTTCTTGAAATACATTTCACTGGGCTTAGATCCAGATTGGTAGCTTTCTCTTTTAGAACTTTAGAAAATACACCAGGTCATCCAGCTTCCATTGTTTCTGTTTCTCCTTTTTCCTTCCTCTGGCTGATTTTAAGATTTTCTCTTTGTCTTTCATTTTCCAACAATACTATGATATGCTACATATGGATTTCTTTTATTTTTCTTGCTTGGGGCATTTAGAGCTTCTTGAATCTACAGCTTGATGTCTTTTGTTATTTGGGGAAGTTATCAGCCGTTCTCTCTATGGATGTGGTTTCTGCCCCATTCTCCCTCTCTCCTCTCCTTCTGTGACTCCAGCCACATGGATATTAGACCTTGTCCCTTTATCCTCCACGTCCCTCATCCTCTCTTCTTTATTTTCATCTTTTTGTGTGTCTCCGTGCATCACACTGGATATTTTCTTCTGTCCTATGTCCCAAGTCTCTAATTTTTTTTTTCATAAATAAGATCTTTTATTTGTCACCATTAAAAGTCTGAATTTTCAGCAGATCCTTGGCTCATGTCCATCAGCTCGTTCAACTCGAGCACCTGCCTCGTCCCCAGTAGCTTTTCCAGAACAACTACCTTCACCAAGTAGCTCCATGAGTTTTCCCAATTCAAACTTGGGCTTCTTCAGCATTTTTACCTTTCTAACAATGACATCATGGAGCAGATAAACAGATTGGCAAGCCTTTTCTATGTCTTTTCCAATGCTGTCTGGAATCAATTTATTGACCACCTCTTTCAAGTCATTTGTCTGCACCTCTCAGGTCATGATTTCCCTCATCTTCTTGCGGATCTGGCGGACCTGCTGGTGCTGGGCATAAAAGGTCTTCCGAATCTGACTGTTGCATTTTTTAGTAAAACCCACACAGAATAGATGAAGCAAATAACCATCGGTAGTCTTGACATCAACGTGAGCTTCAATCATGGTCTGACATTTTTTTGACCATGGGAGCACATTTTGTCATGGGTAATATCCATGCCATGGAAATTAGTCAGGCAGTTTTTGCCCTGAACATCCTCAGTAATTAGCTTGAATTTTCTAAATGCAAACTCATCATTCTGCAGATCAGCAAGGCTCACTTCAAAAACACAACACTTGAGACCGTCAGATGTGATTTTGGTTCCCTGAGTTCTCGTGACTAGTGTTTTCCCAGTATCTCTTACATTGAACATAGCTGGTGCTTCCACATCATAGCAATCTTTCTTAGAAAATGGGTCAACCACTTTCTTCTTGGCTCCCTTTTGGCCGCCTTTCATAAGACGCCTGTTCTTGTTGACGCCATGGTGCTGCTCAGAGAGCCAAAAGGCTCTAATCTTTTCTTTTGATGTGTCTAATTGGCTATTAAGCCCATCCAATGAGTTGCTCACTTCAGAATTTGTATTTTTCAGTTCTAGAACATCCACGTGGATTTAGTTTAGTTCCCAGTTCTCTGCCAAAATTCTAAATTGTGTCCTTTATCTCTATGCACGTAGTAGGCACAGTTATTCCAATATCTGTGCCCAGTGGCTCTAATATGTGGAGCTGCTGTGGGTCTGGTTCTTGTTATTGTCATGTCTCTCTGTTGCCTGCCTTTTTTTTTTTTTTTTTTTTTACCATATACCAGACACTGAATTTGAAAATTGCAGAAATAATTTCAATCCTAAGATGATATTATAAATCTTCAGAGAAATGTTAAGTTTGCTTCTGCTCGGTGCCTGTGGGGCAACAATCTAGAATCACCTCAACGCAATCTCAGGAAGTGAGATGACGTGGAACTGAGTAGAGTCCTGAGAGGGCCTGCCGGCATCCAGGTCACCCTTATTCCAGAGTGCCACCCTTCAGGGTCCCAATCAGAAACGAGCAAAGTTCATCGGGCCAGTTCCCCGCCCTTGGCAAGCCCTTAATTTCCACCTCTGTCCTTTGATCTGAAAAGGCCACTGAAAGTGCCATTCATCTTCCTCCAGAACCGCCAATCCAGTGCCAGACAAGGACTAACTTCCCTGGGTCTCTGTCTCCTCAGGATCCTGGCCCAGTTATTCTTCATTACCTAGTTAACGTCCTGGTGCCTTCAAGCATGTATGTTTTATTTTTAATCTAGCTTTTCTATTAACAGTTATCCTCAGTGGGAGAGGCGGTCCAAAATTACCAACTGTGTCATTACTAGAAGCAGAAGTGATTACTTTGTTTTTATGCTTGCTTTGCTTTCTATATTCCTATCACTAATTCATCCTCAAACTAGGAGAGAAACACAAAGGTGCTCCCAATACATTCAAACACATGAGGTAATGTATCTGTTTTCTTCTTCTTTTTTAACCTTCCTCACGCTGGCTTCCCCTGCTGGAAACTACTCCTCCTGGAGCCCTCTGTCCTCCTGACTCCAATCTAGACTAGCTGCTTTCTATGCTCACTGAAAAATTCTCTTAGAAATAGCTTTTCCCATTTTCTTGCAAGTTCCATGTTGGAGTCTTAAGTTTCCTAAATCCCGTCTTCCTCTTTCTCAATGTGTACCTTGTGCTGGTGGCATGCACCTTCTGGTAGCTTACTGAGAAACAGTGCGTGGGAACTACATTTTTGGACACTTTGCATACCTTAAACTGTCTTTATTCTACCCTCTTATTTAATCAGTAATTTAGCTGAGCACAGAATTCTAGGGTAAATATGGGAAGCATGCTCTAGTATCTTCTAGCAGGGTTGCTACTGACAACAATATGCCTTTCTCATTTCTGATTATTTGAATGTGCCCAGTTTTAAGTCTCTGGAACCTTCCGTCATGTTCTCCTTACATTGGGATGCCCACCTACCCTTTGCACAACAGCATGCCGTGATGTGTTCCGTTCTCTTTATTTATTCACTCACTCACTCACTCACAGTGGGCGACTGGCGAACCCTTTCAATCTAGAGACTAACAACCTTCTGGGGATTTTTCTTATAGTATTTCCTCAATAAATTTCCATTCCTCCTTTTTCCCTGTTTTCACATTCTGGAACTCCTGTTATGCAGATGTTTTCTCTGTTATAATAGCCTATGTCGCTTTCATGGTTTTCAGCAAATGTCTGGATCTCTTAGCAATCCGCTATATTCAAGACTGAGAGTTTCAACTAAGCCTCCTACTTTCTGACTCCCCTGGACCCATGCATCTAGTGCTCCTCATTCCTGAGTCTCACCAAGGTTCTTCTGCACAAATCAGCCAGGGTCTTGGCTCCACCCTCATCAGCCACCTGGCTCTTTCTGGTCTGCTAAGTCACTTGCCATTTCTCTAACTGCTTCATGGCTTCCAAAATTTTCTTGCTATTTCTTATTTGCTGTCATCTATGGTTTCATGCCTTTTATTTAGTCTTTCAGGGGCATAGAGTGGGCTAGGGATATAGTGAGTAGAGATAAATCATATGTTCAATCTGTCCTTTTCTTTTCTTTTTTTTTTTTTTTTTTTCTTTTTTTGCGATACGCGGGCCTCTTTCACTGTTGTGGCCTCTCCCATTGCGGAGCACAGGCTCCGGATGCCGCGCAGGCTCAGCGGCCATGGCTCACGGGCCCTGCCGCTCCGCGGCATGTGGGATCTTCCCGGACCGGGGCACGAACCTGCGTCCCCTGCATTGGCAGGCAGACCCCCAACCACTGCGCCACCAGGGAAGCCCTCAATCTGACCTTTTCAACCAGAAGTCTCCTGATGTGTTTTTCAAACAAGGAACCTTTAAGAGTTTGCTTTCATTAAAAGCATTATCACCTTAAGCCTTCCCTTCCAGAATCACTCTTTTATTTACATCCAGTTTATATCACCTGCCCCATTTGACCACTGGAACAGTGCTTTTCTCCACGTGGAGGGAGGAGTGGAGACATTAAAAGAAGGAGAAAAACTCAGCTTACTTCTCCCTCACCCAGAGGCTATCAGATGAAGTCAACTGTCTTTGGATACTTTTTCAAGATTTGATCAATATACTTCTCATCTTTGGAACACTCAAATAAGAAACAAAACAAGGGAGATCAAAAACAGAGCTAGAATATTTAGATGTGCTGTCACTTGAGGGTCAAGGACAGGAGAAGAGAACATCTGTGAAATTCAGGCGTATTTTAATAGATCTGACCTCAACGTCTTAACCTATTAGTCCTTATAAACTGAGAGAGTTTTTCCCTACAGCTACAAAACAACTATGAACAAAATGTATTGTTAATCAAGTGGTAAGAACATACAAGGAACAGTCTATCCTCCTTAGCTTATTTTGGACTTCCCAAGATGCCAGTTAGCCTAACCCATCCAGACAGGTTCTGTGCAAACCAGTGAGTATGCTACAGGACTGCGTGTTAACACACGGAAGCAAGTCAAGTGTACCTACTCTCCTCTCCAGAAAATAAATGCGCATCTCAACAGAACAAAGGGTCTCATATGCTTTGAAGGGTATGTATATTAAGAGAAGTCCCAGGACTTCAGGCTAAACCTGAGAGATAGAACATAAGTGATCATCTCTGATCTCACCCAAAAGCCCACCAAAATAAAAGGAGATAAATGAACACAGAAATCTGCAAGGAGAAAAAGACAAAACTAGATGAGAAACGTCCAAGATCTTCGGAAGATAAAAAGCACATGGAAGAATCAAAATTGACTCAGCAGTACAGAGGAAAAATACAGAGGAAGCTGAAACCTTAGGGTACATGGAGGGAGACGCCAAGGAAAAGCAAGCTGATCTGTCTCACAAAACACGTCTCACAGAAAGACTCTGGAAGTAAGAGAACCAGGAACCATGAAAGTGGAATGAAGGATCCGGTAGGAAATGAAGCGACTGGCTGAGAACCTGCAGAACAAGCAGTTAGGCTGAGGGGTCTCCATGTCTGCTCCTGGCAGCCACCTGACGACCCCTGCTTGGCCCCCACAATAAAAGGAAGGTATATTCTTTGGAAAAAATAAACCAGTAATTTGGGGCTTTCCTGGTGGTGCAGTGGTTAAGAATCCGCTTGCCAATGCAGGGGACACGGGCTCGAGGCCTGGTCTGGGAAGATCCCACATGCCGCGGAGCAACTACGCCCGTGCACCACAACTACTGAGCCTGCGCTCTAGAGCTCGCGAGCCACAACTACTGAGCCCGTGAGCCACAACTACTGAAGCCCGTGCGCCTAGAGTCCGCGCTCTGCAACAAGAGAAGCCACCGCAATGAGAAGCCCGCGCACCACAACGAAGAGTAGCCCCTGCTGGCTGCACTAGAGAAAGCCTGCGTGCGGCAACGAAGACCCAACACAGCCAAAAATAAATAAATAAAGTAATAAACCAGTAATTTAAAACCCAGCCAAATCATCGATCAAGTATGAAGATAGACACCTTCAAACATGTTAAGTCTCAAGAAATGTCCTCTAATACACAAAGCAGTATAGGCTCCATCAGAGTAAGAGAGTAAACCAAGAAAGAGGAGGACACGTGCAAACAGAAAACAAGGACCCTAACATGGGAGGGAGAATCGCACACTCAGTGTGGTTCCCAGGACAAGAACCACAATGCAGACCTAGAAAGCGGCTGGGCCAGACTGAGACAGAAGGAAAGAGGGCCTCAGGAGAAAGAGTCGGGGTGGAGGCGAGAAACAGAGATTAATCAACATATCTGATCATGAGGAAAATTATGTTCAGACGTGTTGGCTAGTATGTGGGAAACGATAACAGATACATAAAAGAATAGGCAAATTAAAAAGAGGCAATTATTAACTCCTGGAATACGTTTGAAACTTGTTCAAGAAAGAAATGTAATCATGGTATACTGCTTGGCTCGATGAAGATTATCCACATGTATGTAATAAGGTAATACTCATGAGGAATTTAAATTTGCTCCATTTTAAAAGAAGGAATTTACACACATCTTTCAATTAACTATTTATGTAAAAGAAGACTACCCATTCTTCAAATATTTAGTAGCAGTGGGACTGTTTTCTGACTCCATAAAACTCCCCTTCTCAGGGGAGGTGACAGCCAGAAGGAGGAGGTTAAGTGTAGCAAGGTCTGTAGGCCTGCTGCTCCTACTGTAAGTTTTTTTTTTTTTTTTTTTTGCGGTATGCGGGCCTCTCACTGCTGTGGCCTCTCCCGTTGCGGAGCACAGGCTCCGGACGCGCAGGCTCAGCGGCCATGGCTCACGGGCCCAGCTGCTCCACGGCATGTGGGATCTTCCCGGACCGGGGCATGAACCCGTGTCCCCTGCATCGACAGGCGGTCTCTCAACCACTACGCCACCAGGGAAGCCCCCTACTGTAAGTTTGTCCCGACCGTGAAGAATTCATGATCATAACTGTTTCCTGCCCAGTAATAATCTGTGTTCTCTGATGACACAGCCCTCAGTAACAGCAAGAGGAAACCTGTCCTGACTTGAATATTGTGCCTCTACCTAAGGACGGGAGTCTGCAGAAGGCTCCTTTGGATGCCATCAGCCATGCAGTTTTCCCATCTCCTCTCCCTGAAGAGAGGCATTTAGCAGAGAAAGCCTGTTCACTAGCCCTGAAGCAGCCGCTGGAACTCCAGGGCGCAAAAGCACGGCCTGAGACCCTGGCCAGGCCTTTCTCCAGCCTTTCCGTAAGCTGACACGTGGCACCCAGTTCCTCAACAAAGCACAAACCTTCTACTGACCTTTCAGCTATCAGCCACGGGTTGAAGGAGCCCACAGCCTCGTGTGCAGTAACCCGGAGGTACTGCTCGAAGCGGCGGCAGTAGTCACCAATGCTGCGCCGCATGCCCCGCGGGACACAGAGAGCAGCTTGGCCTTCCTTCTGCTGAGCATCTTCTGAAAGGGAGAGAAGGGCATTCTCTCTTTTCTCTGGTCTCTCCTCCGTTCCCACACTTTCATCTAGGGAACTGAGAGCAGATAGAAATGATGAGCGCATTCAAAATCGTCTGCAAGCCAGGGTGAGCTGTTAACCCGCCCTGATGGCTTGACAGCCAAAGGTCTACCTCCATTTCCCTCCCTCACACTGAGCAAAATGCAACGTCTTATCACCACTCATTGTTCCTCCTTCACACCGGACCAACCCTCCACACAGGAGGAGCACGTGTCCCACGGACAAAAGAATTCTTAAAGCAGATCCTGCAGTAATTACCTGCACAACCACCTGTGCCAGTGTGATGCTTTCAATCGTAAAAACCAGCTAAACGTTACTGAAAGGATCCTTAAGATGCAACACACTCAATGCCCATCTTATAAGCACTACTATTTTACTGGGCCATCTTGGAGTTTGTCAAGATCTTGGTCAAAAGGAGTATCTCTCTCTGTCTTGTGGTAATTGAAGGAATGTGAAATCTAACAACATCAAAGGCAACCAACTACTATGAAATCATACAGTCTCGTTACCACTTACGTGCCATTGCAGGGCCTTTCTAACACGATGTTCACATCTGGGTCTTTGCGAGCTGCTGTCTTTGTGATCCTGATTGGATGAGGAGAAAGACGCCTTTCACTTACTGCTGGGATTTTTTGGTCTAGAAAAGGAGAAGCGTAAAGTGACTGCATATAAAGAAATGCTGGTGTATATATCAGAGCTGTCTTGGTGGCCAATAACCTGTGAGGAAGTCATGGGCACATCTCTTAAGCATAAAGGCTGCATTAGCAGTACAAAGGGAAAAAAGTGCCCTTGTTTTAAATGAAAAGGGGAATTTAGAAGTCCCCAAGAGGGACTTCCGTGGTGGTCCAGTGGTTGAGGATCTGTCTTGCAGTACAGGGGACACCAGTTCGATCCCTAGTCGGGGAACTAAGATCCCACATGCTGCGGGGCAATTCAGCCTGTGCGCCACAAGTGCAGAGCCTGCACACCACAACTGGAGAGCCCGAGCGCCGCAACTACTGAGCCTGTACGCTCTGGAGCTCACGCGCCACAACTGGAGAGAAGCTTGCACACCGCAGCGAGGAGCCCATGTGCTGCAACAGAAGATCCTGCACGCCACAACTAAGACCCGATACAGCCAAAAAATAAATAAATAAATAAATAATATTAAGGGGACTGTCGTTAAAAAATAAAAAAATAAAAGTTACCAAGAAACAAACCAATGAGGAGTCAGTTTTAAGAAATAAAGAACTTTAAAAGCTTCTGTCAGCTCTTCGGAAGACTCTTTGAAGAGGTCTGTGCAAAGCCAGGTTCCATTAGGATCCAGCCCCCATTCCGAGGAGTCTTAAGCAGTTGGGTTTGTTTTTTAACCTTTAAATGATTTGATTACTGGAGAAGGAAAAAAACCACTCACACCTGAACACTTAATTAGCTGATTTAATTTGTCTCTGGGCTTCTTGGAAAAATCTGCATGATGATAGTCAAAACATTTAACTTATTGACTATACCTTGCAGGCTTGACCGCTCTTTTGAGTTTTGGATTACTTATCATTTTAAATGCATTTCAAATGTAGAATCCCACTACTGGCACATACCCAGAGAAAATCATAATTCAAAAAGACACATGCACCCCAATGTTCATTGCAGCACTATTTACAATAGCCAGGTCATGGAAGCAACCTAAATGCCCATCGACAGATGAATGGATAAAGAAGATGTGGTACATATACACAATGGAATATTACTCAGCCATAAAAAGGAATGAAATTGGGTCATTTGTAGAGATGTGTATGGACCTAGGGACTGTCATACAGACTGAAGTAAGTCAGAAAGAGAAAAACAAATATCGTATATTAACGCATTTATGTGGAATCTAGAAAAATGGTACAGACGAACCGGTTTGCAAGGCAGAAATAGAGACACAGATGTAGAGAACAAACCTAGGGACACCAAGGGGGGAAAGCAGCGTGGGGGGGATGAATTGCGAGATTGGGACTGACATATATATACTAATATGTATAAAATAGATAACTAATTAAAAAATGTAGAATCTCTGACTCACATATTTATATGCTTATGATTTTTTATGCTCAGAAATACTGCATAAGTCAGTTTTTGTAAAAATATTACTGAGAGGGGCTTCGCTGGTGGTGCAGTGGTTAAGAATCTGCCTGCTAATGCAGGAGACACAGGTTCAAGCCCTGGTCTGGGAGGATCCCACATGCTGCAGGGCAACTAGGCCCGTGAGCCACAGCTACTGAGCCTGCGCGTCTGGAGCCTGTGCTCCGCAACAACAGAGGCCGCGATTGTGAGAGGCCCGTGCACCGCGATGAAGAGTGGCCCCCGCTTGCCACAACTAGAGAAAGCCCTCGCACAGAAACGAAGACCCAACACAGCAAAAATAAATTAATTAATTAATAAACTCCTACCCACAACATCTAAAAAAAAAAAAGAATATTAGAAAATATTACTGAGAGTACAATCAATTTTCAATTGATTTCAGAAAAGAGAAGATAAGAGATATAGATTCGACACTGCACAATTCAAAAATCACTTTAAATTTGGTTTTTGTGATGCAACTGAACATACAATCAGAACAATTAGAAACAGAGAGTTCTTATGAGGATTTCATGATTCTGGATTTAAAGTGTCCAAAAATTCATTTCAGAGCTCCTTTTAAATGCAAACCTAGACTCTAGCAGAGTCAGAGATAGTGACTAACAATTTAAATTGTCCTTAAAAAAGAGAACACCGAGTCCTTGGTAAGGCTGTCTTCTGCATGATGCAACCTGACTGTGGCCATTGGCCAAACCATCAGTGAAACAGTCGCCCTTCAACATTTCCCTCTCCTCTGCTTCCTTACGAAAAGATGCCCACTGATTCACTAAGCAATGATTAGAAGGGTCCTCCCTGTGCCAGGCCCATGCTAGGTACCGTTGGGACACAACTGAATATGACAAAACTCTCTGGCCTCAAAGATTCTGTGGCTTCTTTGGGAGAGATAAAGAGCTCTAACAGGGTAGGACATGCCAAAAGTCTACGGGAGTTCACAGGAAGGGAGCAAAGTTCCAGCCTAGGAAAGCCAGGAAAAGCACGGCCGAGTAGGATCACGTGAGCCGGGCCTCGAAGAATGGTTCAACTGTCATGTGAGGATGAAAATGGAAGCTGGAGTAGGACTGGGGGAAAGAGAGAATGACATGAACAAAGAATAGCGCTGGAAAAATTACAGAAGACAAAAGGAACAAATTTGTATTTTGTTTAGATGGCTCATCTTTCTGTCAAAATTTGACATGGAGAATACTTTTCCTAAGACAATACCCCAAACTCATACTCTAAAAAAAGTATATATACATAAGCTGCTGTTGTAAACCTTCTATATCCACAATTTCCTTTACTTCTCTTAGTACTCATAGTACTGAAATTCCTTTAGAGGTAATGTTTAACCACATTTTATTTCCCTCCTTTCACTGAGTAAAGTAATAACTGATAAGCATGTGTCAAAGAGAATTTGAGTAACACTTCCCAGCCCAAATTGTGATAGTAGCCTAGCAACGGCAGCCAAAACGCATATGTATGAATTTTTTAAAGTGGAAGAGAAAAGTGAAAGTCTTTTCAACAAACAGAGCAAGAACAAGTGGATATCCATTAGTGGAAAAAAAAAAAAGAACCTCTACCTCAAACCACAGGCAAACTTTTATTCAAGATGGATCATAGGCCTACACATAAAAGCTAAAACCATGAAGCTTCTAGAGGAAACAAGTCTCTCTTCTCAACTTGGGAGTAGGCAAAGGTTTATTAGATCAGAGAAAGCAAAAACTATACAAGAAAAAATGGACAGGTTAGACTTTATCAAAATTTAAAATGTCTGCTCATAATAAAATACATTTGAGAAAATAAACAGGTGAGCTATAGATGGGGAAGAATGTTTGCAGATGCTCGCTGGACGAGATTAGTGACTGCTGGGATGAGAGGAGGGAGAATGAGGGGTGATGCTACTGGATGCAGGGCTTCTTTTCAGTGATGAAAATGTTCTGGAATTAGCAATGACGTCTGCACAATTCTGTAAATATACTAAAAATTACTGAACTCTTTAAAAGGGTAAATTTTATGGTAGGTGAATTACATCCAATAAAGCGGTTTTGAAAACAAACTATATATATCTATATGACAAAGAACTCAAACCCACAACGCATAAAGAATTCCTACAACTCAAAAATAAAAAGACAATCCAATTTCTTAAAATGTACAAAAGATTTGGACACTTCACAAAGGAAGACATACAAATGACTAATAACTACTTGAAAATGTTCTAAACATCATTATTCACCAAGGAAATGAAATTAAAGCCATAAAGAGATATTGCTACAGGCCCACCAGAATGGTTACAATGAAAAAGACTGACAATTCAAATATTGGCAAAGATCTCTAGCAACAGGAACTCAATGTAGATGGGAGTGTAAAACGGTACAGCCACTTTGGGGAAAGGTTTGGCAGTTTTTTATAAAGTTAAACATGTACCTATCCCATAACCTGGCAAGTCTACTCAGGTGTTTATCCAAGAGAAATGAAAACTTATGTCCATACAAAGACTATACATGAATACACCCATAGCAGATTTATTTCTAATAGCCCCAAACTAGAAATAACCAAATGCAGATCTACAGGCAAATGGATAAACTGATGTGGTGCATGCGTACAATGGAATACTGCTCAGCAATAAAAAGGAATCAACACTGATACAAAGTGTGGTAGGCTGCACACTGGCTCCACATTCTATTCCCTGGAACCTGTTAATGTCCCCTCTATGGCAAGAGGGACTTTAAGGATCTTGAGATGGGGAGAGTAACCTGGATCACTGGGGTGGCCCCAAGTGTAATCAACATGTCCTTATAACAAGCAGGCAGAGGAAGATTTGACTCAGAAGAGGAGAAGGCAATGTGACAACAGAAGCAGTGTGAAGTAATATGGCTGCAAGCCAAGGACTGCAGGCAGCCTTAGAAGCTGGAAGAAGGAACCAGCCCTGCCACCACCTTGATTTTAGCCCTTTAAGACTCACTTCAAACTTCTGACCTCCAGGAACTGTAAGAGAAAAAATTTGTTTTAAACTGCTAAATTTGTGCTTTAACTTGTTACAAACTTGTTACTGTGGCAATAGGAAACAAGTCATAGATAAATTTATAAGATATCATGCTAAATGAAAGAAGCCTTAGACAAAAGAGTAAATACATGTATGATTCCATTTATATGAAAATTCTAAAACAGGCAAAACTAATCTATAGTTAAAAAAAAAAAGCACAGTGGTTGCCTGGGTGGTGGGGAACTGACAGGGAAGGAGCATAGGGGAACTCTCCGCAGTGATGAGAGGCTCTGTTTTGAGAGAAGTGTTGGGTAACAAAGGTATGCCCGTCTGTCAAAACCCATCAAATAACACTTAATAAGTTAACACTTAATAAGTTAAGATCTGTGCATTTTATTATATGTGAATTTTATCTCAAAAGGAAAAAGAGCCATAAATAAATATTAAGCCCTAGTTAGTGATAACAAATGTTGAAATATTTCAGGTAAGATGTACTGATGTCTTCAAATTACTCTGAAATGCATCCAAAAATAAGATGGATTGATGGATGCACAGAGCATAAGTAGACATATGATAAAGCAAACACAGCAACATTTTAATTGTAGAATCTAGAAGATGCGTATATGGGTGTCCACTGCAGAATTTTTTCAACTTTTCTGTATGTTTGAAATTTTTCAGAATACAATGTCGAGGGAAAAAGTGGGGAAACACTCACCATTTTTTTCTTCCTGCATCCAAAGATGAGGATCAGTAAATACAATTTTATTATATCTTTGGCGAACCGTCTCCTGGTATTTCTTTAAAAAAAAAACCAAAACAAACAAGTATAATTTATGAGGAAGAAAATTAGTTTCATTACAAACCAGAGACTAGTACAGCAGACATTTCCTATAGACACGTTGTCAGAAACAGGCATCTCCCAGGGCCAGGAAGTGATTAGTTCATGAGATGAAATGTAAAAGAAAATGAAGCAATTAATCTAATTAATCTAATCTAGACCAGCACTGCCCACTAGAACTTGAAGTGATGATGGAAATGTTCTATTTTTGCCATGTCCAATATACCAGCTACTAACTATTGACCACTTGAAATGTGAGTAATGTATTTAATCTTAATTAATTTACATTAAATGGCCATCTGTGGCTACAGACTACCATTTTGGACCCTTCAGGCCTAGACAGTTAACGAGGGGAAATCAGTTACAAGACTAGGATAAACTACACATTTTTAAATTTTCAAAAACCAACTAAAAGTTGCCTTCCCTATAATGTTTCTGTTTAGCAGCAAAGCCAAAATGAGATTTCATCATGGTGGAGTTAAAAAGAAAATGCTGAACTAGGAGTCAGGAGACCTGGATTCTCAGCCCACCTCTGGTGGGAATTTTTGTGTGACCTTGGCCATGTCACTTACTCCCTTATTGGGTCTCAATTTCCTGCTCAGAACAATCCAGGGGTTGGCTTGAGTAATGTCTGACGTCTAAAATTCTCTGAGAAAAGCGTTCTAAAGTAGTATCATGGGACTTAGAGAAGGTAAAGTTAACTGTGATTTGCCAGGATCCCATGCTAGCAGAGCAGAATAGGCAACTGAACAGCATTTACAAGCTGAGGGATGAAGAAGTTAAGTTGTTGGTCGCATCTGTGGGCCTGGGCTCCGGTCCAGTGTCTTTCGTATCCCATACCAACCATGAGTTATGTGTCAGGCAGGGTGCTGATACTTCATACCTCATTTTGTCCTTAAAAGCACCCTACTTATTAGAGAGGGTACAGGACTTTACCAAGGCCGTACACTGGGCTGGCAGTCGAGCTGGGATTTAAACTCAGGACCAGGTGACTCTGAAGTTCTAAGCTACAGAGCCATGAGGAGAAGCAGCGCTCGGCAGAAGTCAGCAGCCAGCCGCTGACCAGAGCTGGCAGTCCCGGCCTTACCTCCATTTCCTCCATGCGGAGCATCATGGCCTCCAGACATGGGCTATCCTTGCTGTCCCCCCAGGTGGCTAAGGCCTCAGGCTCCGAGATCTTAGAGTGAGTCACAGCCCAGAGCTCGTGAGCGGCATCTTCCAAAAAATCATCCAGCTGATGAATGCTGCTGGATTCACAATCAGTAGCCGTAGCCTGCAAAACAAGGGAAGGGGATGGAAAGGCAATACAAAAACAACAGAGATCTTAGAGATTAATGCTAATCATGACAAAGCAACCACGCAGCGATCCGACACGCAGTTTCTACACGAAATCTAACCTCTCCTAAGTCAGTAAACGTCAAGAGCAGTGACATCAGTACAATTTCTACCACAGTCATTTAAACAGTAACATCAACTGAGGAGTACCATTACTGTCCATGGGAATTATCTTTATTACCTGTTTTGCCAGTTGGTAAAGCAAATATACTCCTTGTGCTATACTCAGAAGAACGTCCAATACTTCACATGTCACATACTACAGAGGACATACCTACAGTATTTTTTGGGTTCAGTGCTTTGTAAAAACATCTGTTCATGACATCACAAAAGTTCATGATTCTTGTCTTTCCTTGAGACTTTCTACCTGTAACCTGGAAGAGCTCTTATCAGCCTTTCTTGACCTTGTATTCTTTACATTCACTTTACAGCTTGCAAAGCATTTTTATATGTGTTGTTATTTCTTTTGATTCTAATATATGTCTATAATCTGCTCTGAAAGAGGCTTTTACAAAGAATGTCTGCTGGGGGAATAATCATATCAGGCTCTGGAATGAGACATTCCTGGGGCTAAATCTTGGTTCTGCCTACTGGTATGCCTCCAAGTGTGGGCAAGTTTACTTAACCTCTCTGGGCCTCAACCTTCTGGTCTGTAACATAGAAATAATAATCCTATATTCCAGAGTTGTAAGGATTACATGAGCATTTGCACACTGGAACACTTACAATAGTGGTTGGCACGAAGAACAGTTACCGCCATAGTAATTTTTAAATTAACGGTTCACAGAAGAAAATATATTAATGGCCAATCAAGATATAAAGAAATGCTCAACCTTAACCAAAGTTAAAGAAATGAATATCAGTTGAATAACCAATACAATAAAATTAACAAAAAAATCTAGAGACAACTAAACCAATAATACAGGTCTGGTTAAGATGTGTTTATTTGTATTTTCATTCTTAATATTTAAAGAATTGAATATCAAGAATACTACGAGGGCTTCCCTGGTGGCGCAGTGGTTGAGAGTCCGCCTGCCGATGCAGGGGACACAGGTTCATGCCCCGGTCCGGGAAGATCCCACATGCCACGGAGCGGCTGGGCCCGTGAGCCATGGCCGCTGAGCCTGCGCGTCTGGAGCCTGTGCTCCACAATGGGAGAGGCCGCACCAGTGAGAGGCCCGCGTACCGCAAAAAAAAAAAAAAAAAAAAAAAAAAAAGAATACTACGAGATGAGAGATAAGGTCCCAATATGCTGGTATGGAAAGATCACCAAAATATAAAGAAAGAAGCTGGATACAGAAGAGCATATGGTATCCGTTTGTGGGGGGCTTTTACTTTTTACATTAAACTTTTTCTGAATCGTTTGCATTTTTAGCCATGTGCATATACAACTTTTAATTAAAAAAAAACACTTTGGAAAAATGTATTTCACATACAAGTTCAGTTAATGACAATAGCAGCAGCAGGAGACAAACATGTTATGATGGCACCCTTCCAAAACCTTTTTCCTGATATCAGGGATCATCTTGTCTGCAAGTAAAACTACCGAGAGCTTCAGTTTACTTGCAAAGCGCAGCAAACGTCTTCTCCATTTGAGAGATGAGAACTCTGGGAATATGTGTTCAAGGTCCCACAGCTCTTTTATAAGTTAACACAGCAAAATAACTCTTTTTACTTCATCATGCCAACTTCAATGTGTTGGTTTTTATTCAGTTATTTATAAAAACTGACTGTTGACGGCGCTGCCTGGGAAATTCTGTGCAGTGATGCT
The DNA here is from genome assembly GCF_005190385.1 of Monodon monoceros. Classification (NCBI taxonomy): domain Eukaryota; kingdom Metazoa; phylum Chordata; class Mammalia; order Artiodactyla; family Monodontidae; genus Monodon; species Monodon monoceros. The sequence goes on from NW_021703786.1 coordinate 48,357,721, forward strand.
GATGTGTAACAGCAGCCCAGAATACCGAATACTGGATAGAGTTACTTTTCTATTTCAAGAAATTGTATTAAAGCCCATTTAATGCCTACAGAATGATTCTTATATATAAGAATGATCATTTCTAGTAATATTCAAACATGTCTACTTCACTGACAGCATTTATGGCCACTTCATATTTCTGTCATATTAATATGCCTTATGGAGCTGCCTCCCTAGATGAGTGGCTAGTCTCATTTTTTGCTAGGGAAAAAGGTATTTGGTGGCTCTGATGCACAAAGCATCCAGCCATAGTGCGCCCAGTCTGTATGAGTCAGAGGTAGGCTTTCAGCTTCCGGTCTCAGAAGCCTCACCTCGTGTGAGATTCTGTCACAAAATATTGGTACAATAAAATTACAATTGCAGAAATTATGAAAATACACCGAAACTAAACTATTGCTTAATAAATTAGAACAGGGATACAGTCTCAAAATCTCCTTTCTTCCCGTTCCTAAGGTTGGGCTGGTGGAACTTCATTCCAACTTCCTTCTAACTCTGAGACCTTCACCCTTGCTCTGCCCTTTACTTGCTTTGAGCATGTAAAGCAGTAACTTCTTTCCAACCTCCACAAAGACCCACTAGAGGCAGCCTGCACCTCCCCCTCCCTACACCTAGGCAGGGTGGGAACATTCCCACAGATGCTGAACACAAGTCCTCCGGAGGAAGAGCACAAGGGTGGCCAACCACAAGATATGTTTCCATTCTTCTCAAATGTTATCATTTGCTCCTGAGCCACCTCTTCTCTCTTCCAGGCCAGGTACTGGTCATTATTAGGCACTCAAAACATGCTTGCCTAACAAGAAGTATTAGGCCCTCAGTATAAAGGAAATTAGGCCAGTAATGAACAAAAGTAGGCTGAATCAGAGGAAATGAGGGCAGCCATTCTTCTGCCGCAGGCCATCAACATTCAGGGTCACGCAGTCTACCCACATTCTGTCATCAGGAGGAAAGGAAAAAGCCGCTGACAAAAACCTGTGGCTCTAGAGATTTCTGTGAGCTGTCTGCAAGGCTCATCTAAGTCATAATGCTAAATATACACTGTAAGAATGAATATGCCAAATATGAAAAACAACCTCCACCCTCTGGAGTGGGATAGTCTAGTGTTTGCAGGGTAATCCGCCTATCAGTTTTCCTTACAACCGAGGACATTATCATGCAATAATACCAGTGTCAGGCCAGAATGCCAGCCCCACACAACACACACCTTCTCCGCAGGCTGGGCTGTTGCTGCGATCACTGACAGTCGATCCTTCAAATGAGTATCTGCTTCCACAGAAGAATTGACTCTCTATTAAAACAGACAAGCAGGCTCATGAATGATGAACATTTACAACCCATATTAGTACAAATGGATTTTGCTCCCAGAATAACTTCTGTGTGGAACTGTTCATCAGCTTTAGCTGTATCAGGCTTTTTGCGGGAATTCAAAGCACTCTGTCTTCATGAAAATAAATGCCATGTGCTGATCCTGGCTTTCTGCCCCTTGTCTTCCTTCAACTTTGTAAACACTGTCAGAGTAGCTGTGTGTTTTTGTGCAATTACTCAACTTCTCTGTTCCACAGTTTCCTCACTGATAACATAAGGAGGTTGGACGGTTTGGCCACTAAGAACCCTCCCAGTTCTATAGTCCTGAGATTTCCATGGATTTTAAAAATGATTTAACATTTCTTAGACCAAGGGATACAGAAGTTCAGTGGTCTGTTCAGGGTCCCAGAATGTCCTTCATTCTATTTAAGATTCTAGTGCTCTTCTGTGGCCTCATCTATTCACACAAACAAGATTATTTCCATTTACAGGGTGGATCTAGAGGGTCTGGCCGTAGCCTTCAGCTCACCGCTCATAGGAGGATGGCACAACCTACTGGTGAGGCTCTGTGCAATTTCATCTTGAAGAAAGTACCGGTTTGTGCACAGAAAGCTGTCCTAACATCTCCCTCCTTGGGAAAAATAGAGCAAATCATTGCAAATCACTGAGGTGAAAGAGCAGTGATGGGATTAGAGCGGAAGCAGTGAACGGAACACTAACACCACCAATAGCTCTATTTGATTAAGAACATAAATTGCAATAGAAACTCATTCCCCAAACTAAAATCTCACCTTTCTCAAAAGTGGTACTTTCTCTTCCCCCATCTTGTTCCCTTCCTCACAATGGAAGACACATCAACAGTGTGGGTGCCCCAAAGGGGCCCCAGCAGCGCTGCACGCACGCTATGAAGCACGGAGCAGCACCGCAGCTTCCAGCTGCCAGACACTCAGCCCTGCAAAGGCTCAGTGTGACCTCTGGAGCAACTCTTTTTATTTGAAACTTCCAAAAGGCAAGCACACGGGATGAACTAGATTACCTGGGCCTTGACCAGGAGAGGCTTCAAACGCTCCAGAACTGCCTTCTCTACCTTATCCGCTAATTGGGTGGCAGAAACACTATTTAGAAATAAAACTGAAAATTAAAATCAAAAGCAAGAAAATATCCTCTTGTGCATATTTATTTACCACCCCAGGCAAAGGGAAACCGAATGATTATAAAAACTGTGGGGCCTCTCTAATTGTCACGGCCATATGAAATCCCTGGGGATCTGGTTAACTGCAGATTCTGATTCACTTGGTCTGAGGGAGGCCTGAGAGTCTGCATTTCCAACAAGCTTTCAGGTGATGCAATAATGCTGGTCGTGAACCTAACTTTGAGGACAAGGGCTGAGATAACATCTGAAGAAGTATATTAGGCTCTGAATCCATTTTGAAAGAATAATGGCTGCCTTGAAACAACTAAAGAGGGCAGAAGACTCAACAAATGAAACCAATTTTGTTCCCTTCCAAGCCCGACAGTAACAGAATTAGACATAAACTCACAAAGACAAGGGGGGAAAATGGTGCTGGAAGCAGAAGGACAAAAGTGGTAAGTAACTTACTGGCCTGAGAAAGCTGAATTCTAGGGTCATAATGGGGAAACCTGAGAACTTACACAATTTGTACTGCTGACTTAAAGAGGCCTAAGACTGGTAGCACCAGGTATGCCTAGGCCTGGGGCTGAGCTGGGAGGAGGTGGCTTAACTATAAAAGACAAGAGTCAAATGATGTTTGAGAAGTTAGATCCCAAGGTCCCTTTCCCTCCTTCGCACAACTGGACCACTGCCTCTCTCCAGCTCTGAGGGAAGTCTGGTTACTCATTCTCTGGAGGGGCCTCTTGACTAGGGGATGCCAATTACATTGAGACAGGAGATGCCCTACTGAAAAGAGGGAGTTCATGTACGTGAGCTGAATGCCGACTGGTAAGACTCACCACCCTCCTGCCCAGCTCAGCTCCTAGGACACTGGCATCAGGTCCTCACCCTCCAGGCAGAAGATCAAAAGACTCATCTCTGGATAGTTTGACCTACCCCAAAGGAAAGACCTAAAGACCCACATGAGGGTCCTTAGCCAACAGTCCACCCAGATGACCCTAGAGTAAAGCTCAAGGTCAATAATCCTTCCATCAGACGGTGCTAGAATAGCCAGATATCCATAAGGAAAACAATGAACTTGGGTCAGCATCTCATCTCATGCACAGAAATTAATAAAAAATGGATTGCAGACATAAAAATAAAACCTAAAACTATAAAGCATTTAGAAGAAAACACAGACTATCTTTGAGATGTCAGCATTGGCAATGATTACTTGTTTCACAAAAGAGACTGTAAAATGAAAAAATTGATAAGCTGATCTTAATCAAAATTTAAAACTTCTAGTCTTCAAAAGACCCCATTAAGAAAATATATAGGCAAGCCACAGTATCGTGAGAAAATATTTGCTGCACATATTCTGAAAAGGGCCTCAAATCCAGAAAATATATTTTAAAACTCTTAAAAATCAATAATTAAAAAAATGATAAAAAACGGGCAAAAGACTTGAATAGACACATGACAATAAGCACTAAAACAGATGCTCATCATCGTTAGACTTCAAGAAAATACAAATTAAAATCCCAACAAGATACCACCACACTCTCACCAGAATGGCTAAAATTAAAAAACAATAAAACAAAAAACCCCAGACATTACCAAATGTCAGCTAGGATGTGGAAAAACTAGAAAGTAACTCCCATATTAACTAAAAATGGAAAATACCCCAAAGGTTAATTCACAGGAGGATGGATAAACAGACTGTGGGACAGTCATGCAATAGAATACTTCTTGGCAATAAAACAGAAAACTATGCAAGGCAGCCCGCTGTCCCCCTGACCAGGCTTCTTCCAGAAGTCCACTGCACTTGGTTCACTTCCAGATGCCCCAAATGGGGTAAGCCCTACATTTGCAAGGACTCATTCATGACCTTGCCCATTAACTTCCCAGGATGGGCACCTAAAAACTCCTAGGGAAGTGCAGGATGGACTCTGTGCAGCCTACTTTCCCTGGAAATCTTCATCTACTACCAGCAGCATGGCCTTTTCCTTGTTTAGCTAGGTTTGGGCTTGCTTCTCAGCTGTCAGGATGAACAATATATGGCTAGCGATACACACTTATATAACAGATTTATGAATAAGGGTAATGAAAAGATTAACACAGGAATCAGGACAGTGGTGAACTCTGGGGAGAAAGAAGGGGATGCAACTGAAGAGGGCCTCACAGAGGGTTTGAGAGCAGGGGTGCTGACCTATCTCTTGGTTTGGGGTGGTGGTTCACAGTGCTCACCCTCTAAAGCAAGAGCCACAGCCCTTCCAGCCTGGGAGTGAATGTTCTATCATGACCAGTGACAGCATGCACAGCTGTGTCAACGAGAATTCTGTTCGTGTGACTTCAGGGTGAATCATTATCAGAGCTAGGACAATGAGCCAACTGCAGCAGTATCAACTGAACCTTCTCATGAACTTCCTCGTGCCCGTAGTTAGGTGGTAACACTCTTGGGGGCAAATGGGAAAAGCAAACTAATTCAAAAACCTTAGGCTGCACTCAAGCTAACGTGTGAAGCAAAAGTATCCACACAGCCACTCACAAGAGCAGATTGCATAGCAACCTCCTACCCTACCAAGCCAGGAGAAAAGCACCTCTGAGTGCAGTACAAACAAATAGATATAATACTGATCTTTCAGATTAAACTCCTCCGAAACTATAGATATCATATCATTCAAACTCCACACAAAGGAAATAATTCCTAGCAAAAATACTGTGTAAAATACACGTAGGCACGCAGACATTCATTCCTTCATTCATTTAGTGAGCTTAGGCCCACATGGTCCAGCTTGCTGGTGAAGCTACCTAGACCAATTAGAATAGGCAAGCATTCACTGTCCTTCCTCAGAAGCAAACACATACCTCAGTTGTTTTCCCCCTATTAATTAATTAATCAATCTATCTATTTATTTATTTATGGCTGTGTTGGGTCTTTGTTGCTGCGCGTGGGCTTTCTCTAGTTGCGGCGAGCAGGGGCTACTCTTCATTGCGGTGGATGGGCTTCTCATTGTGGTGGCTTCTCTTGTTGCAGAGCACGGGCTCTAGGCGCACAGGCTTCAGTAGTTGTGGCTCGCGGGCTCTAGAGCACAGGCTCAGTAGTTGTGGCGCACAGGCTTAGTTGCTCCGCGGCATGTGGGATCTTCCCAGACCAGGGCTCGAACCCGTGTCCCCTGCATTGGCAGGAGGATTCTTAACCACTGCGCCACCAGAAAAGTCCCATACCTCAGTTTTTGAAGTCTATCCATTTCTTCAGTTTTGAGTTCATTCAATTCCTTTGTTCTTCTGGAAGTTTCAGCATCAAACCAATTGAGCCTAGAGGATGGTATCAGAGTCACCCTAACTCTCCTCAAACCAGCCAGGACTCCCTGGGGCTCCAGTCTGGGCTCCACTGTTGGCTTCTTAGGTGACTTCGAAGTACTTTAAGCAGGCAGATGGTCAATAAACATGAGAGGTGTGACTACACCACTAAACAATCTCAACTAGTTGTGAAAACGACTAGATGATGTAGAACAGCCCTGCTGCTTTGGTTTTTCTCTACCTCAGAAACATACAGTTACCTCTGTTTTTGCATTTTGTCCATTTCTTCGGCTTTTAATTCTTCTAATTCCTTTAATCTTTTGGAGGTTTCAGCATCAAGCCAAGTGAGTCTAGCAGACAGTACAAAAGACTCAGACCAATTCTGCCTTGACCTGCAGGTATCATTACCACATAAAGAGACCAGGAGTCAGGATCCCCCAGAGCACCAATCCTGGCTCCATTAAAGACTCAGGAGGTAACGCAGCCTCTGGGCCAGTAAAGCTCTCTGTGTGGCGTTTCATGTAAAAAGACATTCACCCGCAAGAGCACTCCTGGTGAGTGTGCAGAGCCACAAGAAAAATACCCACGAATATTCTCGAGAAAACTAGCCATTGCTGCAATTAGGACTTCTTGCTCAGCTGTAAAACAAAGCTGTTCCTGTATCTTCCAGCTCAAAGAAATGGGCTCCCAGGAGAGCCCTAAAGGCAGAGCAAAGTCAAATAAAAACAGAAAGGAAAAGCTAACTCGGAACAACCTTATTGTATGTGTTAGGGCTTGATGCTTTCAGTTTAGGGTACGTGAATAGTATCAAATTATCTAATGGTCCACTTTCACTTTGGCTTCCCTATAATTGCAAGAACAATTCCAGCCAAATGAATGCAGAGCAACCTGTTTTCACTGCTCTCTTGTCATGGAATGGCCTCACCTCATCACCCCCTATTTAAAGCCTATTCTTTAAGTCCTAATTGATTTTCCATCTCCCTCCACAAAGCATAGATCTCTGCAGAGGTGTCCTGTCCCCCTTCTGAACTCTCTCAGCTCTTAACTCTTCAGTTCTCAGGGGACATATGATGTTCTATCTTAATTATAGTCAGTGATATGTCCTCTCTACTAAGCAGCAGCTGGGATTCTGTCCTTTTTGCCCCCCTTTTAAAAGTCTCCAGAAAGCTCACAACTGTACCATATACAAAACAAGCAATTGGTAGACAACTGACACATACGTAATTTTTGAATGAATTAGACAAAGAATAAAAAAGGGGTTCACTGTCTGAGCTGCATACTTTGACAGAAAAGTTTAGTGATTTCCATTTTAAATAGCCAACTTTATACATGGGAAAGAGAAGAGGTTGCTTTAGAATCCTCGTGAAAGGGGGCCTTTACTTTTCAAAGACTTGACGAACGCCAGCACAAACCTCACTGCTTCGTGCTCAACAGCACCTCTCAACTGACTTTCCTCTTGAGTATCTTCTTTCTGGAGAGACTGTTCTTTTGTGGCATCTTTGGGGCTAGATTTCACCTTTAGCCAGGCAGCGCTGCAAAAAAATGGAAAACTATGCCTTTGTAATCATTCACTCCACATCCAATGACTCATAAAAGGTGCCAGCTCAGAGAAGACAAGAGCGTTAAATTAATGGTGATCTACAGGATGGGGCTCTGAATTGGAAACTGAATGTAAAGCAGAGTGAGATCCTCCAGGGTTCAGGCTCAGTGTCAAAGGAGAGAAGTCCTCCTTTGCTTCATAGAAGCAATCACTATTTTAAATGAAAAAACAACTGTCCATTACAGAATAATGGGTGAACCTCAACAGAACCCTGTTTTAACATATAGATTTGGGTCACTGATTACATTCCATGTTACATAGCAACTTTGTGCCTTTGTAAGGCCTAATACAGCACTTTGAGCCTGTAAGCCTTATGCCCTCCCCTCCCCCACCGACCATACATACACTCTAGAAGACAGTCCACTGTATATTTGGTTTGCAATATAAACTCCAACCAACTGCTGTTTTTACGAGCTTACAACTGAATTCACATCTCTATACTAACACATATATAAAAATACAGATTTTTTTTTTTTTTTTTTTTTTTTGCCACGTTGGGTGGCATGCGAGCTCCTAGTTCCCCAACCAGGGATCAAACCCATGCCCCCTGCAGTGGAAGCACGGAGTCCTAACCACTGGACTGCCAGGGAATTCCCCAAAAACACAGAATTTAGAGCAGAGAAATAAAAGCAAAAAAGCACATACACTGTGAAATCAGAAGACCTGATTTTAGTCCCAGCTCTGCTATATAAGCAAGACATTAGATTCGTTGGACACTGTTTCTTCAGCTTTAAAGTGAGAGTCGAGGAATAAGCATAACCATCCATTCACAGTCATTCAGAGTCTTCGGGGACTCCATCCCACCAGGCTTCTCACCGTGTCTCCTGCCCGCCTCTTAAAAGCTGAACCCTTCAAGTCACCTATCTTCTCACTTGTTCTCCTCCCCCCATTACTACTTTTGGCTGCCTTCCTTTTACTGTCCTACCTCCTGGCCCTTTCCATTGTGCTTTTGAGAACCACTGTCCCACGGTATACATGCTCCCCTTCACTTTTAATTTGTTTTTCTATATATATATATTCTATAAATTTATTTATTTATTTTTGGCTGCATTGGGTCTTCGTTGCTGCGCACGGGCTTGCTCTAGTTGTGGCAAGTGGGGGCTACTCTTCATTGCAGTGCGCAGGCTTCTTGTTGAGGTGGCTTCTCTTGTTGCGGAGCACGGGCTCTAGGCGTGCGGGCTTCAGTAGTTGTGGCGCGTGGGCTCAGTAGTTGTGGCTCGCGGGCTCTAGAGTGCAGGCTTCAGTAGTTGTGGCGCATAGGCTTAGTTGTTCCGCGGCATGTGGGATCTTCCCGGACCAGGGCTCGAACCCGTGTCCCCTGCATTGGCAGGCGGATTCTTAACCACTGCGCCACCAGGGAAGTCCTCCCCTTCACTTTTAACCAATTCCCCAAAGACTACTTCCACCTAACTGGACTCTGCAGCCCCTGAAGGACAGTGCCTTCTCCCCAGCTCCGTGGAGTGGCGGGTCCTCATTCTCCATGTGCTATGAGTGAGGGTGACAAGGCAGTAATGTCAGCATTATCCTAACTGTCCCCTGCGGTCAGGACAGCGTCTATGAGATTTGCATGGTTTTATAATCCATATTGTCTTGACTTGGAATAGGAATTATTTTTAAATATTCATTCATTCAGCAAAGATTTACTAGATGTCTACTAAGATTTACTACATCAGGCACTGTACATTCAGATACAAGGAAGGCACAGTTCCTGGCCTCAAGTAACTAGGATCCACTGGGTGAAGAGACAAGTGAAGGGCAGCCCATGATCCTCCATACGGTGAACATGTCCACAGGGTATTGGGGTGACCCGTGGGAGTTACTCTACCCATAGCCAGGTAGGAAAGAGGAACCGATAGGCTTCTAGCAAAAAATGTCTCATGTATATATTACTCATCCAAATAAGCTTTTCCCCTTAATGGGAACTAAGGATGCTGCTTTATTTGCTCCAAGGAGTAGGTCACCTTTGATCTGTGGAGGAAAATAAAGTCAAACACCCAAATGGTTCCGTGAATTTTTACATACCATTTAGGAGATGCCAGTGGGGATGTGGGGTTTGGGGGTATCCAAGGAGCCTTATGGTCCTTCACAGGCTGCTGGTTCATTTTTAACCTGGAAGAGACTGTTGTCCGTTGCAACCTGCTTTTGCTGTAAGATTGGGGTGGTCTACTTTTTTCAGCTTTGTGGAGTCCCTGCAAGAGATAACTATGAATTATAAAGCCAAACGGATATCAAAGAAACTGGCTGTAACCTCTGGCTTACTGAAGCTTCAAATGGCCCTATGATGTTCATGCACCCATTCAGCAAAAACCTAAGTGGAAAGCACTGTAGCAGAAATTCGGGGAGGGTACAAATTACACTGAAACAACTTTGGTTGTGGGGAGAGGGGTGGAGGCATAAAACTGGAATCCCTGGCTTGGCCGTCTTTATATTTATATTTATATAAATATATATTTATATTTTTTAATAATTTTTCCTAACTAAACAAAAGAGGTAAATTGTAAAACATTCTTGGTTAAAATGCATCTCTGAGTCTTAGGCTTCCCATCTGTAAAATGGGAGCTAATGTGTTCACGAATTTCTAGAAGATTAAAAGGGCTAATGGAGGAGGAGCACGACGGTGAAGGCAGAAAGGCACACGCCATCTAAACAGAATGGCTACTGTAAAACACTGTAGAGGATGAGGCTGCCTCGGAGGAGAGCACCAGGCTGAATTTACACAGGCTGAATCCTGATTTCCCAACGACCCCCCTTAAGAGTTTGTCTGAAAAGGAATAAAGACGATCTTAATCCATGATCTATCAGTAACAGGTGATAATTGCCAATATCCTTTTTCTGGGGTCACCTGACAATATGCAGGTTTGCTACATAAGCCTCTGGACAACCCATCAGATGGGAGTAACTACATTAAGGGTATTTAGACTAGGAGGTGGTCTTGTGGCCAGTTCTCCACTGGAAGGGCCTTAAGTTAACTTTTAGATAGAAGCTTAAAATATAATGTACTTTCAAGCCAGCTGGCTCCCAAAGCCATATTAGAAAGTACTCACCCTAAGATGCCTTTCAATATCAAATATTTATCGATATTTATCTTTAGCAGGAAATCTTAATCCCCTCAAATTTCACACTTCCAAATCAGAAGCAGAAAAAACCTACCCAGTGAAGATCTTGGTATCAAAACAGTTAGGCTCTTACTAAACCAGGACAAGAAAGAATGCCCTGCCCTTAGTAACAGTATTAAAACTTGTTGTTTTTTGTTAAAAGATAAAAATGACCTGGAGCTAAGCTTAGTTTAGATAGTTGGACTCAAGGGCTCTGGCATTCAAAGGCCTGAGAACTCAAATCCTAGCTCCACCTCTTACCAGCCTGTGTGACCTTAGACAATGTCAGATTAATACAAATGGGCCAGAAGAAAGGAGTGATTTCATACTTGCTGTAGTCTTGCCGGTGCCAGAGTATCTTTCTTGCTAAAGGGTGGCACATTCTCAGTCACAAGCTTCTTTTTCCCTGCTCTTGTTTTTGCCAGGGCTAATGCCTCTTCTTTGAAGTTCGCATTTTGGTCTACAACAGATGGAGCTTCTTCCGGAAGGATATCCGCATCTAATACATCAAGCTCGTTTTCCAACCTCTGGGTCATTGGAAGCTCCTTATCAGGTTGATACTTATCTACGTGGAGATTTCAGAAGGACAAATTGAGGGAAATGCTGTTCAAATCAAGTGAGAGTGATTATCTAGAGACAGATAAGCTCACAATAATACCCTGTTAAAAACTGAGGTGTTTTGCTGTCCAAGTTGCTCCTAATCCTATGGCTCCTACTGCAGTTCTACAAGCAGAAACCTAAGTGCCATGGCTGACTCCCACATTTACTTACCCACCCGGTCTCTCAGATCCCAATTCTTAAGTATGTCTTATCCTTCCTTCCCTTCTGCCACCACCCAAGGTCAGGCTTGCAATAATATCCTGTGACTGTAACAATGGCATCTTCTAACTGACGCCTTCTTTATCTTCAACCACACCTTCTCCGGGCTACCATAATTATTTTTTTCAATGTAAATATTTAAATATCACTTCTCAAAACCTTCAATGGCTCCTAATCTGATAGAGAATAAAGTCTGAACTCCATACATGACATACAACCTGCAGTGGAAAAGAAAGTAAAACTGTCTTTATTTGAAGATGAGATATTTCCTACATAGAAAAAAAATCCAAGAGAATCTACAGATAAGCAATTACAACTAAGAACAGAGTTCAGCAAGGTTTCTGGATAAAAGAAGAAAAATATACAAAAGTCAATATCATTCCCACACATCAAAATAACTAATTAGAGAAAACATAAGAGAAAAAATACCCCATTAACATTAGCAACTAAACCGTAAGGCACTAAGGAAGAAATCTAATGAAAGATGTACAAGACTTTTACAGAAAATATTCAAAGGTATTTTAAAGGACATGAAAGAAAATTTGGATTAACTGTATTCGTGAATGAAAAAATACTGTAAAGCTGTCAATTCTCCCCAAAGTGATCTACAATTTCAAATGCAAGTTCAATTAAAATCCCAACAGATTTTTCTGGGGATCTAAACAGGTTAATGATAAAATTTCTTATGAAGTGTAAAATCCCAAGATAGCCCAAATAATTCTGAAGAACAAAAAAGTGGGGAATAGGGCAGGGGTGGGAGTCTTATTTTCCCAGAGATAAAGTGTTCGTGATAAAGCTGTAATAATTAAGGCAGTGTGGGAGTGATACAGGAAGAGGCAGAAACCAATGAAGCAGGATGGATATGACAAAGGCAATATGACAAATCAGTGAATATGAACTGGATTGTTCAATAAATAGTGCTGAAATTATTAGTATCCACAGGTAACAAAATAAAAATTTAACTGTTCAGCATGAGGATCCTTGCCTCAAACTGAACGCTTATATTATAAATGGAATAAAGACCTAAATGTGAAAGGAAAACTTTAAAGATTTTAGAAGAAAATATAGGAGAATATGATTATGACATCAGGGCAGAAAAGGCTTTCTTAAAGTCAAATAATGTTAACATATTTAAACTTAATTACATGAAACTACAACTTCCTTTTGACAAAAAGACACCATAAAGTCACAGACAAGCCAGAGTCTGGAAGTACATCTCTGTAATGCATATAACTAATATAAGCTTAATATACATAATATGTAAAGAACGCCTATGAATCTGTAAAAAAAACAAACAATCCAACAGAGAAACAGGCAAAGGATAGAAAACGGCAATTTAGAGAGAAAATCTGAACCGTCAATAAAAGCATGAAAAGATGATCATCACTAATCAGAAAAACTGAAATTAAGACAATGAGGTACCATTTCACCCATCGGATTGGGGGGAATTTTTAGTGTGACAATACCACGTATAAACAAGAATGTAGAAAAACAAGTACTCTCACAAGCTACTAGTGCAGGAGTAAACTGGCACAGCTACTTGAAGACTCACCCACACTGTCACTCAGCAGTTTCACTCCTGGGCACAGACTCAGCCTAGAGGAACCCTCACGCTTACACAGGAAGACATGAACACAGATATTCACTTCATCGTGTTTGTAACAGCAAAAAAGTGGAAACGACCCAAATGTCCATCAATAAGAACTGAGAATAAACTATGGTATATTCATACAAGGGAAACCTATCCAGTGGTTGAATTAATAAATTAGAATTCATGTATAAATATGAACAAGTCTTACAAACGTTAAGTGGAGGGGAAAGCAAACTGCAAATGTTGCATTTGTAAGATATCACTGACATGAAACGCATAGCATATGAAACAATACTTTATAGTGTTTATGGATAGAGACATAAGCAGTACAAGTATAAAAACAGGGCAGGTCCATATTATAATAACAAGAGTAACCTCTGGTGAGGGAGGGAGGGAGGGGTATAGAATGGGGAGAGAAATATAAAAGGCACTTCAGCTGTAGCTGTCATATTTTATTTCCAAAAAAAATTCTGAAGCAAATAAAACAAAAATGTTAAAGTTTGTTAAATCTGGCTAGTAGATATACAGGTATTTATTATTTTCATTCTTTTTCTATATGTTTTAAATATTTCATAATAAAAGGAAAACTACATTTAGACTACCTTAATGCAGCCAAAGGCCAGATTCTCCTTGCACCACTTTTTTAATCTGGTACTTTTCAAGGTCATGGAAGTTACGCTGCAAGGGTACATAAATTGGAAGGAAAGAATGCTTAGACTAAATCCTCAGTCTAAAACTTATTAATCCCCAAGTTTACATATAGCAAGGCAACTCTGACCTCTAGGTCCTGATGCCTTTTCAGTTCTGATTTGCATAAATCAACTGCAAATGTAGTACAAGTTCCAGGGGCAGCTGAGTTTGAGGACATTGCTGGTGATGGGAAGGGAACCAGCATCCTTACATCTGACAAGTTATACTAATGCAATCAACCACTGCAAGAACATTTCAGAAGCTGCTAAAGAAACGCGCCAGCCAACAATTATATAAATCACAAGATCAAATCAGGCTCACACATATATCCCAACTGAAAAGACGGGGTTTTCCACCCAAGTGGCTCCCTATGACTTTTGGCGGGGGGGCGTTGGGAAGAAGGGACCTTAGGAACTCAGAATGGAGGTATTAGGTAGAGTGAGCTCTAAAACAGAAACAGAAACTGCAACCTTCTGAAATTCAGATTATAAAGACCAAAAAAATACCAATAAAATAAATAAGAGGGCTACCATATCCTTCCCCATGAGCAACTGTATTAAATTTGCAAAGTAGCTAACCATAATACCTCAATTTGTAATGATGATAACGACAGTGATTTTATGATCAGCCCTGACATCTGCACATTTTTTCAGTATCTAACATAATTCACATTCATATTTGAGGCTCACCATGACACACAGAGCAGGTGGGGCAATGATTACTACGGTTTTTCAGATGAGGAAGTAACAGTTAAGTGCTTTACTCAAGGTCACAAGGTCAGCAAGCAGCAGAGTCACATCTTCTGACTCTCTCAGTCCAGGGCAAGGCCCATTCATTCTGCCCTGTCAGGAACTACGGAGCTGTTCCACATAAACACATTTTCCAGATAACTGAAGCTCACTTAATTCTTGATGAATTATCTAATTTGCTACTTACAACAACTAAGTCAGTTACATCGGATAAGGACCACAGGGGTACCTGAGAGATCTTGCAGGTTCGGTTCCAGACCACCAAAATAGAGCAAATATCACAATAAAGCGAGCCACACAAATGTTTTGGTTTCCCAGTGCATATAAAAGTTATGTTTACACTATGTAGTATGTTGTCGATGAAGTGTGCAATAGCCTTATGTCTTTAAAAAATGTATACACCTTAATTAAAAAATACTGTATCACTAAAAAATGCTAACCATCACCTGACAATGCAGGGTTGCCACAAACCTTCAATTTGTAAAATCACAGTATCTGTGAAGCACAAGAAAATAAGGTGTGCCTGTATTATCCCCACTCACAGATGAAAAAATGAAGGTTCAGAGAGATTAAGTCATCAACCCAGGATCACAAACTGGCGGAGCTGGGACTAGAGTGAGGTCTTTCTGGTCCCCGTTTTTCCCACTGTGGTCTGTCTTCCTGCTTTCCCACATTGGTGCCTACAGTGAGTTTTATATTAGCAGGTTTCCCAACTTCTCTCTCTGAATCTGGTCCTAATCTTTCACAACTCAGTTATGGGCGCCTCTCATCTTTTAACTCATTTAGGGAACATATCTCTGTGTGCAGGCCTGGAAAGTTCACCACATTCCCTCCAGAGTATCATAAATGAGCACCCAGATCTCAGGTTACTGTGATTTGCAGCTCAGAGGCCTTTTCTTGTTCTATTTCACTTCTTCACAGTCACTCATTTAAATGCCTAACTATGTGTCGGCCTTGGGGCTACCACAGAGGATACAGCGGCAAATAGACATCACACCTGTCCTGAGGGAAAGGCTGGCAAAGGCAGCCTTCTGGTTAGAAGGAAGGTGCTATACTAGTTCTACCTGTCTACCAATGAAGGGAACAGAATACCACATTACAGTGAGTAAATATCTAATAGTAACTGAGTAAGTTAGGTTTTGTTACATTCATGATAGAGGCAGTGCATTAAGCTACAGATTTCCACAGAATTAGTTTAGATTGAGAAATAAATGAAAAACAGACTGATATATAACTTTCAAATCAGTAGAGGAAACAAAATGAAACAAGAACTTGATTAACATAATAAATTACAACAAAGAAAAAAAAAGTGGCAAGTGGAAAACAAAAAATAAGGTAGAAAGAAGTTCAAATGTGCTATTAATCTCAGTAAATGTAAGTAGGTTAAATATAGAACTCTACAACAGGGTTAAAAACACCAACAATAAACTATTTACAAGAGACATTCTTAAAACAGCAAAGAAAAACTGAACATAAAGGGATGGAAAATGTTATTCTAGGTAAATGCCAAACAAGTTAGGTAGATGAAACAATATTAATATCAAACAAAACAGAATCCAAAGCGAATGACGTTAAAAAGGCCAAGAGAGATATTTAATAATAACATACAAAATCCACAGAAAAAAGATTTATCAGGGCTTCCCTGGTGGCGCAGTGGTTGAGAGTCCGCCTGCCGATGCAGGGGACGCGGGTTCGTGCCCCGGTCCGGGAAGATCCCACATGCCGCGGAGCGGCCGGGCCCGTGAGCCATGGCCGCTGAGCCTGCGCGTCCGGAGCCTGTGCTCCGCAACGGGAGAGGCCACGACAGTGAGAGGCCCGCGTATCACACACACACCCACACACACCCACCCACACACACACACACACACACACACACACACACACACAAAAGATTTATCAGTAAGGAACGCTTATGCATCTAACAGCACAACTTCAAAATGTACAAAACAAAAATGAATAGAAATACAAAGAGAAATTTTAAAAGTCTCAAGAGACTTTAACATACCTTTATATCAGTCATCTACAGATCAAGTAAATAAAACCAGAAAACCATAGAAGAAAAAGAAATAAAAGGAATAAAGACTGGAAAGGAGGAAATAAACCAATGGTTATATTCATAGATGACATGACTATATACATTGCAAAACACAAATAATCTGCCCATAAATTATTAGAAATAAATTAGGTTATCAAGGTTCCTAGATATAAGATCAACACATAAAATTGACTATATGTCTGTATATCCACAATATTCAGTAAAAATTAAATTTTTAAAAAGATATCATTTACTGAAAGCATTGAGAGCACTGAAAATAGCAATACCAAGGAATAATTCTAAATAAAGATGAACAAACGCACACACACATTATAAGTTACTGAGAGTATTTAAAGACAACCTAAATGAATGGAGGGATATATACCCTGCTGGTGGATTGGGAAATATAATATTGTAAAGATAACAATTCCTCACCAAAATTCCAATAGGTTGTTTGTTGTTGGAGGGGGAGGGGATGAAAATTAACAAATTCTGACCCTAACATTTCTATGGAAATACCAAGGGTCAAGATTTGCCAAGACATTCTGGAAGAACAGGTGACAAAAGCTGTTCTACCAGATATCGAGACTTAGAATAGTTAAGTAAGATAGTGTACACTAGCATAAGAACCAACAAATAAATCAGTGGAAGAGGAAAGAGGACCCAGAAACTGACCCACACATATGTGGACACAACTTATGACAAAAGTGACACTGTATGCCACTGTGGGGAAAGAATAATATTTTCAACAAAGAGTGCTAGCTCAACTACATATCCACCTGGAAGAAAATGAACCTTTTTTAGGAAATAACACAGGAAAATAGTTTCTTAATTTTGGCATAAGGAAAAGCTTCGTAAACAGGATCCAGAAACAAACCAAAAAACAAACAACAACAACAACAAAAAACCTATACAGAAAAGATTGCTACATTGGAATACAGTGAAATTAAGAATTCTGTCCATCAAAAGACACCTCGGCAACATTTAAAAGCAAGCTACATCTTATTTCTATGAGGATATTTACAACACAGGTAACTGAGAAAGGGTCCTATGTAGAATACTCCTACAAAGAACTCCTACAAATCAATAAAGAAAAAGAGAGAGAGAGAGAAAGGGAATAGAAAATGAGAGAGAGAGAGAGAGAGAGAGAGAGAGAGAGAGGGAGGGAGGACTGGTCAGGAGACTTGAACTGGCACTTCACAAAAGAAGACATGTAAATGGCCAATAAATATATGAAGAAGTACTCACCATTAAACATCCAGAAAACGTTAACGAAAACCACAATGACAGCCTTACACATCAACCAGGTCGCCAAAAATTTAAAAACTAATAACAAGGGCTGGCAAGGATGTGTAGCAACTGTTCTCATACACGGCTGGTTGGAATATAAAAGGATAAAACTACTTTGAAAAAAATCTTTATTACAGTTGAACCAATACATACCCTGATGACCTAACAATTATACTCCTGGGAATAAACCCAACAGAAACACAGGCACACATGTACCAAGAGACATATATAAAAACGATCACAGTAGTTTCCCTTATAATCACCCCAAACTGGAAAAAACCCAATGATTAAAACAACAGAATAGATAAATGGCCATATATTCGTACAATGGAATACAGCCATGAACATAAACAAATCACAGCTACACAAACAGAACAGATGTATCTCACAAAGTGTTAAGTGGAAGAAGCCAGTCACAAGAAAATACCAATTGTACAGCAAAACCAAAGTACAGCATTAAAAATCACAGTGATAGTTAATAGAGGGGAAGAAGCAGGGGAAGGAGGTTGGAAGAGGAGAGTCTAGGGGGATTTCTTAGTGCTTGTAACGTTCCATTTCTTGACTTGGGTGGTGGTCATACACAAATGTTTGTTTTCTGATAACTGAGCTGTAAATTTATAGTGCACTTTTCTATCTGTACATTCCACTTCAATTAAAAGAAGGAAAACTAGTTTACTGGATTCATCCACACTCTGATATAAATGGCATATTAAAAAATTCAATATTAAAATCTTAAAACTATTTTAAAATACTATTAGTGTATATATGTCAGTTTAAGAAGGAAAAAAAAAGAGGAAAAGAAAATCTCTTAGCAAAACAGGAACAGAAGAAAATTTCCTTAACTTTCATATGCAGATTTGCCAAAAATCAATAGTCAGCATCACATATGAAAAAGCATTCCCTTGAAACTGGTAAGGGGGGGGGCACGCACAGGGAGTTGATGTCCACCATTACAGCTATTATTCAATATTACCCTGAATTAAAATCCATTCAATAAAGCAGAAAGAGGAAAAAAGAGAGGTATAAAAATTGCAAAGAGAGAGGCAAAACTTAAGTGAGCTCATCTATCTGGAAAAATACATAAAAGTTAACAAAACCTCATATTTCATCAAATCTGAAATATCAAGTATAAGACATATCATTATTTTATGTACCAATACGAAATTTTAAAATATCGTCAAGTAAGATATCATCAATTTAAGAATGCACCCCAATTTCAGAAATGTTCAAATGTATACCTTAGAACCAATGAAATATAGTACCATAACAAATTAAAGATTTCAGCAAGGTGTCAGATAAAAGAGCAATGTACAAATCCAACAGCTCTCCTATAAGTAGCAATAACCAATTTCAAAATGAATTTTAAAAACAGATCCCATTCACAATAGCAATAAAAACTGGAAATAAACCTAACAAGAAATTTAGGAATTCCTATATATTCCTACGTCAGGGATTATCATATGCAGAAAGTTATAAAATTCAACTGAAGGGATGGAAAAGGGGCATGAATAAATTGATAGATCATATTGTAAAGATGTCATTCCTCTCCTAATTAATTTATGAACTCAATGTAATACCAATCGAACTCCCAGCAGCACTTTTCATGGAACTTGACAAGCTCATTCTAAATTCCTCTGAAGATAAGCAATCACCATCAGCAAAATTTTGAAAAAGCACAACAACAAAGAGGAAAGAACTACCTCTTAAAATATTAAAATATGTAGGAAAGAATGATGATTTTTGCCTACAAAATTAAAATTTTCTGGGAATTCCCTGGCAGCCCAGTGGTTAGGACTTGGTGCTTTCACTGCCAGGGTCCAGGGTCAATCCCTGGTCAGAGAAGTAAGATCCCGCAAGCCTTGTGGCACAGCTGAAAAAAGTAAATAAAATAAATAATAAAAATAAAATTTTCTGTGCCAGAAAAGATATCATAAACAAAATTCAAAAGTAAGTGTCTAAGAGAAAATATTTACAATACATGTAAACCAGAAAAGGATTAAGATCCAAAATATATAAAGAACTTCTATATACCCATAAGCAAAAGACAGAACCCAGCAGGGAGATGGCAAAGGATATAAACAGATAAATCACAGAAGAGGAAATAAACAAGGCTAATGAATACATGAAAGAAAAACCTTCCTGACTAGGAATCAGGGAAACACAATATAAAACAGTAAGGTACCATTTTCCACCAAGAGACTGGAAATTTTTAATATTTCATTATATAAAGTACTCGGCAAGGATATGGGGAAATACATACTGATGGTCACTGCTAAACAAAACATAATTGCATGCCCATTTTCAAGGGCAAGCTGGCAGTATCTGTTTAAATGTGCACACCACGTAAGCTTGCAACTCTGCTTATTGGAATAACGAGAATTTATTACCTACGTAAAAAAAGATCATATGTATCAACCAAACGTGTGTTTGTGCAGATATGTATATATCTATCGTTAAAATGTAAATAAAGAAACTTAAAAAAAAAACAGCAGGGTTCTAATTTCCAGCTCTGCAGGGATTTACTTTGGTTAGCCCAAATGCTATGATGCAGGAAAAGGGAATTTTACTTTCTCCACCCTCCTCTAAGGAAAAATACTCCAGCCTCCAGCCTAAGGAAGCATTTTGGTTGCTATTCCTTTATCCTAGTTCAAGTGCACCTATTGTGGAATAGGCTTTAAATTCTGACCCAGGGGGGCAACCGTTACAGTCCAGACAATTTCAAAGAATAAAGTATCTTGTAATAAACACTTTAGGACACATACCAGCAAGAAGCTTCTTTGCCACTGAAGGTCCTCTTGTTTCCTGTGGAAATATCTCCTTTGCTACGAAGGGCCTCCTCTCACTCTTTGGTGATGTACTTCGCCATCTCTCTAAGGCCCTTTGGCTACCAATAGGAAATCTGCTCTGAATTTCACTGAAACATTTCTTTGCCTTTTTTGGTGACAGTGTCTTTTCCAGGAGGGATTCCAAAGCCTGCCATGAAACAGTTAATCATTCTCTTAGTTTATCTCACAAAAGTCTGACTTCTCAATTATAAAACTGAAAATGGGAACTCCAGAGAAACTCATTATTAAATGGCTATCTCTAATTGTTAATGAAACGTCACTTAATTTTAAAACTTGGTTATTTAGGAATCCAATTAATGAAAGAATTCTGCATGTTCTTTTACATGTTTAGCTCACTAAAACCAATAGCAAAAAAATAAAGAATATGAACACTCTTAAAGGCATCCAAATTCTAAAATTAAGGATTCCTATTTTAAAAACTAACCACAGTCTTCAGAATATAATCCTATACGCTATATAAGCAGTTTAATTCTCAATGAAAACCTCATAAACTTAAATTATCCTTTAAGTGGGCACACAGACTGTATTTAATGCACATCTTCATAAACTAAAGGAAACTTAGCATGTCCAGTGGCTCTGGTCACTCATCTACCACAACGGGGGAGATCTGTGCCCCTCCACCCCTTCTAAGAGAGGTATGTCCTCTAACAAGTACCCACTCGTCACCAGGCAGCAAGGGCCCAGTCTCCCTCCAGTCAGTACAAGTTAAGGACAACTGAACACAGCCAGGGACATTTAGTTCAGATGACAGTAAGGCAATAAGAAAATAATAAGCTATGGGTTGGTGTCGTAGACATCAACAAGAAAGAATAAATTTCTTGTGCTACTGAATATTTTCAAATGTAGAGGAGACAAACATTATATTTAAGAAACATTATGTTAAGGCACTTCTGCTCAAAATTTGGGAAAGGGACTATATCTCTTGAGATCCTTTCTAGGATTAGCAAGATATGTCCTCTAAATGAAATCATCTGGCCAATAAATATTTCTTATGGATAAGTTTAAAAAGCACCACATAACTTGATATGCTACCTAAAGGTCTCCATTTGACAATAACATTCCTGATAGTAAGTTCTATACACACGAATGTAACCAACGTAAATCACAAACATATTTGCTGGATAATGAAACTGTAAAGGCAGAAGGGGACTTAAAGATCACCAAGGGCTAGTTAATGGTAGAACTGGTCTGTCACTTAGTCTCGAATTCTTCCCACTACAGCATCCTTCCTCTACAGCCAACAGCTTACTGTGTCACACTAACAGAAAGGCCATCCTTTTATTTGTGGATGAAAATGTGTGGCGCAGTGGAAATAACAGTGGCATGGGAGTCAGAAAACAGGCATTGGATTTCCAGCTATCGAGAGAAGTAACTGTGTCATGTCTCTGACCTTTTTTTTAATCTGTAAAATAAAAGTAATAAAACCTATTGCAAATCACAGCAACGCAGTAAGGATGAAATGACAGCACTCCACAAACTTCAAAGAACTATAAAGATTTAAGGACACAGTGTTTTTGCTGTCTTTGTCACCAATAAAACTAAAAACACTATCCATTCCTGACTAGTACATACCGGTTGTGATTTCCAGAAGTCTCTAGCCATAGCACAAGACTTTAGACTCTGTTTCCATATATTTTTGTGTTTCTTTTTTTCAAAAATCTATCTAGATTGCACACTGATATTCTAATCTAAGCACTAATCTAAACAGTGCTTTACTGTTTTCCTTTTGTATGCTAATAAGTTCTTTTGGTCACGGTATGGAACATTCTGTTTAATTAATGGACCTGGTTAAGAGTTGTTATGTGTTCTAGACTCAAGTCACCAATTCTCAAAGCAGTGAAATACAATATAGACTAGATTGTAAAAACAAAATTAAAATGAAGTGCTTCTTCTGCCCTCTGCAAAGCCTGAATTTACTAGGCACCAGCTTTGTCTTGTATTCTCCACAAATCTCAATGAAATTAGGCAATGGTAAACATTACTTCCCTGCTTAGAAACAATGCACTTTAAACAAAAATCGGAGTCAATTTCATACCTCAGTTTGTTGCAGGATGTCTATCACCACATCAGGGACAGAAGCATTGGCCTCCAGCTTGGCAGAACAGAGTGAAAGCTGGCGGATGAGACGGCCCAATTCCTTGCACCAAATAGGAACTGCGTGCTCCACCCGGTCAGTAAACTGAGTAACAAACATCTGTAAGGCCCGAATGGCTCCTCGATGGGCAGCTGCCAGCCTGGACACTGCCCATGACTGGCAATAAATGAGATGCGAGAGTTATTTCAATACTCACAACTTCTAAACGTTAACCCAACCCTTACGAACATTTATAGCCAATCTTCTTTCTATGTGAGAACAACTTCTACTGTAAAAACTTTTTCATAGTAAAGGGAATTGTAAAGCTTAAAGGTTTTCTAATGAAAAAGTCTTTTCCCTTTTATGCTCAGTTTCTTATACCAGGAGCAACAACAAAAATCTATTTTCAGAACCTGTTTCTTGGAAGATGAGCCCATATTCAGAATATGTAAGATGCTCACTCCCTAATAGGTTTCTACAAGCACTGAAAATATTAGTGCAGAGAACCCACACATAATACTAACAAAATACTGGAAATGTAGTTTATAAGTAGTATGAATCATAATTAAATTGCGTCATACCTTCTTAGTATGTTTAATTTTATGTGGACTCAATTTATCCAATTCTTCCTGGATTTCTTTAACCTGTTTTGTAAAGGGGGGAGAAATGAAAACTTCGTACCTTTCCACTGATCTTTTCTGTAGAAAAGGATACATTTTCTCTTGTCCAAATATAACCATTATTACTATTATTTTTTATAAATTTATTTATTTATTTTTTGGCTGCGTTGGGTCTTCGTTGCTGCGGGCTTTCTCTAGCTGTGGCGAGCAGGGGCTACTCTGCGTTGCGGTGCGTGGGCTTCTCATTGCAGTGGCTTCTCTTGTTGTGGATCATGGGCTCTAGGTCCAAGGGGTTCAGTAGTTGTGGCTTGCGTGCTCTAGAGCGCAGGCTCAGTAGTTGTGGTGCACGGGCCTAGTTGCTCCACGGCATGTGGGATCTTCCCGGACCAGGGCTCGAACCCGTGTCCCCTGCATTGGCAGACGGATTCTTAACCACTGCGCCACCAGGGAAGTCCCAAATATAACCCTTATTAATTCAAGTCACTTGAAAATGAAACAAGGCTCTTCATTCATTCACCCCCAAAGTAGCTATTGGTTTCCAGTTCGAGATGGTGACTAGAGCACAGGGTTCACCTTCCATCCCTTGGTCCCCAATGTAAGAGGAATTTAACATGAAGGAGTGAAGGTGAAGGTGACTCTGGAAAGGTAGGAGGGCCAGATCAGGATGTCTTCAGTGCTGTGGCTAAAGAATTCAGCCTCCACCCTCTAAGTAACAGCGAGCCAATCAAACCTTTCAAGCACAGCTCTGATTCATGTTTCAGAACAATCTTTATGGCAGCAGCGCAAAGTAAAAAACAAAATGAACCCAACAAGAATACAAAACAAAATCTAACTCAGGCATTATCTTTTAAATGAAACAGTCCAGTTTTGGGTTCAGCAATAAGGCTAACACGTGAGCTAAGTGGCCAGAAATGAGTTCAAGGCTTACTAATGAGTAAGGCGTTAAATTTAAAACAAACATTTAAAAATTCTATCCACAA
Source organism: Monodon monoceros (assembly GCF_005190385.1). Taxonomy (NCBI): domain Eukaryota; kingdom Metazoa; phylum Chordata; class Mammalia; order Artiodactyla; family Monodontidae; genus Monodon; species Monodon monoceros. Next base: position 48,381,865 of record NW_021703786.1, read on the forward strand.
TGTAAAAAATGTAAATGCCTGCTTATTGGCCACTCCATGTGTCCTGAAAGACACTTAACACATTCTTCACTCTTTACTATTTAGTAAAGACAATTAAACTATTTACTATCTACTAAGCTTCTAATACACAATAAACATGAGACAGATGGGAAACTAACAAGGTCCCTATCCTCTAAGACTATAAGGTGCATTACTGGGGATCTCAGGTTTCAGGGTAACTGATCCACTTAAATTTATCTGCAAAAATATGGGCTGTATAAGCATTTTTTTCTGGGGAAAGGACACATAGCTCTTAATAGATTCTCAAGAGTCTATGACCTCAAAAAGTAAAGAAAAAAACAAAAACAAAAACAAAAAATCCCCCAGTATTTAAAGAGTTTGGCCAGGGACTTCCCTGGTGGCATGGTGGTTAAGAATCCGCCTGCCATTGCAGGGGACACGGGTTTGATCCCTGGTCCGGGAAGATCCCACATGCCTTGGAGCAACTAAGCCCATGCGCCACAACTACTGAACCTGCACTCTAGAGCCCACAAGCCACAACTACTGAGCCCGCGCACCACAACTAGTGAAGCCCGTGTGCCTAGAGCCGGCGCTCTGCAAGAAGAGAAGCCACTGCAATGAGAAGCCCGCGCACCACAACGAAGAGTAGCCCGCACTCACCACGACTAAAGAAAGCCCGTGCACAGCAACGAAGACCCAACACAGCCAAAAATTTTTAAAAAGTAAATAAATAAAACAAATAAATTTATAAAAAAAAAAGAGAGAAGGCATCACAATGAGAAGCCCGCGCACCGCAACAAAGAGTAGCCCCTGCTCGCGGCAAGTAGAGTAAGCCTGTGCGCAGCAACAAAGACCCAAGGCAGCCAAAAATAAATTATAAAAATTTTTTAAAAAGATAAAAATAAAATAAAGAGTTTGGCCATATACACATAATACACAAACACACATAAAGGCTGAGGACGAGAAGCAGAATTATTTGTCCACGTGTTCAGGAAATTCGGCCTCACAAACACATCAGAATTCATGTAGGATACCTGGTGCTGATATTCCTGGGACAAAAGGAAAACAGGAATTCCCTGAGAAGGTCCCCGGTCCCTGAGCCTCCTCACCTGCTGCTGGAGGACGTAGAGCATTCGGGCAGAACGGACGGCCTGCTCCTTCCTCCTGACACGGATTCTCTGCTCTTCATCTGGATCCAAAGCTTCTTCCATGCGATCTGAAAATATTTTTCCCCCAAAAGTGGATTATAAACCACACATTAAAAACTTATAAAAACTTCAATTACTCAAAGAGATAATGAGGTTGACAATCTCTAGTTTTATTAAGAAAAAAAATGAAGCTGTCATAACCAAAAAATTTCAGTTTTCCTCAGCCATAAAACTAGGAACCAGCAAGTGGGCCTGTGTCCTGACTCAGAGATGGAAGAGGCATGAAGACTAACTAGATCAAGCTCCCCTCCAGGCAGGAATTCCCTGAACCAAATCCCACTGGACAGCCTATACCACAGTGAAGCATCTCTTACTATTCTTAAATTCTTTCTATTGAACCCAAATCTATAATGCTTTCTATTTTTTTTTAAATTAAATTTCTTGGTCGCGTCACGTGGCATGCAAGATCTTAGTTCCCCGACCAGGGATGGAACCCACGCCCCCTGCAGTGGAAGTGCAGGGTCTTAACCACTGGACCACCAGGGAAGTCACGTGCTTTCTATTTTTTAAAAAAACCATTTATTGACCTATTTTTATGTTTAGCAAGATTTCTTTTGCATTCTCTTATCTTGAACCCAGATGAGAAGTCCTTTCTCCAATATTAAGACACCAAGGGCTAAAATTATTTGCATGTCCAAAGTCTTCATTTATTTGTCAGGAAGCACACCCTCGTACACACTGCTGCTCCACATTTTCAAAAGATTCATTCAAAGAAACTGTTTCTGGAAGACTGCCTGAGCAGCTCAGCTTTAAAGGTCCCCTGTATGAGGCCCCATCACCAGAGCAGCGGGCCTCGTGGCTTTGCTCCCCTGGTATCATGGTTTCTACCAAACTATACTGTGGGGTCATGCCACAGACCGCCACTGAGCGATGTTAGGAGAAACAAGCCACAACACTGCTGCTATTCTGATGTAGGAATGTTTTCAAATTGTTCATATTACACAACATACTCTTTATAAAGACCCACCAGAGACAAATTTTTTTCCAGCCTCAATACGTGGTATAATTTTTTTCCTCATACAACTGTTTTTTTCTTTGTAAATTCTGCAATTGATCACATTTTCCTGGTGAGCTGACTGTGAGGAAGCTCAGAAACAAATCTGTAACCCGTTCCTAATAAATCTTATTTTTCCTTTCCTTATTTTTTCCTGTGCCAAAATATCCTCATTTACATATTTTTGTTCTATTTTATTCAATCTGTTTTTGTAAGGCACCTTAAATTCCTTACGTAACATGCATACGCACACATATGCATACATTACTTGACTTTATAGTGCAAAAGATCATTATAGACTATGTGTTATCTTAGCACAGTAGCTCCTTTTGATGTTAACTCCCTATTCCTTGCAGTCTGAAAGCTAGGCTTGATCCCCCTACTTGTTAGCTATGGTAACCCCAAATTTTCCATGTGCAATCAATCTTCTACTCCCCAGGGAAATGCAAGGGCATAGGGAACACTGAAAAACTGTAGAGAACAGTATATGAGGGTTACACACCTTCCTTTCTACCCTGTGGTCAGATATTTTATATGTATATCCATAACTCCCCATCACTGCTGTGTACTCATCTAACCATTGCCTAAGTTAGAGCTGGTTTTAGCTATAATATACAGGTATTATGCTCTTTTCTGAACAAATTAATTTTTCCAGAAGGACTTCTGGATACAGAAGCAAAACATTACAGGATAATTTGCACTCAGGTGCTAGAAGACCTAAGCTTCAGACAACAGGTACCGCAATTACTAGGGGGGGCCCTCAGTCAGTCGACTTACCAAGTACAGCCTAAGGAAAAGAGGCTCTTTCAGGTGCCTCTGCTGGAAAGAGGGGCTAGGGCAGGACAAACTCGTCAGAAAAAAAGACACTGGTCAAACTCAAAGTCCACCTGTCTTGTCATGAGTGCTCACTCTAGTGACAGGAGAGAATGGAATGTGACAGGGGGCGGGGATCCCGAAGAATGCATTTGGACTATACCCTCTCATAGCATCTTTTCAAAGTCAAGAGTCCAATTTTTCTCACCTTTTTTAGTTAATTCTTCAATTTTATGGATACAACTGCTCAATTCTTTCTGGAGTCGCTGAACTTCCAGCAGGCTTTTGTGTCCACATAGGCTTTTGTGGTCACCTATCCTGGCATGTGGCTGAAGTCCTGGATCACGAGTGGGTGGCGACTTTGGCATGGTGAGGTCTGACTGTCCCGGATGAGATGTGTACAGGTATACCTTGGCACCTGAGCTGGAAATTTCTACTTTGGATGGCTGGTTGCTGCCGTGACAGACTTCCTGACTCTTTGATTCCTTCCTTTCCACTCTATGGTCAGATATTTTATGGTTAGACTGTCCACATTTCTGAAGGATTTGGGGCTGACTTCTGAGATGGTGTTCTTTTATATGTTCTTCAAGTTGTCTTCGTTTTACATCTCTTTTGGCTAGATGGACGGCGTAGCTAAGTCTCTCTTCTGATATGACAGAAAATGAAACAGAACTGCCTACGTCAGGACCGTTTCTAAAACCTGAATCTCTACAATGGTATGACTCATTGTATGAGTGCTTCAGTTTTTCAATTCTAATTCCATGTGGGCAAGAATATCGGACTGCCAAGTTGCTTGAATGTGTAGGAACATTCCTATTAAACTGCAGCTGGTTCTTCAAAAAAAAAAATAAAAGCAAGCGCACATTAGAAAAATAACATATTGCATAGTTAGTATATGTCTATAATCAAGTTTCTAACATTTCACCCACACGATTATTAGTGCTAAGAGGTATTTTCCTGTTGTACTGATAGAATCAGCTACTCTCACACACCCTTGAGTTAACCACACACCCCTGGTTCTATCCTACCATCACCCAGTCCCCAGTATTATCCTTCTGGTTTACTAGTAGCATACTAGAATCCTCCTCACAAAGTCAACTCAGAAAGCTTCAAACAGAACCAGTAAGTTCCTCAACTCCTCAGTGATGGACTTCTGCCCTGTATCAAAATGTCAGTTTCCAGCAAGTGATCAGTACAATTCATTATGAGTGTTCCTGAAAATTGCTCCACAGATGCACCACACAGAACCTAAGCCACTGACAATACCCTTCCTGAGATTTTTCATCTGGTGGTTAGACCACATCTCTTATCCTACACCTCAGTGCATCTTGCTCTAAACAGTCCACTTCACCTTCTTAGGCAAGTTTAAGTGTTTGTTAGTTATAATCATGATAGACACAGGTTTTGTTCTTCACTTAACAAACATAGGCATGTTTCCATACTCTCACAGTTTTCATTATTTTTCACAGTTGCACTTTCCAAAATCCAATGAATGGCCTTTTCATGCTTAACCTAACTATAACCTTATTATTAAACAGCTAGATTGTTTCAGCTTTTCCACTGATAGAAGTATTACTTCAATTAATATTCCCATGCATTTAGTTTTTTTCTCTTTTTAAATTATTTCCTTAGGATAAATGATCTGTTCTGCAATTACTATGTCAAAGGGAGCAAACAATTCTGTGGCTTTGGACCTGTCCATGGCAGGTAAATAGCACTAGGAGAATCCGTGCATGCAAACCCAGTGCAGCCTGTGCTATGATGCCTTATTCTTGAGACGGCCTCCCCAACTCTCACAGCACACACAAGAACATGTGTTTATACAATCACGTGTATGAAGAGTTAGTTTAAACTAACCCAGTGTGATAAAACTTCAGGAAAGTATTTTAGGAAAAAAAAGTAGAGATGAGAGAGAAAAAAAAGAATTACCATCTGAAAGGTACACAGAATGAGGAACAATACTTGGAACTTATGGCCTTATTGGAGAAATCTTCCCCAAAAGTAAAAATAACCTAAAATACCTAGGGGATTTCATATAAGTACTAGAAAAAAAAAAAAAAATGAATGAATGAATTCCTCTTTAACCTGGGTATAGGGAAAGGCTTTCTAACTGTGACTCAAAATCCATTTGCAATAAAAGTGATAATTTTTACTACATTAAAATAAAAAAATTTAAAACAATTTCTGTTTTTTATGGTTTAAAAACACCATAAACAAAGTCAAAGAACTGAAAAGCTGGAAGAAAAATATTTGTAAATTGAGATGAAAAAAGACCAAAACTCAGTAGAAAATGGTGAAAACACACAACAGACAACTAACAACAACAAAAAAAGAAACACGGCCCTTAAATATATGGAAAGTTCGTCAAGTTCATAAAAACACAAATTAAAAATACACTGAGACAGCAACAGATCATCAAAAATTAAGAGATATAACAACACATGCTGTTGGCAAGACTTGGGAAAACAGGCCTTCTCACAGGATGCTGGTGGGAGCGCAACCCTCAGAGACGGGACTCCAGCAAGAGCAAACAAAACCACACATGCGTTTGCCTTTGACCCAGCAGTCTCACTTCCAGGAATTTATCCTGAAGATACACCCCCAACAACACATACGCACAGGGTTACTCACTGCTCTACTGTAACTGCCAAGTATTGGAATTGACCTAAATGCCTATGTAGAAGCATGTCTCAAACTGTGCTATATCCTGGATTTCCTTGGTGGCGCAGTGGTTAAGAATCCGCCTGCCATTGCAGGGGACACGGGTCCGAGCCCTGGTCCAGGAAGATCCCACATGTCGCAGAGCAACTAGGCCTGTGTGCCACAACTACTGAGCCTGTGCTCTAGAGCCCTCAAGCCACAACTACTGAGTCCGTGTGCCACAACTACTGAAGCCCACGTGCCTAGAGCCCGTGCTCCCCAACAAGAGAAGCCACCGCAATGAGAAGCCTGTGCACTGCAACGAAGAGTAGCTCCCACTCACTGCAACTAAAAGCCCACACTCAGCAACGAAGACCCAATGCAGCCATGAATAAAGAAAGAAAGAAAGAAAAGAAAACAAAAGAAACTATGCTACATTCACACAGAGGAGTACTATGAAGATGTTAAGAAGAATGAGGAAGATATGTATGAACCCATGCAGAGGGATTTCTCAGATATGCTGTTCAGTGAAAAGAGCAAAGTGCAAAAAAGAGTATCTGTAATACTCCACCCTTCAAAAAAGGGGAGAAGTACTTCATGAGAAAGCACACACACATCTGATCATTTGTGCAGAAAGAAACAAAGGGAAGAAAAATCAGAGAATAATAAGATTAGGTATCTACAGGGTGTGGGTAGAAATTGGGTGGAAAGGATAGAGGGAACGGGGGGGGCGGTAATACTTCACTGAATGTTCCTTTTTGCACACGTTTGTTTGGAACCACATTAATGTTTCCCATATACTAGAGAGACAGGAAGGAAAAGAAGAAGGGAGGGAGAAAGGGAAGAAGATAATAAATAAAATTCATACGGATGAAGGAAAACCCTAAAAATAAATACTAACAGAAACCAATGAACCAAAATGAAGTTCAAATGACTAACATAACCACACTGAAAAGTGGAGGTTTAAAAAGAAAAAAATCAACCCAATTAACTTTTGAACATAGCATTTGGACTATATGCCCTCAGGCTAAAGACAAAAAGTTCTCTAAACAAATACTGAACTCTAATTTGTAGGGTTCTTTTTTTGCAGAGGCATGGATTGCAATTCTCAAACAGTTCTGTACATTCTAGGATTGAGCAAATGAATACGCATACTGTGGATAACTGGAGACTGGTTTCACACTGTTGAATACGGGAGTTACAAATGGGAAGTGTTGGATTGGACTGGAGATACCTGTGTGAACTCATGGGTTTAATATAGACTGATAGGCAGATAGACAAACAGACACACGGAAAGGGAGGAAAGAATGGAGTAAGACAGAGGAGGGGAGAAGGAAGGAAGAAGTGCAGATCTGCATACAAATGTGTGTACAGGCACACAAGTATATATATCTATTTCCCAATTATGTCCTCTGGGAGGGCATATAAGAGAAACACTGACATCCGAGAACCAATGAGCACATCTAGTACCTGGATACTGATTCCTAAAATCCATTCTCCACCAAAGGGATGAAGTCTCCTTTGATAAATGGCTGATTCTAGGGCTGGGACAGGGAAAAATTATGCTGAGCCTGGAATATCTTTTTATAGCAAAAAGTGGTCGAAGATTGATGGAAACGTGAAAGGGACACTAGAATCAGCTTGAAGTGACTCTCATTTCACTGGCCAAATCAGAAACCCTTTCTTTTTTTTTTTTTTTTCGGCACGCGGGCCTCTCTCTGTTGTGGCCTCTCCCGCTGCGGAGCACAGGTTCCGGACACGCAGACTCAGCGGCCATGGCTCACGGGCCCAACCGCTCTGCGGCATGTGGGATCTTCCCAGACCGGGTCATGAACCCATGTCCCCTGCATCGGCAGGCCGACTCTCAACCACTGCGCCACCAGGGAGGCCCCAGAGACCATTTGAATATCATACTGAATTCAGTAACACTCTCAAAGTCTGCTCTGATACAAATAAATAAAAAAGTCACCACCACATCATAATAAAAAATTGATTCAGGCAAAAATCATCCATGAGCTCTTTTCCGGTTATCGCGGCGCGAGGGGCCATAAGCAGCAAAGTCTCCCGAGACTCCCTCTACGAGGTGGTGCAGGAAGTCCTGCACGAGAACCAGCACAGACGCCGGAAGTTTTTGGAGACGGTGGAGCTTCAGATCAGCCTGAAGAACTATGACTCTCAGGACAAACGCTTCTCAGGCACCGTCAGGCTTAAGTCCACTCCCCGCCCCAAGTTTTCCGTATGTGTTCTGGGGGACCAGCAGCACTGTGATGAGGCCAAGGCTGTGGATATCCCCCGCGTGGACACCCAGGCCCTGAAGAAACTCAGCAAGAATAAGAAACTGGTCAAGAAGCTGGCCAAGAAGTATGATGCCTTTTTGGCTTCAGAATCTATGATCAAGCAGATCCCACGAATCCTGGGCCCAGGCCTGAATAAGGCTGGCAAGTTCCCTTCCTTGCTGACCCACAATGAGAACGTGGTAGCCAAAGCTGATGAAGTGCAGTCCGCAGTCAAGTTCCCGTCTGGCGGCGGCTGCTGGCCACGTGAAGATGATAGATGATGAGCCTGCGCACAACACCCGCTTAGCTGTCAGCTTCCTGGTGTCACTGCTCAAGAAGAACTGGCAGAACGTTCGGGCTTTGTACATTCAGAGCACCATGAGCAAGCCCCAGCGCCTGTACTAAGGCACAGCTTAATAAACCATACTCCCACCATTAAAAAAAAAAAAAAATCATCAGTGAATGCTAAACTAGCAAATGAAGTTTGGGGAATAAAAGGATATTAACATAGTCTCAAGGACAGATACTTCCAATTACAAAAGGCAAAAGAGTAACTTCACAATGGAAAACTTGGCAGACACCACCTTAATCAAATAATTAAAGTTAACATTGTCAGTAATGGGACTAAATCGACAGCGTGTACCTCCTGATATGATGCACTGAGAAGAACTCAGCATCACCTCGGTGGTTTTCCCACCACAAGTGCATAACCTGAACGTGATTATAAGAAAATTTCAGACAAACCCAAAATGAGAGGAAATCCTCAAATAACAAGCCTGTAGTTTTCAAAAATGTCAATGTTATGAAATACAAAGACTCAAAAATCGTTCAGATTAAAGGAAACTAAAGAAACATGACAATGAAACTCATGATCTTAGATTTTCTTTCACTATGAAGGACATTATTGGAACAACTAACAAAATCTCAGTGAGGTCTGTAGATTACATGATAGCATCATTTGATGTTAATTTCCTGATTTTGATCACTGTACCATGACTATACAAGCAAAAGTACTTAGGGGCAAAAGGGCATCATGTTTGTAACTTACTCTTAACCAGTTTAGAATTGTGTGTGTGTGTGTGTGTGTGTGTGTGTGTGTGTGTGTGTAGTGAGACAGAGAGAGAGAAAAAAAAGGAAGGAGGGAGAGAGAGAGGGAGGGAAAATGTAATAAAATGTTAACATTTGGGGAATCTGGGAGAAGAGTATCCAGGAATTCTGCGTACTATTCTTGCAGCTTTTCTGTCAGTCTGAAATTATGTCAAAATTTTAAAAAAGTTTTTCTTTGAGATATTACTATACACCCACCAAAATGGTGTAATTAAAAAATATATAGAATTAAAAAACACCAGCAAATGCTGGCAAAGATGTGGAGCAACTGGAGCTCTCATTCATTACTGGTAGGAAAATAAAATGGTACAACCACTTCGGAAAAAGGTCTGTTGGTTTGTTAAAAAACTAAACATACACCTACCCTATGACCCAGCAATTTTACTTCCAGGTATTTGCCCAAGAGAAATGAAAACATGTTTACAAAAAGATCTGTACAAGAATGTTCATAGCAGCTTCATTCATAGTGACCCAAACAGCCCAGGTATCCATCAATTGGAGAATGAATAAACAGTGGTACACATTTACTATGGAACACTACTCAGTATTCAAAAGTAACGAACTACTGATACATGCAGCAAGGTGAATGAATCTCAGAAATATTACACCAAATCTCAGAAACATCATACCCAGTGAAAGAAGCCTCACACAAAAGAGTACACACTATATGACTCTGCTTACATGAAGCTCTAGAACAAACAAAACTAATCTATGTTGAAAAAAAATCAGAATAGTGGTTGCCTGTGGAGGGCCGGGGTGGGACTGACAAGGAAGGGGCATGAGAGAACTTTCTGGGGTAATGTAAATGATCTGTATCTTGATAGTGGTATTATACATGGGTTATACCTGTGTATACACTTGTCAAAACTCAGCAAATGTGACAAGATGTATACATTTCAGTGTATTTGTTGCAGACGTAAAATGTACATCAAAAGAAAAAAATGGTAAACAAAGGATGAATTCTAGGGGACTTCCCTGGCGGTCCAGTGATTAAGACTTTGCCTTCCAATGCAGGGGGTATAGGTTCAATCCCTGGTCGGGGAGCTAAGATCCCACATGCCTCGGGCCGAAAAACTAAAGCACAGCACAGAAGCAATATTGTAACAAATTCAATACAGACCATTTAAAAATGATCCACATCAAAAAAAAAAAAAATCTTTAAAAAAGAATGAATTCTAGTGTATGATACGCATGCTCAAGTACTCAGGGTACTCAGAGTCTGCAATTTATTTATTTATTTTATTTTTATCTTATTTATTTATTTTTGGCTGTGTTGGGTGTTCGTTGCTGCGCGCGGGCTTTCTCTAGTTGTGGCGAGCGGGGGCTACTCTTCGTTGCAGTGCGCAGGCTTCTCGTTGCGGTGGCTTCTCTTGTTGAGAAGCACGAGCTCTAGGCATGTGGGCTTCAGCAGTTGTGGCACACGGGCTCAGTAGTTGTGGCTCACGGGCTCTAGAGTGCAGGCTCAGTAGTTGTGGCGCACAGGCTTAGTTGCTCCGTGGCATGCGGGATCTTCCTGGACCAGGGCTGAACCCATGTCCTCTGCCTTGGCAGGCAGATTCTTATCCACTGTGCCACCAGAGAAGCCCCTGAAATTTATTTTGATCTGAGTCCAAAAGTATGAGGGATTGATGAATGGATTCTAGAGGGATAGACTGAAGGATAGATATGCAATGGAACAAACACGTGAAATAGTAATGGAATCTACAGGTTCACTGTAAAATTCTGTTTGTTTTATGTTTGAAGATTTGTGTAAATACAATGCTGGGGGAAAAGACATTTTGGGGACAACTGGGTGAAGCTGAATAAAGACTGGTTCTTAGATAATATTAGGGAATTATTTTTTGTCCATTTTCTTAGGTGTGATAATGGTTAAATCTAAAAGGTGATTTAAAACGTGTTCATTGCCCTTTTCTTTGTCTGAAATGTTTCATAACAAAACTCTGAAGAGAAAAATAAAACGAAACTACCTGGGTCTGAAGTTTCCTGGGGCCACTCCTCCCATCCAGTTGGACACTAGATGCTAGATGAACACAGGTTGAGGCTGGTCTGCCTGATCCCATCATGTCAGAAAGTGTAGTACAATAGTGAAAGCTCAGTCATCAGCCAACAGTTCTCTCCTAAAATCATTGCCTAAAATAAAAGAAAGTACTTTCAGACCAACTGCATTCAAACGAAAGGAAAGAGTAAGTAAAACACAGTGCCATGCTCATATAACAATATAGTAGTAGCCCCCAGCCACCTCATACTACAGAGTGAATGCTTAAGGACAGGTATACAACAGTATCTTCCACTTGCTAAAGCAACTACACTTTTGAAATTCTACCTTCCAAGCAAATAGGGGACACACTAGCTTAATGACTATCTCTTGAGCCCTTTTCATTCCAAATTTCACATCTCAAAGGTCACCGATAAAACGTTATTCCAAAAACAGAGCTCTGCTATGGTAAACAAGCACTTTCCCGCAAGGAAGTTTTACGGATATACAGCCTACGTTAATAAATCCTAACTACTAACCAAAAAGCAGTACACTTCACTCTTCTAGGTAGCTCAAAAGGACATAACTCTGAATGACTCTAAGTAAACCTGTGGCATCGGAGTACCTAGACTGACGCCAGGAACTGCCATTAACTAGCTGAATGACCTCCGTACATCTTCAATTTCCCCCAAACTCCCCCCACCCTATATTCACATACAGTGTCTAACAGATAAGACCGTTTTGTAAACTACACAGGCATCAGTGCCTCTCCCTATTCTGAATGCCTCCTTATAGACACTACTGCCCCTGCACTCACACACTTGCTCATGTCGTTATTTACCTATTTCACAGGTATCTGTCTCATCTTCCCAGCTAGACAAGGTTCCTGGAGGGTTAGGGCCTTGTCTTGCTCTTCTCTGAGATTCCCCACAACAGTGCTTTGAGCATAGTGGACAATTTAACTCAACATTTGTCGAATTAAGCAGATTTTCCATAAACTGACTAGTGTTAACTGCATGGGGGAGCTTGCCCTCTCAAAGAATCCCATAGGAACTCAACTGGGAAATTCAGGTTTTTTTAAAGATCCCTAATTTAAGCTTTTGAATAAACTCAAGGATTGCAGACTGGATTTGCTTAAAGACTGACACATCTGTAGAAATATAAAGATTCCTTATTTCTAAGGCTGTAGAGACATGATCAAAAGCGGAGATGGGAGGAAGCACCCGAGTGAGGCAATCCCAACTGGCTTGACATCACCACAGTCCAGGGGCCGGAGCCGCAGAATGAAGGAGCCTGCAGAATTGGGGCCTGGGCATCTGTGGCTTGTACGTGGTCAGTACTTTCCCCCTGGATGCCAAAGGCCTAACAGTCCATTCTCCAACAGGAAGAAACTAGGTGATCCCCACAATTCCAGGATACCTCGAGTGATGCTACACACACACACAAGCACATACACACACAAAGTCCAGGGACACCCACCCCGAACCGTTCCCCTATACAAAGTCCTGGGACACCCCTCTCCTTGCAACCTGTCCCTTTCCCATTGTGCCAGAAAACCTCCCAATGTGCTATCCCATATACGGTGAGGCATCTCCAGGAAGTATCTCTCTCCCCCATCCTGAGACAGCCTTACGGCCTGTGCCTTCATCCATAACCCAGGACAAATCTCCCCCCAACCTGTTCCCTCCCAAAGAGCCCCAGGGTCCCCCAACTTGTTCCCTATATATACTACTGGAATGCACCCCTCAATCTGTCCTCCCCCTCACAATTTCCTCCCAAATTGTTCCCCTTCCCTCTGATTCTAGACCCTCCTGCAGCCTGTCTCCTCCCACCCTGCTGTGCATGATCTCTCAAGTGGCCAATGCCTGTCTCCTCCCTTGAAACCGGGGGCACTTCCTCGGCTTCATTCACCTCCCAAGCCGTGCCTGTCCTGGACACCCCTGGCACGTTCTCAGAGTCCGGCTCTTCCCCTGCAGACCTTGGGCAGCTCCATAACCTGGTCCCACGCCCACAGGTGTAAGACACCCCCCCTGGCAGCCCCAGGACACTTCTACCTCCTGTCTCCCACCCTGGAGCCCCGGGGCCCTCTGTGGACGGCCTCCCCCCCGCCGTGAAGCTGGAGACAGCCATACTGGGATCTTCTCCTGCAGACCCAGTCACCCACACTGCGGCAGGCCGGCGCCCCGCCGTGGGAACTCCTACAGCTGCAAGCACCCCCAAAGACAGAGGTACCCTCACAGCCCCAGGGACAGCTCCATCGGCTCTCCTTCTCCATAGGCCTGCAACGCCTTCAGAGTCAGTCTCCCCGTTCCCAGGTCCTGAAGCCCTGGCAGCAGTGGGCACCTCAGTCGCCTGTCTCCTTCTCCACACCCCTGAGCCACCTCCAGAGCTGGCATCACCCACCAGCGGTCCAGGGGCCCCAGCAGCTGTGGACACCCCTGCGGTCAGAAGTACTCCTGCAGTCTGTCCCCTCCCTGGCAAGCGTGAGAAACCCCCAGGGCCAGTCTCCACCCCCAGGGGACCAGGTACCCGAGAAGCCATGGGCACCTCAGCAGCCACAGGAACCCTAGCACTCTGTCTCCTTCCCCATGATCCTGGGGAAGCCTTACAACCAGTATCCTCTCCCACAGACCACAGCTCCTGGGGAGCCATAGGTACCCCTGAAGCCAAGGGTATCCTGGTAGTACGAACCTCTCCCCACAGGTTCAAGTCATCCCTGGAGCCGCCTTCCTGACACACGGAGCCAGACACCCACACAGCGGCAGGCACCCTGGCAGGTACGCTTCCAGACCCAGACGTACACACAGCTGTGGGCGCCCCTGCTGGGGCACTCCTGTGCTTGGACACACCTGCTGCCTCTGGCGACCCCACTGCCTCAGACAGCCCCGCGGCCTGTCTTCTCATGCAGAAACATGAGGCATCCCCACAGCCAGCCTCCTGATCCACAGACCCGGGTCCCCCTAAAGCTGAAGGCACCGGAGCCTCTTGCCCCCCCAGAGCCCGCCTCCTCTCCCACAAACTCAAGACATTCCCACCGCAGGTCTCCTCCCCAACAGCCCCCGTCACTGCATCAGCCGGGGGCGCCCCCAGAGCCTGCTGCCTAGCCCACAGGCCTGGGACACCACCGCCGATGGTCCATTCTCCCACAGCTCCCGCTACCATCGGAGCCTGGGACACCCTCACAGGCTGTTCCGTTCCCCACAGACCCCAGACACTCCCACAGCCTGTCTCTGGCCCCAGAGCCCTAGGTACTCCCATAGCCTGTCCTATGTCCCACAGGCCTGGAGCGCCCCCAGGACCTGCCTCCTGCTCATCAGGACCAGACACCTCTGCAGGCTGTGCAGCTTCCCGGGACCCGAAGTCGCCCCCAGAGCCTGTCTCCACCCACACAGTCTGCCCCCTCTCCCCGAATCCTGGCTCACCCCGACATCTCGTTCCTGCTCCAGTCGCACAAGGCACCCCTATGGGCTGTCCCGTGCCCCACAGGCCAGGGAGACGCCCGGCGTCTGTCTCCTCCACGGCTTGTCTCCTCCGCCACGCGGCTGGGGCACCCACAGAGGGAGTTTCCTCCCGCGCAGCTCTGGGCACCCCTGCGGTCCGCCCCCTTCCCCCTAAGCCTGGGGTATCCCCACACACAGGCGCCTGCGCTGCCTGCTCCCTCCCCCGCAGACCTGGAGCAGCCCTGCCGCCTGGCTCTCCCTCCACAGCTCTGGGTACCTCCACAGCCTCAGGCCACCCCACAGTGGCCCCGGGAACCCCCCCAGTCGACCCTTTTCCCCAAGAGCCCGGGGCAACCCCATAGCCTATCCCCTCCACGGGCCCAGGCACCGCCACGGCTTGTCTTCTCCCCCGCGGGTGTGGGGCAATCCCAGAACTTGCCTCCAGAGTCCCAGACACAGCCACAGGTGGCATCCTCACAGCCTGGCCTTGTCCACACAAATCTGAGGCCCTCTCACAGCCTGCCCCTAGGTCCGGAGCTATGGCTACTCCTGCGGCCCGGGGGACTGGCCTGTCCTGTCCTTTCACCCATGGTCCGGTGAGACCACCACAGCTGGTCTCTACCCACGAAGCCCGGCCAGGAACCCCCCTTTCAACCGGCCCTTCTCCTGCAGACACGGGATGGAGCTCGACTCTGCTTCCTTCCCCACATCCTGAAGCTGCCCTCATAGCTTGCACCTTCAACCACAGTTCCAGAATGCTCTCATGCCCCGTAGATCCCGGACGACCTTTTCTCTCACAGCCTCGGGGGCTCCTATAAGCCGTCTCCTCCTCCTCCCCAGTGCCAGTCACCCACACAGAGCCGACAGGCCCCACCACCTGGGGTTCCCCCACTGCCCCGTTCACCCACACAGTCCCAAGGTCCCTTGCTACCTCCATCGAGACTGCCGTGCCAGGTGTCCCCGCAGGCTTGTTCGCCCCGGCGGCCTGGGCTGTCCCCGCTGCAGGTCTCCTCCCCCATGGCCGCCGACAGTCCTGCAGCCTTTCCGCACTCACACAGCGCGTCTCCCGCACCGAGGACCTCGCCCGGCGCCTCCCTCCACGGCCTCGGGACGTCCCTGCACCCCGTCTCTTCTCCCACGGCCGCCGGACTCCGCGCCCGGACCTGCTGGGCCCCACGCAGCGGCCCGGCGTCTTCGCCGCTAGCTCGCCCCTGCGCAGCCCCGGCAAGACCCCTGGGCCAGCCGCCCCACTCATCGCTCCAGGGCGACTCCCGCCTTCCCAACGCAACCCCGCGGCACTTTCTGTCTCAGCGCCCGCTCCCAGAGAGGCTCCACACACGCACTCACACACTCAGCTCTAGCCCTCTGAGCCTTCCTCCCTCCCAGCCCCCTACCCCCGCCCAGTCCCGGACGCCCGCCCCCCGGTCCCGGGGCCCCACTAAAGCCTCGGCAGGAGAAAAGGTAATTAGGCCCGACGAGCGGCAGGATCTGCGCTGGGTCAAAGTCTCCTCTCCCGCAGATCCATGACTCCTAACGCGGCTTCCCACAATCCCCCCAGCTCTGGCCAGAGCCCACCTGGTCTGGGGCGCGGCGCGCCTACCAGAAAGCGGGCTGGGGGCCGCAACTAGGCCTCCCTTCCGGCCGCTCGCCCAGTCGCCATGGCAACGGGCGCAGGGCGGGTTGGGAGCCGTTAAGGCTCCGGAGCCACCTAAGGGTCCAGGGGCTGCGTGGCGGCAGGTTTTGCAGCCACTGCACATGGGCTGGGGCCGGGACCAGACAGGGGCAAAAGCCGGGGTTTCGGGGTGCAGTCAGCACTGAGAGACCTGAGAAAAGAGAATAGAAAGACGGTGCAGAGGGGTTTTGGCCGTCAGAGGCTCCCGTAGCACCTCAGAGCCGGGCTTGCTTTCTCAGGCCCTGCCCAGCTCCCCGCCCACCCGGAAACAGCTTCGCCCCACCTCGCATGGAGCTCCTCCCAGCGGCCCAAGACACCTCCAGCTGCCCGAGGCACGCTCTCCCGATGGCCCGCTACGAAGAGGTGAGCGTGTACGGCTACGAGGAGTTCATGCAGGCGGTGGAGCAGCACAGTGGCAAGACCATTTTCGCCTATTTTTCTGGTTCTAAGGACGCCGAAGGCAAAAGCTGGTGCCCCGACTGCGTGCAGGGTGAGGCCGGGATTCGGGGGCTGCAGCCCAGAGTAAGTGGCAGGAAGGCCGAGGCTATGGCCAGAGTGGGGTGGAGAGGAAGCGGAGGGAGTCTTGCTACCGGAGTCCCGCAGGGCGATCTGAGCTCTCACCTTGCCTTTTCCTACCCTGTTCCCGACTCTCCTCCTATTAAGTCCTTCCCGCCCCGCCAAGTGTGCTCTTCTACCATTCGACCCCGGTAATCTTGGAATCTAGTCCATTAGAACTTTTCACTTCCCCAATTAGTGATTAGTGTCTTACAGGAGACGTGAATTGGTCTCCTTATGGTAAGTCAGCAAATATTTGTCTTTCATTGTTCTGGGCGCTGTGGCCTGGGGACAAATCAGGACTGAAAGTGGGTCCTTACCCTTAAAGTGGCTCTCAAAAAAATCAGAAAAAAACACGTGACTTCCGTTTATCTCCTCAGTTAACTGCAGGATAAAGTCTGAGTACTTACCAAGACGGAGGGGAGGGGAGGGGAGGGGAGAGGGACGCTGTTCATCAGTGCCTGATTGTAAAGTTGGTAATTATTTCTATCAACTTTTTAAAAAGCTGAACCGGTCGTACGAGAGGGGCTGAAGCATGTTGGTGAAGGATGTGTGTTCATCTACTGCCAAGTAGGAGAAAAACCTTAGTAAGTGGCAATGCGTACTCTATTTCCCAGACATGCACTAGACTCTTGCAAATTTAGGCGGGAAGGGTCTTGTGATTCAGGTTCTGAGTTCTAAGATACAGTCGGATAAGTCAAGCAATTAGAATATATTAAATACGAATTAAAAATTCGAATGTTCAGCCATTTGTATTAGGTAAGGGTAATTCAATAATTTGGCCTGATGTTAGTTCAGAACTTGTCTTTACATTTATTTTATATCTTAGTATATATTCACTTAAATGAAAACTTTGCACAGGAGAATATATGTTGTAGACGTCAAGGTTTTTAAAATGTTTACAACAAAAACAATGATTACTGAAAGACTGAAAGTGGGAATATATCAAATACAAAGCAGAATGTAAGAAACCAAGTAAATGTTTTTCATGATCACTTTCTCCTTCTGAAATAGTTGGAAAGAGCCAAATAATGACTTCAGGAAAAAGTTGAAATTAACTGCAGTGCCTACACTACTTAAATATGGAACAGTGAGTATCTTTCTTTAACTGTGTTGGGGATACAGTTCACCCTATCAAAACTCTTTTAACTTGTTCTGGATTCAAATTTGAAAAGATCTTGACATTTCATCCCAAATATCACATTGCTCTTCAGAATGTATTCAAAATACACATGGCTGTCCATCCCTATGGCCTATCCCAATAAGTTATTAATAATGCAAATATTAGGGTTTTTATCATGCCTTTTTTCTTTTTGTTGTGGCCTCTCCCGTTGCGGAGCACAGGGTCCAGACGCACAGGCTCAGGGGCCATAGCTCACGGGCCCAGCTGCTCCGCGGCATGTGGGATCTTCCCAGACCAGGGCACGAACCCGTGTCCCCTGCATCGGCAGGCGGACTCTCAACCACTGCGCCACCAGGGAAGCCCTTTCATGCCTTTTATTTTTTTATTTATTTTTTAATTAATTAAATTTATTTTTGGCTGCATTGGGTCTTCGTCGCTGTGTGCAGGCTTTCTCTAGTTGCCGTGAGCGGGGGCTAGTCTTCGTTGCAGTGCGCAGGCTTCTCATTGCGGTGGCTTCTCGTTGTGGAGCACAAGCTCTTGGCACGCGGGCTCAGTAGTCGTGGCGCACAGGCCCAGTAGTTGTGGCGCACAGGCTTAGTTGCTCCGTGGCACGTGGGATCTTCCCGGGCCAGGGCTCGAACCTGTGTCCCCTGCATTGGCAGGTGGATTCTTAACCACTGCGCCACCAGGGAAGCCCCTTTTCATGCCTTTTAAAAGCCATCCTTATTTTAAAATTCTGTAAGCACTGTTGAAGAAAGTTGGTTAACATACAATTCCTTAAAACAGTGGCATCAATAGTTGTTTTCGACTTAATCCATAATTCTGGATGAAAAGAAAGGGCATGTCCTCTAGTTTAATCATGGCCCTGGGATTCTAAATTAAAGAGTTAAAGGGAAGGGGTGACATCGGGCTTCCTGTCTCCTGTTTTAGTCCACGGAGCCAAGTATTTTAATGATTCACCTTAAGGTAAATATCTTAACTATTTCATAAAGCTTGTTATAACTAGTTAATAGTTTCTGAATAGCATAATTTCTCTGTTCCAAGACTTGTGTCATTCAAGGTAGAACAACTCATTCCCCTCCTAATAACATTTTTGTAGCTGTGGGTTAAGATATGACTGTTGTTCTCTTACAGCCTCAAAAACTGGTAGAATCTGAGTGTCTTCAGGCCAACCTCGTGGAGATGTTGTTCTCTGAAGATTAAGATTTGATGATGGCAATTGTGTCTTTATTTCCTGATTTGCTCTAGTATAAAAGAATGTGCATACTTGCTTTGAATTCATGTTAGCAATAAGTAAATAAATGATGATGTAAAAAAATTGGTACATGTCTAAACAATAGAGAGTGCTATTAAAATGCTCATGAACCCTCAGTTTGCTTTAATATATGGGTATATTTAAGCTACCATAGGTAAAATAATTCTTCAGGAGTGGCAGTAATAGCACAAAGGAAGCTATTATTGGAGATGACAGAAATACCTAAAAGCCCCTAATAGTGCAGTAGACAGCTTCCAAATCTCTAAAGGAGTTAGGATCTTTTACCTTAAATTCCACGAATTTACAAAGAGCTGTTATTCCTAAAACTCCTTTGGCTTTAGAATGTAGAACTTAACCTAACCACTGAAGGGAAGCACAGCACATCTAATCCAGCCTCTGCTTAATGCTGGCAGGTTTGTTACAGCTGTCTGAATATGCTTCACTACTTGGGATGAGGCGGGTGGCAGAGAGGTCAGAGACCATATAACCTAGTGATGGGAAGGACTCCAGCCTGTGAGTCAGTCTAGTGATGGGAAGGACTCCAGCCTGTGAGTCAGTCTCATGGATTATCACTTACTAGCTGTGTAACCATTAACCTGTCTAAACCTCAGTTTCCTCCTTTATGAACATGGATCGTTCCAAGGATAATGCAACTAAGCACTTAACATTGTGCCTGGTTTGTGGTATCTGCCAAATAAAGGTCGGCTTTCCCAAATGAGCACAAATATTTGAGGCTCCTCACCTTTGTTCTAGTCTTAAGGCCAAGAGTCCAATTAGTAGTTAACCACCAATCTTCTCCCTGCCATTACCAGGTCAGTGACATACCAATGATTCTTCCTTAAAGCTCTCTTGCAAAGCAACTGGCGATACAGGTATGTCTCCTGCCCTGCAGAATTTAAGAACCTTTATGCGGTTCCTGCTGCCTGACGTAAAGAGGTCACTTACTCCACACCTCTCACTCTGTAGATGAAGGGCAGGATAGCTGATCTGAGGGACAGCAAGGTTCCAGGAGACAGACTTGTCCCAGGCCCCACTGTACATGAAAACAGAGCTCGGCTTAGAGTTTGGGATATTCAGTGGCCCTCCCCTTACCTCGCCCCCGGCTGCCTTAAACTGGTCTGAAACACCTAACATTTCTATTTTTACTCAGCTGACTGTGTTAAATACTAATAAAAGCTTACAAAGCCACAGGGAAATCAAAGTAAAACAATTCTGGTTTAACAGAAATAATCTATTAACAAGAAAAAGTTAGTTCAATTAAATAGCACACTAACGGTTTTAGGTGCTAACCACAGTAAAGGTACATAGGAAGAGTCTTTTTTTGTCTTCACTGTACAAAAGCAATATATACATGTCTTAAGAGCCTGGTCTGGATCCAACTGTTCATTTTCCCGCTGTGTTATTTTGCTGTTGCTGCTCCACCAGGGCTTGCTGAAGGCGCATCCGCTTCCGAGAATAGTGCTGCCAGTGCAGAATTTGCTGCTCATCAATAAATTTCGCACACTGAGCATTCACCAGCTCCTTACGGAAGTGTTCGTATTGGAGCAGTTCTAACATGTGTAAACACTGAGGGTACCTGGAGTTAAGTTTATAAGTTAATGAGCGACATAATGTAATAATACCACGCTCTAGTTCAGTTACTCACCTAAACACGATCTTGCAGCCTACCATTTCTGTAACATTAATTTAGTATACTTTGGTAGTACAGTTCTTTTTTTTCCTGCTTATGCATCAAAAGTCAGCAAAATTTTCAAAAGTGAGAAAACTTAAGTTCAGAAAGATTAAATAACTTGCCTAAGACCACACAGTAACTGGTAAACGGAGTCAACATTGGGGGACAAATCATGCTATTCTCTTCTGGTGGTTTCCAAGGTGAGGAACACGAACACTTTTTATTTTAGAAATTAATTATGTGTTTAATTAATACCTACTGGTTTTCCATAAACAATAAGACAACTTTTATTTTAAAACTGAGTCAATCTCAGAAAGAACTAAGCACAAATATTGTATTCTAGTTTTCCATAGGGATATAACAATTCTGAAATTAAGTACATATACTCTAAGGTTGAGCAAATACGTAAGTAAATATGCTGTATATAGAAAGCCAAATTTCTGGCTCTCAGAAAAAGAGTTTCAGATAAGGAAGGGGAAGGCTAGAATGAATCTTGTTACTGAGTTGGAATTGAAAACATCAGTATGAACTCATGGCTTTTAATATATATATATATACATATATATATACACACACACACAGATATAGAAATAGATATTTATATACACACACACAATTTCTAGCTTTGTGTGTTGAGAGGGCCTACAAGCAGTGACACCAATGAGCACACTGAGTGCCCAGATCATGGGTTTTATATAGAATTATCCAAGGCTGGTTGGAGACATGGCTGATTCTAAGGCTAACAGAGGGAAAGTACAAGATGAGCCTGGAATATTATGTAGTGCCAGAAAGAAAAATGCTCAGAAAATTATAGGGATACGTCAAAAGTACTGAGGAGCCAATGTGAAGGGGCTCCCACTGGCTATATCTGGGATCAAGAAGATACATAGTTATAACCCACAAGATAAAGAATCCAAGAGTCCATATTGATGTAACTTTTTTAAATGAATAAATAAATCAGGAACAAGGAAATGTTCCTTCCTTACAACTGAATGCCAACTAATAAATGAATAAAGAATGATGGAATTAGAAAATCTCCACAGTAAAAATTGTTTCAAGCAAGTATCTTCCTTAGATGCTAAAGTTAGGTAAAAGAATGAAATATGAAACAAGATATTTACATAGTCTCAAAGTATTCCCTCACAAAATATGTATTAAATACAAAAGGAAAAATAGTAACTTGATACAGAGAAAACTGGCAGCCACCACCTCAACCAAGTGACCAAAATTAATATCACCAGTAGAGGGACAAATTGACATCCTATGACTCCTGATATACCAAGAAGGATGTAACATCACTTCCGTGTCACACTTATGGGGGGAAAAAAAAAGAAGACTGATGAACTCAGATTAATGGAGACTAAGACATGACAACAAAATGCAGCATCTGAGCCTAGACTGGACACTGCCCCAGACACAGGACATTAGTGAGACAGCTGGCAAAACGTGAGTGAGGTCTGCTGGTTAGATAACAAGATCAGATGATACATCAATGTTAATGTTCTGATTCTGATCACTGTACTATGATTATATAAGAAGTTTGCACTTAGAATATCTGGGGGAAGAATATACAGGAATTCTTCTTACTGTTTTTCCATTTGTTTTTAAGTAAAATTATTTCAAATAGAAAAGACATAAAATTTAAATGAGTCAATTAAAAAACAGTGAGTCTTATAGGGAGTACACAGATAGAGCCAAAATTGTACAAGTGGTATTCAAATGACTAAAGTTTGGGGACAGTACACTACAGCAGTGCTTCTCAAATTTTAATGCACACATGAATCACTTTTTTTTGAGGGGGGGGTTCGCGGGCCTCTCACTGTTGTGGCCTCGCCCGTTGCGGCGCACAGGCTCCGGACACGCAGCCTGAGCGGCCATGGCTCATGCGCCCAGCTGTTCCGCGGCATGTGGGATCCTCCATGGACCGGGGCACGAACCCGCATCCCCTACATCGGCAGGCGGACTCGCAACCACTGCGCCACCAGGGAAGCCCACGTGAATCACTTCTTAAAATGCAGACTCTGATTCAGGAAGTCTGGGGTGGAGCCTGAGGACTGCATTCCTAACAAGCTCCCAAGTGATACCAATGTTGCTGGTCTGAGAACCACATTGAGTAGCAGGGCCCTACACCATGTTGTCCTTATTACAGATTTGCTTCCTATACTCCAAAGATTCACAGTTGCTTGTAATTGTCAGCAGCTAAGCCTGGAAAGCCCTACTCACACCTACCCTGGCTATTTCCTTTTCATGAGGACATTGTTGGTAGTTAAAAAGACCTAGGTTTGAAACCAGCTCTGCCATTCTCCAGCTGAGTGGCCTCAAACAAGGTACTTAAACTCCCTTAAGGTTTAGTTTCTTCAACTGTAAAATAAGTTAATGTGACGACCAAGAGAATGGTCCTCAAGTAGCATTTAGTAACTGGCACTTAGACACACAGTGATCATTTATCGGACTTGTAGAGTCAATGCTCAGAATACATTACATGACAAAATAAGGAATTATAAATATGTTAATAGGCTACAATTATAGCATTAACCAACAAGATGAAATAGAAGAGGTACAAAAGGAAAGTTCTGCAATTAGATTTTTTAAAAATAAATAAGAAATAAATGGAGAACTAAACTAACAGCATTGATGAAAATAAGAACTGAAAGATTTTAGTTGACATAAAGCTCCCAGCAAGTCAACAATATGAATCCTTGCCCCCTCATTCCCTGCCCCCGCAAAAGGTAATGTAAACTTAAGCTGAACAAATAGAAGTATAATGTCCATATGAAGAATAAAAAGCTATTTGGTCCACTGTACCTTGACATCTGAAGGCCTGTGTTTAGCTCTTGGCTGAAAAACATAAGGCATAAGTGCAAAATATCCAAAGGTAGGCACATGAGAAATGGCTGAAGGTAGGTGAGAAAAAAAGGTGTAAGAGATAAATTATAGTTGCAAGTCGTGGCTATTAGTGAAATGGTGGAAACTGTCTAGAAGAGGCAACTGCTCCTCTGCTCTGGCAAGTGGCTGACCTGGGAGAACAAAGACCTGGGGTTACCAGATCCTCCAGAATTTTAGAGAGTAGCTAGAAATCTGGATTAAAATATGAAACTTTCTAATCTTCAAATGTTGGCAACTATTAAATGAAAACCTTGTGCAGAAATGAAATGGGGGTTAATTTGCAACCTCTCTTGAATTTAAATATGAATGGCTGTTCCTCAAGAGGGCATAGATTGGTTCTGGATTAATTCAGGGATAAAACTCAACATGGGTTGAAGTTACATGGAGGTATATCATATTATTATACAAGGAAGAACTTTCTAGCATCTAGCTAACAATGGAATTGGTTGCCCCTGAATGGAGTAGTATGGGCTCACCGGAAACCTCCAGCCAGCATGTAGATGACCATCTCAGCAATGTTGTGGGTGAAACTGAACTTGATGGTGTCTAGGGCTCAGTGTCCAACACTGAGTCTCTAAGTCTACATACATATAACATGTTGCAATCTAATAAAAAAAAAGTCTTTTCTCTGGATTATTAAATGAATAATTGTTCTTTATAAAGGGCCAGTAAGGGTGCCAAGGGTCCTGCAAGCTACAGGAGGATGTGGGCTTCATACATCCTCCTTGTTATGAGACACAGATCAGAAAAGTGGGAGTACAAGTTTGAAACGTTTTCCTCTCAAACTTGTGTTTGTTTAGGAAAAAAAAAGACTAAAAGTTTCACCATTGCTTTTTGACTACCTAGTTAAGACAAAGCACAGGTGGGAATTCACGGTTTCTTTTTTACCATTAAAAAGGAATAAGTTCGGGGACTTCCCTGGCAGTCCAGTGGTTAAGACTCCACGCTCCCAATGCAGGGTTCGATCCCTGGTCAGAGAACTAGATCCCGCATGCCACAACTAAGACCTGGTGCAGCCAAATGAATCAATAAATATTAAAAAAAAAAAAAAAGTAAGCTATAGCACTACTGCAAATTAGCAGAAAAAAAAAGGAATAAGTTCATGATTATAGTATGCTCCTTGCAATTCATAAGCCTTAAAAAGAAAGCATCTATTGCACAACTTGAATAATACATATATTTATTATGTAAAATATATAAAATAAAATAAGCAGCTACTAAGACTCAGGTAAGGCTACCTCCTCCAGAAAACCTTCCTTACAAGTAAGTACCCCCTTCTATGGTCTTTCATGTTCAGGCTATGGCTATGTCATTGCATATATAGACTGTGGGTTCCTTTGGGTCAGAAACCCGGTGAGACGGAGTGAGTGGTACAAGGTAAGGTCAGACAAGACAGGGCCAGATCATACAGGTCTTTAGCTCGAGAAAAGAGACTAGATTTTCCTCTGCATGCAATGAGAAGCAACTGAAGAGTTCTAATGGAATGTTGTGATTTCTATTTTTAAGATACCAAGTCGGCTTCTGTGTAGAAAATGGTTCTTCTTTGTTTGGCTTGGGGGCGGGGGATGGCAGGGAGAAAGCAGGGATACTGGTGAGTATATCACTGAAATAATCCAAGTTAAGTTAGAGATCAGTGTGTCTCGTATTAAAATGGAGACAACTAAAAGAAGTGCAGAGATTCAAACTGTATTTTTTCCAATGTGAAACTAAGAAGTCTATTAAATATCAGTGCTTTGGAGTATAATAAAGTACACACATATTTAGGACTATAAAAATTAAACTTACTTTAGATACTTGGCATATTCTGGTTCTTTCCAGTAAAGCAAGTACTTAAGATAATTAACAAAAGCTTTGTCTTTGAAGTAACCTCTTTGGGCAAGAACTGAAAGGCATAAAAAAAAAAAATACACCTGTAGAGCAAATCAATCCTTGGACTACTGATTTGTGACTCCTAACATACAAATAAAGAATTTACTTACATAACATCCCCACCACCGACACTCATTGAATTCACAACAGAAGTCCCAGTTTGCTCAATTATATATATACCAATATAAGTGTAGCAATAATTCTGTTCAATTGAGAATGTACAAAAGCAGATACTAAAGTCATCCCTCAAATCCACAGGGGACTGGTTCTAAGAGACCCCACAGACACCAAAACCCACAGATGCTCAAGTCTCACATAAAATAACATAGTGCAATGACAATGACAGTATTGTCATCCTCTGTATGGGAAGATTCAACCAACTGCAGTTGAATCCGAGGATACAAAGGGCCAACTATGAATTGGAACTCTTCTATCAGAAATTATAAATAGCTACTCAATTCAATGAGGTGTTCAACAACTTACAATTAAGGTAATTTGGGTTGGCTAAACACTGCACAAATTCCAACTCCAACTGAAACCGAAGTCGATTTCCAGCATCATCTAGGAGAGAAGATAGCAAAAATCATCCAAAATAAACGTCACCATATACAATACTGATTTGTAGAAAGAAAACAGCAGTAAAGAAACCTGACTAATGATGAGATACGTTTCTACATAAAGAAGGGCATGTGAAGGTTTTCCTAAACTGGGCGAGGGAGGAGAAAAACCTTCCTTAGAAGTGTAAGGAAAGCAAAGCCCTGATTAAAAGGAATGTTTAATCAGGAATGAATGAATTCTCTAACGTTAAAGACAAGTTATCAAAGAAAACAGGATCACACACCGGGCAGAACATTTATCACTAGTGAGCCACTATGTTGAGATTTTAACATTTTAACATTGACCACTGTTGTGGTAAGTTGCGGTAACTGTGCCTCGCCTTATTTTAATGTGTTACAAGTTGTTAAGTGATTAAGCTAAGCAAAAACAAAGCAAACGCTAAACCTATCAAGAAAAGTTCAGAATGCAAGCTGAAAGAGACCATGGTGAGAACGCAAGATCAGGGAACGCTTGCTTCGGTGAGACGCGTCAGTTGCAAAATAATACACGAGTTTGTCGACGATGTTTTAAACTTATGCAAGCTCATTTAAGACGCAGAAAACAAATCGAGGAAGCGGTTTATGATCCGAAATCTCTCCTTTAGCCTCGCCGGAAGCCGACCCCTCGCCGGGGTCGGTGTCTGAATAACAAGTGAGGAGAAAGGATACACCAACAAAACAAACTCTGAAAAGGCCAAACTACCGTCGCCCTTGCAGACGCTAGAAGAGCCCTCGCCCCTCCCGGTCCGAACAATCACCTTGCGGGGAGTTAGGCCTGGAAGGAGAACCTGGGGAAGCGGGAGCAGGTGTCTGGGCCCAGGATAGTTCTACTTGCCAAAACGCACGGCTCGAACCGCCACTCACCTGTCTCCATAGCGACAGCTGCTGCCATCACCAGCAAAGGAACTAAGCAGCCAGCAGCCC
This sequence comes from Monodon monoceros, assembly GCF_005190385.1. Classification (NCBI taxonomy): domain Eukaryota; kingdom Metazoa; phylum Chordata; class Mammalia; order Artiodactyla; family Monodontidae; genus Monodon; species Monodon monoceros. Next base: position 48,408,870 of record NW_021703786.1, read on the forward strand.
GACACCGCGAACGCCGGGAGTGGCGGGGGAGGTGCCGGAAGCCGCGGCTCCCCCTTCCTGCCGCGGTGCAGTGTGGGATGCGGGGGGCGGGCAGAGCCTCGCGCGGGGGCGGGCGGCTTCTCTCATTCCAGGCCCGCCCCGGCTCGGCCCGTTCCCGCCTCCGCCCGCGCGGGCTCCTGACAAGCTAGGGGGCGATTCGGGGGCTGACCTAGCGCGGGGCCTAACCCAGGGTTTCAGAGGGGCCGTCACCAGCCCCCGCCAGGACCACTGTTCCTGCACGTGGCTGTGTCATGGGATCCTCGGCTACCGCTGTGCCTGCGTCACAGTGCCATGTGATGTCACTCCTCACCGTCTGACGTAACCCGTCGAGGAGCGTGGGGCAGTGGGGCCTCGCGAGGCCCGCTTGGTTCCGTTACCCCTGTAAGATGGCCTCACCGCTTGGGGGAAAGCCCTCTCCGCCCCGGGCTGAGGCCACCCGCTCCGAGGAGACGGCAACGGTCCGCGTGGAGACGTCGTCCCACCGCGTGGAGACGACCTCCCGTGAGGTGCGGAGGTCTTCCCGGCAGGTGGAGACTACCCAGTGCCGCAGCGAGGGGTGCTCCGTCTCCCCCTCTGGGAAACGGGCCCCTCGCGTCTTCGAGGTGTCCTACCAGCACGTGGAAACCGCCTCGCAGCGCACGGAGACGGCCTCCCGCCGCGTCAGGGCCTTGTCTCTGCGAGTGGAGACGTCTCTGCACCGCGTGGAGAGCCCGCCGCGGCGGGAGCAGCCGGCCGCTCGCCAAAATGTACAAAAGGCCCGATGAAATGCTTCCTTCCTCGGGGCCACGAGAGGGCCATGGCCCTTGGCCAGGGCAGAATTGCCTCCAGTTCACAGCCAGCCTGCTGCCAGGTGGACCGATCATCTTTGGTTTCCTGGAAGCAGACCACAAATCAATTTAAGAGCCAAGCTGCGGTTTCAGGACTCAGCCAACATTCATTGACCCTGCTGCACCCTGGACCATCCTTTCCTGCCTTTGACCCAGTGAACTGCTTTAACTTGAAGGCAGCACAAAAAGTTTTCGGGCCGTATATATTGTATATATTGAGATGATGGACAAAGAGGCTGTTTGAACCTCTGAGGCAGGTGAGTTTTGGATTCTTAGCCCCTGAACGACCTTTGCTGCTTCAAATTTAGGGACAAGGAGCAAACTGAAGTGACCAGTGGAATGATTATATGCCTGCAGCAAACCTGAGGGGCAAGGAGCAGACTTTCCTTAATTAGTTGGCCTGTGTTTATGTTTCAAAATTGTTATTTTCTTTATGCCAAGCCCTTGTGCATGGTAGCCCGAGCCACACACATTTTAACATAGGCCAAATGTAGCTCAAAGTGAAACTACATCACCAGTCAAGCATAATCTTAGAAAGGAAACCTGACCTGTGATTTGAGGAGGTACAGGGGAGGAATATTTATTGAGCACCTACTCTGTACCAGGTGTTATTTTAGCATTTGGGCTATAACAGTGAACAAGGCGAATAGGGTCCTGGCTCTTGGGGAGCTTACACTCTAGTGAAAAGGCAGACAACAAATGGCAAAACAAGAGTTTTGTATTGTGATTAGCACTATGAAGGAAATAAAACAGGTAATGTGATAGAGAATGTAAGGGGGTTGTTTAGATGGGATGGTCAGGCAGCATTTGATCTGGGACTTGTTTAGTGAACAGTGAGCCATGCAAAGGTCTGGGGAGAGTGCATTCTAGGTAGAGGAAATCAGCCAAGTCCAAGGGGTGAAGGGGAGCAAGCTTGGACTGTTCAAGGAGCAGAAAAAAGACCAGTGTGGCTGGAGCTTAGGGAGGGAGTGTTGTATGGAAGAGAGGATGTTAGAGAAGCAGGCAGTGGCCAGTTCATAGAGGGTCTTGAAAGCCACAATAAGGAGCTTGGGTTTTATTCTAAGGTCAGTGGGAAGACGCTGGAGGGTTTTCAGCAGGGGAGTGACATGATGCATTTTGCATTTAAAAAATATCCTGGTTCCTGTGTGTAGGATGTAGGACAGTGGTTCTCAGGGGTGATTTTTATCCACCAAGAGACATTTGGCAATGTCTAGAGACTTTTCTTTTGTTTGTCACGATGGGGGGGGGGGCAGTTGCTACTGGTATCTAGTGAGTGGAGACCAGGGATGCTGCTAGGCATCCTACAGTGCCCAAGACAGCCCCCCTCCCCCAAGCAAAGGGAACTACGTTTGGACTAACACACTTAGTCCAAAATGTCAATAGTGTGAGGTTGAGAAACCGTGATGTGTAGGGGACCAGAGAGGAAACAGGAACTAGTTAGGAAGCTAATAACGTGGTCCAGTAAGAGATGATAGTGGCTTATACTAGGGTGGCAGAAGTGGAGCTCCGCAACGGGAGAGGCCACAACAGTGAGAGGCCCGCGTGCCGCAAAAAAAAAAAAAAAAAGGAATAGAAGAATCGAGGATGACTTCTAAGTTTTGGCTTGAGCAGTTTGGTGTATGGTGATGCCATTTACTAGGCTGAGAAATACTAGGGGACGATCGGTTTAGGAGGAGAAATCAGTTCCATTTTGGCCGTATTGAGTTTCAGATGCCTATCAAATACCCAAGTGGAGTTGACTGTAAGAGGTTGGCTGCCATGAGAAAGGTGAGGATTGGAAATATAAAATGTAGGGTCATCAGTCCATAGAAGGTATTTAAAGCCAGGGAACTGAGTGACAATCACCTGCCAGTTTGTCTCGCTCATTTTATGCCCGTGAATGGATTAGAACTCCTGTTCATCAGGGAACACCAGCTGGCTAAACACCTCTTCCCCCCTCTCACCCCCGCAGGGTCTGGCTTGACCTACCTAACTCGTCCTTGCCTGTAGCCCTTTGGTAGCCACCAATAAGGGAGAAAGTTTGCACTAAAATGTGAGACAAATGCTTCTGAAAGCTTGACTTTCACTGACAACATTACACTGCTTCTGGGAAGAGGGTTCTTAAAGGTTCAGAAGTTCAACTTTTTGGGGGGTTTTGTGTGGGGGGGGTGTTGTTATATGGATATCAGTGTCCCAGGTTCTCGTGGGATGGCTGAACAACTGAACTGATATATAACAGTGGTTCTCAACTGGTGGCAGTTTTCCCCGCAGGGGACACTTAGCAATGTCTGGAGGCATTGTTGTCACAACTGTGGGGGTTGGATGCTACTGGCATCTAGTGGGTGGAGACCAGGGATGATACTACACATCCTACAGTGCGCAGGGTCATCCGCCACCCCATCCCCGACGACAAAGAATCACTTGGCCCAAAGTGCCAATAGTACCAACATTGAAAAACCCTGAAGATTCTAGCAGTTTGGAAAGCTAGAGCATGGTCCATTGGGGGAAGCACCCCACTTCATGACAGATTTGCTATGGGAAAAGGTTTAGAGGTAGTGGTCTCTGTCAAATGTCAGGGCAGGAACTGTCAGAGGGGAGAGATATGTGGCTTTTTGAGGAGAACTTATATCCCTGCTTTCAACAATGTTTGATATTTATCGCAGGAGGAAAGGCCGTCCCATCTAGCAAGATGTAAAGACCTTGATTTTGTGGGACCTCCTTGTGAGGTAGAGTACTCTCTGTTGGCAGGCACTGTGCTCAGTCATTACCACGTTACCTCATTTTATTACGGGGGAGTGCACTGGGCCTCCCTGGCGGATAGGGGCTCAGGCCAGGGGAACGTTAGAAAACCCCAGAGGCTACCGTAATACTTCTGCCTCATAAAACTTCTGCTGTAGAGTAACAATTAGACTTCGGAATTTTAGTCTTTGGTGAGCTTACTCATTCTTTTTAATGTGACAGACCACATGCATTATATACACTCTCTTAAGTGTTTTTTTAAGTGAACAAAGTAGTTACTTTTCTTTAACAATGTTCCTTATCATTGTTTTTATTACAAAAGCGATAGGTGCTTAATGTAACAAATTAAATAATTCAAGATGTGTAAAGAAAAATTTAGTAGTGTGTCCCTTTCCATTTCCATCCTCTGGAAATAATTCATGTCAGCAACTTGGTGTATATCCTTCTAGACCTTTCTGCATTAAGTGCTCCTAACCCCCTTCTTAGTCATACCTGGAAAAATGGTTGGAAGGTTACTGTGAAAAAGCCAAAGACTTGGTTTCTAGATGATTGATTCTCTTGGAAGGATATAGGCTTCTGGTAGCTCTTTCTTTTTGTTGTTACACTTGTTTCATAAGAAGGGTTTTTACCTAGGTTTCTTCCTCCCAGTTTCATTTACTCGTATTTCCAAACTGAAATCCAAAGAGATATACACAGAACAAGAAAGTGTCAAAAAAGACAAGAGACATGAAAAAAAAGGATGTGACAAGACACTTGTCATATGTACTGTATATCAGATTCCACAGCTTTAAAATGATCCTGTATGTTAAAGGAGCTTATATCTGTCATGATTTTTAAGGTACCTGCTGCATATTGCTAAGTGTGTGCTACCCATACTGTGTGTCATCATCCTTCCCACTTTGTCTTGGAAGCTCCAAAGGAGTGCGGGTGCTTTTGTATCTGTGACATGGTATACAATCGCTAGCCCAACGTGCGTGCAATGAAGAAGAGCAGTGCTGTCCCTCTATTCCCAGCCAAGAAGGCGTCGCATGGCTCCATCTACTAATCCGTTAGACTTACTGATCTAGGTAGTAGCCGTGACCTGCCTTCAGTTGTTGCCAACCAGGTTAGTTTGGAAAAACGAAGTACCTGTCAGCACCTGTCATTCTCATAATCCATTCATTTATATATAAACTGAAGGCAGCTTACAAAGTTCAGCATATGTATTTTCTGTCAGCTGTGTTGAAAATACTTGAAAGAATTCTATTACTACAACACTCTTTCCCCAGATCACATGAGCCATGGAAAGAATCAGGAGCCCAACCAGCAAGATATTTGGGTCAAGGGCCCATCTAGATCTCCCAGGATTCCAGTTCCTCCATTCTTACCGCTGCTCCCATCCCACCATAGCTGGTACTTGACCCAGCCTGTAGGGGGTTCCACAAACTGTTAGGCTGGAGAAACAGTTCACCGTTTAAAGACTTTTTTTCCGAACGGTTGATCTTCATGGTACAGATGGAAAAACTGAAGTCCATAGAAGCCAAAAGTAATTTGGCCAGGAGCAGAGGTGCTAGCAACCACTTTTGACTGCCTCCTAGGATGGTTTCTTTTGATAACCAAATGAAGGTAGGTCTAGTGTCCTTAAATTTAATTTACAATGAGCATAGTGGATCATACTAAAAATAGAAAAGGAAGAGAGACAGAAGTAACATTTATACTGAATTCTACAGAACACTCTCATTCATGTGAGACTCCAAAAACATTATTATTTTGAAGCTCTGTTATTAAGTGCAGAAACATTTAGCATCATCATGGCTTCTTGATAAATTGGCCCCTTTATCATTATGAAATAACCTGACCTCTGGTAATGCCCTTTGCTCTGAAATCTATCTGATATCGATAGAGCTGCTCTGGCTTTCTTTTGATTATTGTTAAGATGGTGCATCTTTTTCCAACCTATTTGTGTCTTTATTTAAAGTAGATTTGTTGTTAGTATTATAGTTGGATCTTGGTTGGTTTTTCTTTTTTATCCTAATAATTTCTGCCTTTTACTTGGGATATTTAGACAATTTATATTTTCTGTAATTACTGACCTGGCTGGGTTTAAATCTACCATCTAGCTGTTTGTTTTATATTTATTCCCTCTGGTCTTTGTTGCCTTTTCTCCTTTTTTTTTTTTAAGACTAATTTAGTACTTTTAATTATTCCATTTCATCTCCTTTGTTGGCATATTTACTCTTTTTCATTTTAGTAGTTTCATGAGGGTTTAATGTACATTTTTTGATTTTTCATATTCTACCTTAACATGATATTATACTCCTTGACCCATAGTATAAGAATCTTACAAGAGTATACTTCTGTTTTTCTTGACTTTTTTTGCTATTGTTGTCATACATTTTACTTATACATGTTACAAATCCCACAGTACATTGTTAGCATATTAGCTTTAAACAGTCGATTGTCTTTTTTTTCTTTTTTTTTTTTTTGCGGTATGCGGACCTCTCACTGTTGCGGCCTCTCCCGTTGCGGAGCACAGGCTCCGGACGCGCAGGCTCAGCGGCCATGGCTCACGGGCCCAGCCGCTCCGCGGCACGTGGGATCCTCCCGGACCGGGGCACGAACCCGTGTGCCCTGCATTGGCAGGCGGACTCTCAACCACTGCGCCACCAGGGAAGCCCCGATTGTCTTTTTTTTTTAATTTTTTTACAGTAGGTCCTTGTTGGTTATCTATTTTAAATATTCAGTTGATTGTCTTTTAAAGAATTTTAAGTGATAACTTTTAAAAGCTCTGCTCACATAGTTAGCAGTTTTGATGCTCTCCACTCCTTTGTATAGATCCAGATTTCCATCTGGTAGCATGTTCCTTCTGCTTAAAGGACTTTCTTAATCATTGCTTCTAGTGCAGGTTTGCTGGTGATGAATTCTTTCAGTTTTTATATGTCCAATAAAGTCTTGATTTTGCCCTCATTTTTGAAATATATTTTGAAAATCATCAATGTAGTCTAATCTGTTTGTTTTACTTAATAAGGAAACTGAGGCACAGAATGAGAACATCTTGCCAGTCACATGGCACTTAGCCTACCTGCAGTAGGCACTGCCCCAACCGCTCTGTCAGAATAGCAAAGATTTTGCCACTGGAAACTCATTCATTTAGTTGTCAGTGGCCTGTCCACATTACCCTTTAAATATACCAGGAGAAAGGGCTAAAGTGAATAAATTGCTCTTTAGTGTGTCTCCGTTGATCAGATTCCTTTACCACATCCAGAGCCACTTCATCCATTAGGCGTGGCAGGCTCTAACCCTACGGGTTGTGAACTTTGTAAGGGCCTGCCACAATGGTTGAAGCTTGAAAACTTCATTGGCTTCAAAATACAAGAAGAAGAAAATAGCAAAATTAAAATTAGTAAGTGCCAATGTGCACACATTGTAATATATGTGATAGGATACGGGTCAGGACCTCCAAAAATAAGAATATCTAAGACCCAGGTCTTAAAATGGCTCTGCCAAGGTAACTATAAACTGATATCTGGACTCTGGTGAGATGACAAGGTAGGGCCTCTCTCCAAAAATGATAAGACTGATAAGACTTTGGCCGGGGCAGCCTAGAGATCTCAAGTTTCCTTTATTTTCTTTCTTCCCTCCTTTGACCAGACTGACCTTCCCACTGACTGAAAAACTAGACCTTGGATAAGTGAATTCACCCCTCTGGGCCTCACTGCCCCCACTGAAAATGAGATGTTTGGACTAATCTTTAGATCTGTGATTCCCAAAGTGAGGAATGCAAAGGTTGCTGGTGTGCAAGAGGATTTTAGGAGGTATGGAAACATTTTTTATTTTGATAATTAAATATTTATTTCAGTGTGTATTAGATTAAAAAATATAACTAGCCCTCAAACTTGTTATTTCACCTATATTTTACTTCAGCTATAGTAGGCTTTTTTTTTTTTTAAAGAAGATGTTGGGGGTAGGAGTTTATTAATTAATTTATTTTGGCTGTGTTGGGTCTTCGTTTCTGTGCGAGGGCTTTCTCTAGTTGTGGCGAGCGGGGGCCACTCCACATCGCGGTGCGCGGGCCTCTCACTATCGCGGCCTCTCTCGTTGCGGAGCACAGGCTCCAGACGCTCAGGCTCAGAAGTTGTGGCTCACGGGTCCAGTTGCTCCGCGGCATGTGGGATCCTCCCAGACCAGGGCTCAAACCCGTGTCCCCTGCATTAGCAGGCAGATTCTCAACCACTGCGCCACCATTGAAGCCCTGTAGTAGGCATTTTTAAATGTTTAAATGAATTGATTTAAAGAAAAAATAATCAGATTCCATAAACAATCGGCCTTGGGTGTGGCCAGAAGTTTGAAAGTAATATGGAATACACTGACTGATGTTTGGGAAACGAGGCACTAATTTAGTTCCTTAAGGGAATGTTTTTTGAACTCCATGAGAAAGCCTGGGGCTGTGACATCAATTTAGTGGATTGTAATCAGCATTTTTCTTATTAATGAAATAAAAATAGAAAAATATAGAATATATCAGAGTGTTCACACATAGTAAAGGTAAGAATTTCTTTGTGAAACTTTTCTGTATTGTCACAGTGTAAAATATGTTAATATTGAGAGTCACTGTCCAGCAAGTTGGAGAAAAGTGCATCCTGTGAGTCCGTGGCCATCTTTGAGTTTGTGCCATGACAGACAGTGGACAGCAGAGGTCAGGCAATCCCCGCACGGCAGCAAAGGCTGATCCTTAGCCCAGCAGAAACCTCAAGGGAATGCCAAGCGGCACAGAGGCCTGACGCCAGGCCTGAGGTGACAGTTGTTAACAGAAAATCCAGCTCATTGGCCTTCAGGGGTGACCACTACTGAGAGCGACCAGAGCTCCACGAGCACCCTGGTCCTCCCCTGCAGCGGGACACTCCAGGTGGCACTGCCGCAGCCACTTCCCGTCTTCCATCCCCAGATTGCATTCTCATCTCTGGACTTTCAAAACACCCACACTGATTTAAGGGGACACTCTCATGTTTCCCATTCCCTTCGCCTTGATTATTGGAGAGCACCCAACACGCGTTGAGCACTCACTCTCCCCCAGGCACCGTTCAAAGCACTCCTGCTTTCCTCACATCTGCATGCGGTAGATCGGAACACTGGGGCATAGAAAGGTTAAGTGATTTACCCCAGGTTACCAGCTAGGAGGAGAAGGAGCCAAGCCCCAAACCCAGGCCGGCTCCTCTGCTGTGCTCTTCGCCACTAGCGTTTGCTGGCTAAGAGAGGGCTAGAGAGCCTTCCCAAAGTCTCTGCCTGCTCTTCCCAGTGTCATATCCAGTGGCCTCTTTGGTCCACATCTTCCCTGACCCTTCTGTAGCATTTGACCCCAAGGACCATCCCCTTCTGGAAATTTTCTCCCCCATTGGCTTCCATGAGCTGCACTCTGGCCCCGTCTTCTTTCACTGAGTCCTCTCCCTGCCCCTGAAACCCAGAGTTCTTTCCTCAGCCTTCTTTTCTCACTGTGCATACCTCACCCCAGCACTCATGGTGCCAGCTGCTGCCTGAGAGCTGACGGCCTTCCCACCCAGACGTCTCTCCTGAGCAACTGGCCTGGACATCTTGCTCTTGACGGCCTAGATTCATCTTCTACTCAAAATGTCCAAAACTGGCCCATCTGCCTCCTGTCCCAACTCCACCCCATAATTTCGGGCATATTCCCACACACCTCTGCCTGCGTTTCCTCGGTGAATAACGTCATCTGCCCAGCTGCTGGGCAGAAATCTGTTACCTCTGACTTCTCACTATTACACCCTCATACAAGTCAGTCCAGTGGATCTGTCTGTTTTGTCTCTTGACACCAGCCATTGCCTTAGTTCAGAGTTTCGTCATCTCTCTGCCTGGTTTTCCTTTTCTCTCTTCTGATCCATCTCCAGCATGCGACCAAAATTATGTTTTGTGAAACACGTTTCACTCTTCGTTCCCCTCTCCCTCAGACACTTTCAGTGCTTCTGCACCTCCTGTGCTACGCCTGGCCTGGCCTTCAGTTCTCTGGCATCTCTGCCACCAGGTCCCTCTAGGCGCTCTGTGCTACGGCCGCTTTGTGCTTGTGCTCACTCCTAAAAGCACACTTTCTGTGACCTCTTTCCAACTTACGCTGGAACTCCAGCGCCACTCCCTGAAGGAGCAAGAGGAGGAACAGAGGAATGGGAGAAGGTGAAGCCAAAGCAGCTGCAGGCCCTGGTGTTCTGTGAGGACGATACACCAGGTGTGGCTTATCCACTGTCCTTGTGTGACCGCGTGGGCACTTCGGGATGAGGGTGTGTCATGTACCAACACCCTGCCAAGCACATTCGTGTGCAGGGCCTGCGTCCAACCCTGAGACCTCTTTAACTCAAGGCAGGAGCCTGGCTGTGATGCAAGAGATGCTGTGATTCCCAGGAACCAGCATCATGACCAGGCCGGGCTCCCCATTGCTTCTCTGAGCTCACCCCCTATCACTCCCCTTACCTCCAATTCCTTTTCACTTCATTTGCCTTCGTGTTAATCCTTAAATATGCCAAGTTTATTCCTGCCTCAGGGCCTTTGCACTTTCCATGTATGCTGCCTAGAATGCTCTTCCCCAGATTTTTTAATGATTTGCCTCTTCACATCATTTAGGTATTACATAAAATATTGATTTTACTGATTAAATACCCCCAACCCTTATTTCACATTTTTCCGTAGCACTTTCCACAATGCGAATTTATTTTATTTGTTGCCGGTTTACTGTCTGTGTTCCCCACTGGAAAGGCAAGGACCCTGACTTGTTTGTCACTATATCCCCAAAAGCCTGTAATGACACCTAGCACAGATCAGGTGTGTAATAAGTGTTTGTGGTAAACATGAGTGAGAGAATGAATGAATGGTCAGGATGAATTTCAGGACCCTCAGCAGTTTGGACTCAGACTGAGACTGCCACTGCCGTCTGTCAGTCTGGGCAGGATTGGCTGGTGGTGAGCCCAGGTCTTTGGCAGGTTCAAGGGTGAGGAACTGGGGGAGGCCAGGTGAACTCTCACATTTACCCTTGGCCCTCTGATGATCCTTCTGCCAGGTAAAATCCTGCCTGTCCTCAAGGCCCTGCTCCATTTCCACCTCCCTCCATCCCACCCTGAGCCCACTTCCTAAGTGTTGTCCCTCCCCACTGCAGCTCCCTCTTTTTACGGCACCCATGTGATTGCTCTTTAAATTACCCCTCATTGTTTACTCCTGTGTCTCCCATGAGATTGAAAGCACATCAAGGACAGGGACTATCACAAAGCCTCTGTGTGTTCAGTAGCTATGCCTAGACCGAATGAACAAGGTTAGGTTTGTCTGGACACAGGCATGATCACTGAATGTTCTCAGCCCCTGTAAGGCAAGGCATCCCCTGGCAGTAAGCAGGGGGTGTAGCTTCTCTAGAGCACAATTAAGGGCACATTTGGAAAGCCATACAGACTTTGAATAAAGACAGACGCTCACTCATATACTACATGGTCGTTTCCCCTTCTTTTTATTCACCCATGATTTACTGAAATCCCGCCCAGTGATTCTGAGATGGCTTCCAGGAGCTAGGGGAAGATGTAAACGGGAAGATTCAAGCTCAGAATCAGACCTGTGCCTACCGTTGGGGCAGGCCAGGAAGGGTGACCCCACGATCCCTCCCTCCCTTTGCCTTCAGTCTGTTATAAATTGCCTTCACCCCGTGATGCTTCTGCTGGGAGTCCGGACTTCAGCTGCTTAAACAGGTTGCTGTGCTTACAAATAGCAAGGCACTTCAGAGCCTGCAAAATCACTTTATCCCTTTTCTTAAATGAAGATCCAACTCTACCATGTCTGTTCTGGTTTGGCTTCTTGATCATAACCTTGGAGTGACTCAGCGGGCATCACCCAGACTCCCTGGGGCCACCAGAGTGAGCTGGCCAGGTGGGCAGCCTCAGCTGAGACTCTCCCAAGCAGTCTGAGGTCTGTGGATTAGGCTTCACGGTCGGAGAGCTCCAGACAGGGAGCGACAGGGTAGGTCCCTTGGGAAGACAGGAGTGTGTCAGGAGTCAAGGAGCACCTTTCACCAGGTACGGTGGGCCGCCCAAGCATCCAGGTGGCTGTTTTATGTTATTATTACTTTTTATGTACAGATAGTTTTGTTTTTGTTTATTTGCACATACCATGGTTTTCGTATTCCCTATTTGCAAAAATACAGCGGCCGTACTATAGCATGTTGGACATATGGATAGCACTGCAGTCATCATCTTTTATGTACAAAGCTGTTATTTTTCTGTTTATTATTTCCTTGCAACCCATTCCCAGGAGTGGAATTACCACGGGAAATGGGATGAACGTTTAAAATAGCTCTAGAGCCGTATTGCCCAATTCCTTCCTTAAAAGGCTGTGCTAATTTATGGGGCCACTGACTGTGTTTAAGCAGCTTTTTCCACAGCCACGGGAGCATGAGATGTTACCATTTCCTTAATGTGTGCTAATTTAGGAGGTGTGGGGTGGCACATTGCTACTCCAGTGTGCGTTTCCCTGACTGCATTGAGGATGAGCCTGTTGTAGGTACTGTCCACTCTTGCGATGGCCTTCCTGCTGCGTCACCGGCCCTGTGTGTCTGTCTCTCTCCACCTCCCTGCCTCTCACTGACTGAGTGTCGGCCTCATTCTCTAAGCCTGTCTGTCTCGGTCTTTCAGCCTCTGAATCCTGTCTTTCTCTGGTTTCTAACTGGGCAGACATGTGGCTGATTTGTGACGGTCCTAGACGAGCCCTGACAAGCTGCTGGCTGGACCTGGACACTGGCCCCTGGCCTCTAAGGCCTCCCACCATCCCCAGTGAACTCAGACAAAGCCCTTCCTTCCAGCGGGGGCTCATCTGGGCTGACCTCCCGAGGAACGGCTGGTAATGACCAGGCTGTCCCTCAGCGATCTCCTCCAATGATGTGTTCCAGGCTCTCCAGCCTCAGGACAACTCGCCAAACAGACGTGCACGTCCTGGCAGTTGGGAATGTGTGGTGTGACAGAGCCAGTGAGTGGGGCCCCCAGAGTCCAGACATGTGGACAGCAGAGGGGCCCACAGCGGTGACAGCAGCTTGACCTGCCTTCCTGCTCCAGTGAGCCCCTTGCCTGAAGTGGCAGAAAGAGCTCACCTCTCAGGCACAAAACCCACTTGGCCCCAAGTGGATAGGGAGCCCCTAGCACTCCATAGTGTGGCAGGGACAGGGGGCTGGCACACTGCTCCACTTCCAATGGCCTTGAAGGTTCATGGGCACTTGGGAAGATTTCAGAAAGGCAGCTGACCTCAAGGGAAGCTGTGCAGGTGCCCTTGATGAACCCCCGTGATTGGTGGGTTGCTGAATCCAGGCTCCGGACCTGCCTGCTGCCACTTGTCACAGAGGCAGACAGGCCTTGAGAGTTTGGGCTCCTGCAGTCACCTCTCAGACTCCATGGATGGTCCTAGCACATTAGAATCCAAGAGATTGTTAAAAGCCAGACAGGAACTCAAACATCAAGTTTTCTACCCTTTCATCTAATATTCTTAACAGCTGTTTCTCTTTTTTTTAATTAATTAATTAATTTTTGGCTGTGTTGGGTCTTCCTTGCTGCACGCGGGCTTTCTCTAGTTGCAACGAGCAGGGCCTGCACGCAGGCTTTCTCTAGTTGCAACGAGCAGGGGCTGCTTTTCGTTGTAGTGCGAAGGCTTCTCATTGAGGTGGCTTCTCTTGTGGAGCACGGGCTCTAGGCACGCGGGCTTCAGTAGTCACGGTGCACAGGCTTAGTTGCTCCTTAGCGTGTGAGATCTTCCCGGACCAGGGCTCAAACCCATGTCCCCTGCATTGGCAGGCAGATTCTTTTTTGTTTGCTTTTTTTTTTTTTTTACCATCTTTATTAGAGTATAATTGTTTTACATTGTTGTGTTATTTTCTGCTATATAACCAAGTGAATCAGCTATACGTATACATATATCTCCATATCCCCTCTTGCATCTCCTTCCCACTCTCCCTATCCCACCCCTCTAGGTGGTCACAAAGCATGGAGCTGATCTCCCTGTGCTATGTGGCTGCTTCCCACTAGCTATCTATTTTACATTTGGTAGTATATATAAGTCCATGCTACTCTCTCACTTCGTCCCAGTTTACCCATCCCCCTCCCCGTGTCCTCAAGTCCATTCTCTACATCTGCGTCTTTATTCCTGTCCTGCCCCTAGGTTCTTCAGAACCTTTTTTATTTTTAGATTCCATATAGATGTGTTAGCATACAGTATTTGTTTTTCTCTTTCTGGCTTACTTCACTCTGTAAGACAGACTCTAGGTCCATCCACCTCACTACAAATAACTCAATTGCATTTCTTTTTATGAGCTGAGTAATATTCCATTGTATGTATGTGCCACATCTTCTTTATCCATTCATCTTTTGATGGACACTTAGGTTGCTTCCATGTCCTGGCTATTGTGAATAGAGCTGCAATGAACATTGTGGTACATGACTCTTTTTGAATTATGGTTTTCTCAGGGTATATGCCCAGTAGTGGGATTGCTGGGTCATATGGTAATTGTATTTTTAGTTTTTTAAGGAACCTCCATACTGTTCTCCACAGTGACTGTATCGATTTACATTCCCACCAACGGTGCAAGAGGGTTCCCTTTTCTCCACACCCTCTCCAGCATTTATTGTTTGTAGATTTTTTGGTGATGGCCATTCTGACCGGTGTGAGATGATACCTCATTGTAGTTTTGTTTGGTTTTTTTTTTGAATTTTATTTTATTTACTTTTTATACAGCAGGTTCTTATTAGTTATCCATTTTATACATATTAGTGTATGTATGTCAATCCCAATCTCCCAATTCATCCCACCACCTCACTGTAGTTTTGATTTGCGTTTCTCTAATGATTAGTGATGTTGAGCATTCTTTCATGTGTTTGTTGCCCATCTGTATGTCTTCTTTGGAGAAATGTCTATTTAGGTCTTCTGCCCATTTTGGGATTGGGTTGTTTGTTTTTTTGATATTGAGCTGGCAGGTGGATTCTTAACCACTGCGCCACCAAGGAAGTCCAACGCTCAGCTGTTTTAAAAACTCTTATTATATAAGAAGTGCATATGCCCATTCTTAAATATTTGAAAAATACAGAAAACAGTAAAGAAGGAAATGCAATACTACAGATTCATCAAAGATAACTGCTGTTATATTTCCATCTCAACATTTTTTCCTATGGTTGTGTATATTTTTATTATCACCGAGATCATATAGTATATACAATTTTGTATCTGCTTTATTCACTTTAAATTAGATATAAGTATTTTCAACATAATGAAATAGTCTTCTTTTTTTTTTTTTGGCTGCATTGGCTCTTCGTTGCTGCGTGCAGGCTTTCTCTAGTTGTGGCGAGCAGGAGCTACTCTTTGTGGCGGTGCATGGGCTTCTCATCACGGTGGCTTCTCTTGTTGCAGAGCACGGGCTCTAGGCATGCAGGCTTCAGTAGTTGCAGCACATGGGCTCAGTAGTTGTGGCTCACGGGCTCTAGAGCGCAGGCTCAGTAGTTGTGGCGCACAGGCTTAGTTGCTCCGCAGCATGTGAGATCATCCCGGACCAGGGCTTGAACCCGTGTCCCCTGCATTGGCAGGCAGATTCTTAACCACTGTGCCACCAGGGAAGTCCCAAAATATTCCTCATAAACACTTTTAATTCCTGAATAAGAGTTTTGAGTGGACACACCATAAATACCTACTATTATCCAAATGTTGGGCATTTATGTTTTTTCATTTTTCAAGGATGTAAAAACACACTGAAAAAAAAAAAAACCGCTGAGGTAAACATCTTTTAAGTATAAATCTTTGTCCACAATTTGAATTTTCCCTTAGATTAAATTCATACTCATAGGGGTATAAACATGTTTTTAGTCTTTCTATTTTGCTTTCCAGAAAGGTTGAACCAATAACACATGCCTAAAACAAACAAACAAAAAAAACACATGCTTATCTCATTACACACAGCTACATGAAAAAATACCATTTTTTAAAAAATTTACTTATTTGAAAGGCAGTGTGTCTGTTGCTTCCTTTTAATAGATAAACTGAGACTCAGTGAGAAAAGGGACCTGCCTGGGGTCACCCCAGGAGTGTGTTATCTCATTCCATCCTCACAACCTATGATAGTGGGGAGCTAAAGCACACAGATGGGGTTACCTGCCCAGTCTCTCACTCAGCGCATGAGACGTGGAGCCTGAGTTTAATCCTCCACAGTTGGAACCCAGGGCCCTTCACCTCTGTTCTTTGGCTGTTCTTCGTTCCCAGATATGATGCTGAAAGGTGGTTTGGGGCCAAGACCTGAAAGGACTTGGAGTTTGGATTTACCCTATAGACAGAGGGGTACCATTAATGGGTTCTTAAGCCTCAAGACTGTGTTTTACAAAGATGTTTCTGGTAGACTGGCTGGGGGAGGCTGGTGACAGGGAGGTTGGTTGTGGAGGTGCAGCACACAGATAATGTGAACAACAAAGAGGCCTGCACAGACCCATGCGCACATGGGCTTGTGGGTTATGGGCTGTGGGCAGTTGGGAACATTAGGCGTCTGGGGAGGCCTCCTCCTGTGCCCTTTTCACTGGGCAAGGGCCATTTTTATCTGCTACATGTCAGGCAGAACCTGTGCCAACGGCCAAAGACTCCACCTCAAATCTAGCAAATAAGAGAGAGGATGGTATGGATTACGTTATATTTAAAACAAGCCCACACAATGCCTGTAATTTTTTATTCTGACTCCGCAATTATAACTCAAGACCAGTCAGATCATAGTTATCCCCACACCGACCCGCTGTTGAGACACATTGGATTAAAGGCTTTGCTGCTTCTCCAGATTCTATTTTAGACACCAAGCACTGGCAGGTAACCGGCCTTTCACAAGGCTCGTCTTGGTGGAGCCCCTCTCGGGGCAGCCTGCACGAAGGCCAGGTCAACACTGGGCTCTTGAAAAGACCCCCGATACTTGTGATGCTTTGCCCATCCTGAGCCTCAGGCCTGAGCCAGGGGCCTGGAGAGCTGAGGGAGCACCACCCTTGGAGCAGGCCAGCCTCCCTTGGTCAGGCCCATCTCAGAGCCTCTGCACTCTAGAAGATTCCTGAATGCTGCTCTCCCCCAGACCCTGCCCGGGGTCCCAGGGTCAGATAGGCCAAGCCCTGGCTATTGGGCACAGTTGTCACAGATAAGCTGGCATTGCCATTGCCCAAAGGGGCCTAATTTAGAAAAGACGAGAAAAAGGAAACCAAGGGAGCACAAGCCAGCTGGGCTTACACAGGCAGCCCCTGTGACTAACCAGGCCTAGGCTAATTAAGGCTGCCTCCCCATCTTGGGATCCACCAAAGAACACCACCTCTCAGCCCCACGAAGACGCCCCTAACAGAGCAAGAGTGGGGTTGGGTCCCTCCTCACAGACCTGGAGCCCCACTGCCCCTTCCTCCACGTGGCCACACACACCCAGTCCTGCCTCCAGGGAACCCTGTGGGGGAGATAGGCTAGCTCCCGTTTATCCATAAACTGCAGGCAGGCCTGGGCTCTGTCGGAGGTCCTTCACACGTACCATCCCATTTACTCACATCTCGTAATCATCACTTTAGACATGAGGAAATGGAGCGCGGAGAGGTAAAGTGTGGGGCTCCAGGCCACCCAGTCCATATGTGAAGGAGTGGGACCTGGAACCCACTTGTCAGACTCCCCCAGATCACACAGCTCGTCCATAGGCAGCTTGCCTGAAACCACCAGGCCTGCTCCCAGCTGCTGCTTGGTGGTTTCACACCCCCGGCAACTTGCTAAGCACTTGAGCCCAAGAAAGCCCAGTCCCAGTACCTGTCTTAGCACAACTTTCTGCGGCACGCGGCTCCTTGCCTCAGCCGGCTCCTTGCACAGACCCTTGCTCTCGTGTCCCATGGGAAGAACGGACAGTTCCTTCCTCAGGCCTTTGATGCATCTTGTACTTCTATTTTGACATTTAAGACATTATTGTCACCATTCACATGACTCTCCTACTAGACTTCTTGGGGGCAGGGCCTGTGTCCTGTCTCTTTGTTACTAGTTTGACACCTGGCACGTAGTGGCTGCTTGCTGTTTGTTTTTTAATTTATTTATTTTTGGCTGTGTTGGGTCTTCGTTGCTGCACGCGGGCTTTCTCTAGTTGCGGCGAGCGGGGGCTACTCTTCGTTGCAGTGCGCGGGCTTCTCATTGCGGTGGCTTCTCTTGTTGCGGAGCACGGGCTCTAGGCGCGTGGGCTTCAGTAGTTGTGGCTCGTGGGCTGTAGAGCGCAGGCTCAGTAGTTGTGGCGCATGGGCTTAGTTGCTCCGCAGCATGTGGGATCTTCCCGGACCAGGGATCAAACCTGTGTCCCCTGCATTGACAGGCAGATTCTTAACCACTATGCCACCAGGGAAGTCCCTGCTTGCTGTTTGTTGCAAGAAAAAAGGAGAGTCTGAAAAACTATTCATCCTTCAAAACTATGCCTAGGATAGATCCTGGGAAGGCTTTCCTGATTCACACAAGCTGTGTTAACCCCATCTGCTCCTATACAATCAGTAGGAGGATTGTTTACTTGGGTACACCTTTGGGGGCAGGGACAGAACCTGATTCTTCCCTGTGACCCTGTCTCTCAGCACAGAGCAGGCATCTAGCAGGGGTCAGTAAATGTAGAACTGAATTGCTCTTTGCTTCAGAGTCCCAGATAAAGGGCACCATGACCTGAACCAGCCAGCTGCCCAAGTCACCTGGCTGAAACCACCGAGGGCTGGCGTGCTAGGGATGTTTGCTGAGGAAGGGAACACCGAAATAAAGCCTAACTTTAAAAAAGAAACACACCCAATAGGTGTTCTATTTCTATGAAAATCAGCTCTGTTTTTAGGTAACTGCCATCCTGCCTCACCTCCCCAAGGTGGGCCCTGCCTTCCCACAGGGCCCCTCTACACCGCACCCGGTAATCATGGCCTTACCTGCCCCCATCCCCTCCCCTGTTTGCTCTCTGGGGTTTCCCTCGATTGCAGGGTGAGAGCTTCCAGACGCCCCAGAGGCCTGTTTCATGCCAGCCCCAGTCTCCCTCCCTCCCTCCCTCCCTCCCTGACCTACCCTTGTCAGGGCCCAGGCCTTGGGGGGGTGGAGGAGGGGCAGGGCAGGGAGTCAGCCCCTTAACTGAGCCAGAGCAGGGCAGCTTCACAGCTAGGGGTACAGGAGCCAGGCCGTGCTCCTCCCAGGTCTCTGTCAAGCCAGCAGGGCCCCACTCCCTGGTTCAGACAAAACTCGAGGTCTGCATGGCGCAGTGAAGAGAACGGGGCTTTGGTGTCACTGTCGCGGTGCTGGGCCTGGGCCTGGCTCCTCCTCCTCGGCTGCCAGCATCTAGGCAGGTCACCTACCTCCCACCCTCTCCCAGCTTCAGACCCCTCCCTTTCCAAACAGAACCGGACCTGCTGCACGGGTCTGCTGAGGGCCACGCCACGATGAATTTCTCGCAGGGTGAGAAGTTTGGATTGGAGAGCAGCAACTCCATGCTTCCTGTGTGCTCATCAAGAATCAAGCTCTGGGGACTTCCCTGGTGGCGCAGCGGTTAAGGATCCACCTGTCAATGCAGCAGACACGGGTTCGAGCCCTGGTTCGGGAAGATCCCACATGCCTCGGAGCAGCTAAGCCTGTGAGCCACAACTACTGAAGCCCACGTGCCTAGAGCCCGTGCTCCGCAACAAGAGAAACCACCGCGATGAGAAGCCCGCGCACCGCAACTAGAGAAAGCCCGCGCAGCAACGAAGACCCAACGCAGCCAAAAATTAATTAATTAATTATTTTTAAAAAAGAAGCTCCAGGCACCCCAGCCCTGTTCTGTGAGCCTCATTCTGGCTCATCCTCACCTCCTCCATTAGCTCCTTTGTCCCAGAGTCCCACTGGAGCCTTAGGGAGCACCCCACTCTTTGGCAAGGTTCCTGCTTCTCATGGAGGGCCAGCAGGGTGATGGACCCTCAATACCTTGGCAGCTCCCCCCAGCCTCCAGCCAGATTCTAGGAAGAGACCAGGGCAAGCCTGAGGTGGGGGCTGGGGCTGAGGCCCACCGTCCTGGGAAACTTGTGAGCCTCCCTCACAGCTCAGCACTCAGGCAGGCATCCAACTACCCACGGCTGCGGTTTCCAGAGAACCGGGCCTCCCACCGCAGGGACAGTAAGCTGAGAAGCACTGGAGCTATAAATGTGAAGTGGTGAACCATGGGACACTGCCGCAGCCCCACAGTGGGCAGGAGCCCACCCACCCCACCCCACCCCCGCCAGCCTCCCTGCCTCCCAGCAAGCTTCAGGCCCCGCCAGCCCTCTGAGACAGCCCAGGCCTGTCCACCGGCTCCGCTCTGGGCTCTGAGCAAGGCTGCTGCCCCACTCCCACCCCCGGGAGGTCCCAGGCACAGTGTAAGGCCCAGCTGGGGGCAGGGCAGGCAGGACACCACACAGCACTTTGTACACCAGCGGTCAGGGCCTCTGGTCTTACCTCACAAGCATCATCTTATTTTATGTTGACTTATGCAAAAGGAGGGGGGCCCGTAATCGTTATGAAGCTTATTGCTTCTCAAGGTCTCACTCCTCCCCCCGGGTGGTACTGAGTCACAGCTGCAGATCCATCTGGAGGCTACCTTGGGCACAGTCAGGGTGACCTTGGGGTGGACCTGGGGCTCATGTGGTCTTGATGGGCATCCTCATAGGCCCTGCCAAAAAGGAGACCCCAGGAGCGGCAGTGATGCCTGATAAAATAAGAGCAGCCCCTTCACCAAGTGCCCACCCTGTGCCCAGCCCAGAGCTCTCAGACCATAGAAGGGTCATTGTTTCACAGGTGAGAGACCACACCCAGGGAGGAAGTCCAGAGCTCGGCTGTGCCTCAGGTCTCACCACCACTCCTATACTTCAGACCTGGGCGGGAGTGCAGTGCAAGGTGGGGAGCAGGGGCCCATCTGGAAGGGTCTGGGGAAACAGAGAACAGGAAGGAAGCCCCCTCTTTCTCTCCTCTCAGAGCCTGTCAAGGACAGGCCTCTTCTCCAACACCCCTACTCTGCTGGACAATCTGTCCCCTAGCACAGGCCCCTCCTGTTAGGCTAGGGAGCTGGCCAGGAAAGGTGAAGTCACCCTCAATGTGTCTGTCACCTGCCCCACACGAGAGCTCAGAGGTGAGCCCTTGGGTCTCTGGGGAGTCCCCACACAGTGGGATTGTCTTGAGCGATATCACTTCAATATCCCTTAGCTGGCGCCCCTCAGGGAGGTGGACAGAGATGGATACCTAGGGAGTGCCATCAGCCACAGTGGAGGCCCTGCCAAGAGGAAGCACTCTGGGCTGGGTGATGGACAAGAGAGACAGCGAGGGCTTCTAGACATGACAGGGAAGCAGCTGGCAGCCTGTCCTCATCCCTTTTGAGTCAGGTATTTTGGCTTCCCAAGTCCACAAATGGGGAAAAACAGGCTGGGCAAATGTTTACTGCAAAAAACATTTAGTATATCTTATTTGTAAGAAACTTGAAAACTTTACAGGAGGACATAAAAGTTTAATATATGAAAAAATGACATTTTGTTGTGTAGCATGGATCAATATTATAAAGATGTCATTTCTCATCTAACCTAACCTATAAACCTATTCTGATTCATTTAGATTCATAATATGTATTGAGCCATTACTGTGTACCAGGTGTGTTCTAGGCACAGGGAATACAGGATTGAACGAAACAGGCAAAAATCCCTGCCTTCGTGGGGCTTACAGTCTTAAAGATAGGAGAGAGATAGACAAACAAGATAAAGAACTAAAGAAGTAAACTATATAGTACGCTAGATGAAAAATGCAATAGAGAAAAATCAAAGGCATTATAGAGAGTGTGGGGTGGGTGGGGAGTTATAATTTAAAACAGGTTGACTAGTAGTAACATTTGAGCAGAGATTTAAAGGAGGTGATGGGGCAGGAGTGTACTTGGTGTGCTCTAGGAGCAGCAAAGAGGCCTGTGTAGTTAGATCAGAGTGAGTCAGTGGTTCTTAGACATTTGGGGATGCCTGGAGACATTTTTCATTGTCACAACGCGGGGTGGGAAGTGCAGGGTTGCTGCTGGTCTCCGGTGAATAGATGCCGGGATGCTGCTGAACATCCTGCAGTGCACAGACAGCTTCCTACAACAAAGATTTATTTGGTCTGAAATGCCAGGTGTGCTGAGGTCAGGAAACCCTGGAGAGTGAGGCAGAGTAGCAAAGAGATAGTCAGAGAGGTAAACTGCCAACCAGGTTTTTTTTGGAACTAGAGAAGCTGATTCAGAAATTCTTATGGAAAAATATGTGATAATAGCTGGGGGCAGGAGGTGGGGAGGATTAAAAAGAAGAATAAACAGAGTTTTACCATATTTTAGCATACACTATAAATATTCTTACGACAAATGACTAATTTCCTTAATATATAAAGAGTTCTTATAAGTGAATAAGAAAAGGCCTTTTTAAAAAACTCTTAAAAATAGGAAAAAAGGAGTTTACCCCCCCAATAAGGATACACAAATGGATTATAAATATGTGAAAAAATTATAAATGTTACTTGCAGTTTAAAGAAATGAAAATCATGAGAGCATTTTGCAACTATCAGAGTAGCAATGATTGAGAAATTTGATTATATACAGAGTTATTCAGGATATGTGAGAATATGGCCTCATGCACAGTTCTTTTTTTTTTTTTTTTTTTTTGGCTGCACTGGGTCTTCGTTGCTGGCTTTCTCTAGTTGCGGCGACTGGGGGCTGCTCTTCATTGCAGTGCGTGGGCTTCTCATTGCGGTGGCTTCTCTTGTTGTGGAGCACAGGCTCTAGGCGCACGGGCTTCAGTAGTTGTGGCACACGGGCTCAGTAGTTGTGGCTCACGGGCTCTGGAGCGCAGGCTCAGTAGTTGCAGTGCATGGGCTTAGTTGCTCCGCAGCATGTGGGATCTTCCCGGACCAGGGCTCGAACCCCTGCATTGGCAGGCGGATTCTTAACCACTGCACCACCAGGGATTCCTCATGCACAGTTCTTGAGAATATATATTGGCATAGCCTTTTTGGAAAGCAAGTTGGCAATATCTGTCCCAGATTTTTTTGGGGGGGTGGGGGGGCCCAGGTGCCACACAGCTTGCGGGATCTTAGCTCCCCAACCAGGGGTGGAACCCGGGCCCTCAGCAGTGAAAGTGCAGAACCTTAATCACTGGACTGCCAGGGAATTCCCCTCTGTCCCAGATTTAAATACATATATGTTTTCATCCAGCATGCCATTCTAGGCAAGTATTCTACTCAGGTACATTTACAAAGATTTAAGTACAGACATGTTTATTACAGTCTTAGCAAAAGATTGGAAATGACCCAAATGCCCATCAACAGGGGTCTTGTTTATTATACGGTATACACTTACAATAGAATACTATGCAGCTTTTAAAAAGACCGAGGCTTACTCCTAGGCACACAGCCAAGAGAAGTGAAAACACATGTCCACAGAAAGACTTATGCAGAGAGTTTTATAACAGCTTTATTCAGATAGCCCTCAATTGGAGCAAGCCTAACATCCATCAAAGGAGAATAAACAAACCGTGGCATATTCATACAATGGAACACTACTTAGCAACAACGATGAAAAGAATGAATGGATACACACAACCGGAATGAATTTCTAAAGCATTTTGTTGCACAAAATAAATCAGACACAAGAGTAGGTACTGTATGATTCCATTTACATGAATTTCAACAGGCAAAACCAACCCATGCTGACAGAAATCAGTACAGTGGTTGCCTCAAGAAGGTGCAGATTCCTGGAAGGGGCAAGAGAACCGTCAGGGGTTAAGGAGATGGAAATGAGGTGTTGCTTACACCTTTTATACAGTTGTCTAAATCACTGAATTGTACACTTAAGATCTGTGCAATTCACTGAATTTAATTTTACCTCAGTTTATAAACAAAATTGGGAATTCCCTGGTGGTCCAGTGGTTAGAACTTGGTGCTCTCACTTCTGGGCCCTGGGTTCAATCCCTCCGCTTTTGGCGGAGCAGCCAAAAATAAAAAATGAAAAAATAAAAACAAAATTAACTGTTGAATGGGGAAATAAAGTCGAACTTAATATGTCCTGAAATGGAATGATCTCCAAATAAATTAAGGGGGAGGGGTGGAAACAAGGACAGAAAATGTGTATAGTATGCTCCCAGATGTAATAAGAGGACACATACCTATTACATAAGCTTGTATACAGTTGGCCCTCTGTATCCTCGAGTTCTGCATCTGCATATTCAACCAACCACCATGCAGGATCCCAGGTACGGGGGTGCCAGCTGTACTAGGCCATTTTATACAAGGGACTTGCGCATCTGCAGATTTTGGTACCCTCAGGGGTCCTGGAGCCAACCCCTGCGGGCTGACTGTATATGTAACATGTCTGGAAGGACATGTAAGAAACTGTTGGGCAATGGTTGCCTTTCTGGAAGGGCCTGGAGGCCTCAAGGTCTAAAGTGGAGGGACATGTCTCAATACTTTTTTGTACTGTTGGAATTTTTTCACTGTGTTCATGGTAACTTTTTAGATATAAAAACTAGTTAAAATTTCTTGATTGGATAACAGGGTGTTCTGAGGTTGAATTGTCATATTTCTCTACCCTTGATAGCTGGAAGCAGGGACATAAATGCTACTCTAACACTTCCAGCAGTGGGGGGGCCTATGTCTCTGAGAGTAGAAGTGGGCATTTGCACGAGCATGTCAGGGAAGCACCTGGAAGGCGTTTCTGGGGCAGGGAAGGGAGAACCTGAGTCCTGGCTCAGGACACCACAGGAAGTAAACTGAATATCTGTCGGAGCACAAGGGTTTGGGCAGGAAATGATAAGCTTTCTGTCGGAGAATGTCAAAAGCCATCCCATGATGTGGAAGATTTATCATGATGGAATTTTTTTTTTAATGTGAAAAGAAGCTTCTTTGGTGGGTTGGAAGACAAGGCTTTTAAGAGGATGTGGGACCAGGGGAGAGAGTACCCCAGAAAAAGGAGTTCTGAGCTAAGAATAGGACTTCCAGGTGTAATTTTTAACCAGACAGTCCAGCATTTGGTCTTTATTTCCACAAACAAGAACATGCCATCAAGGGTCCCACCAGGGAATGTCCATATTCATTTTGAGAATTGGACTCTGTGCTAGTGAGCTGACTCCCTGCTTGAAGTCCAGAGCAAAAGTTTCATTATCCATTATTCTTGTGTGTAAGGGACGGTGGGGAGGAAGGAAGACTTTTCCTGTCCCAGGGAGATGCCCTGCTCACTGGCTTTGCCAGAAGAGGCAGTCCAGGTCTTTCCCTAAGGAAGTCCTCAGCTCAGAGGGACAGGGAAGGATCCCAATTCCAGATCAAAGGATAAGGAACCCTGGAATGCATGGGATCCTTGTGGAGTCATAAGTCCCTGGCAAAACAGTTCAGAGAGCAATCCTGGTCAGGATTATGTGTTCAGCTAACCTTGGGCCCAAATGTTTGATGTATGCAAAGAAGAAGGAAATCAAGGGTCTTGGGTAGAACCTCTTTACAAAATATAAGAGGCAAAAATATCAATGGGGAAAAGGTCTCAGAGGGCTTTCGGCAAATGGCTAAGACCCAGATGGGAGCAGGGAGTGGGCCATGTAATAGACTTTAAACCAAGACATCATGGGGATGTGGCAGGGGCTGCATCTGGCCCAAGCAGATGAAGAGTCAGTGGGGTAAGGGTGTTCATGACTCTGGGGAAGGGCCCTTACAGATGCTCTAGTCCGGCCCCTTCCTAATGGAAACTGAGGCCCAGAGGGTGGACTGACTTGTTCAGTATCCAATGTCAGGACTGAGCTTGGTCCATGACTCAGACTCTAGCCTCCCAATCCAGTGGTTCTCCTGGAAGTGGAGGCAGAGGTGAAGCCCTTGACCAAACACATACTCTCTTCCTACCTAGGAATGTGTTTCTACTGAATTCCATGGAAAGGGAGCCACTCAAGTAGCCTGGAGTGAGGGCAGCCCTCTGAAAGGGTCATAATAGCAGACCCTGGTTCATCACCTACCCAGCCGCTCCCCCTTTTCTTCCCCTGCCGGAAGCCATATTTTGTAGTAGGTGAAAACCTCTTGATTTCAGGAAACATAGGCCAATTTCCCAAGCCCAAGAAATGAGTCCTAATTGGTCTCATGGTATTCCAATTCCCCTTTGTCAGTGATTGGCCTAAGGGTGGGCATATGATCTAGTTCTGGCCAACAAGACATAAAGGGAAGATTGTAGGGCCTTCTGAGAGAGCTTTTGCTTTTCTAATGAAAGGGAAAGATGCAGTAGGCGCCATCATGCCCCCATCTCGCACACCTTCCTTCCTGCCTTCAATGCAGATGTGTATATAGTGTGAGGGTCAAGCATGACAGCGAAGGCGTAGCACCCTTAAGATAGCAAAGTGGACGATCAATCCCAAGTCTTTGGTGGCCCGAGATAGCTGCTGGACCAGTGCCAGCAACTGTCTACCTCCAGACTTCTTGTTAAGTAGATATTAAATGCCCTTATGATTTAGGCCGCTGTTAGCTAGGTTTTCTCCTATTTGCAGCCGAAAGCAATCCTGATCTGCACTGGCCGTAAATGTTAGTGCAGCTCCAGCCAACTTCAAGAGACGCTGTTTAGAAACAGCCTTTGGTCAGCCTCCTCAACCTTGGGATCTGTTCTCCGGAACCCCCACCCAGCTTTCTTGTCATTCCTCAACCAGATGGAATCCCCCCACCCTTCCACCCACCCCACCACATCCTCCCCCATCAGCCTGGCCAGTCCTACTCATCCTTCATTGCCCACGTTGGATGACCTTCCCTGACCTTGCTCACTACCACCAGGCATACTTCTGATTGACAACACTGATCAATCATTTATTTACCAATCACACTTGTGGTGGTCTGCTGTGGATTAGCCATAGGGCTAGCACTGGACCCAGCAGGGAGTGCAAGTCCTTGGGAGCCCTCACTGGTGGGGCAGACACATCAACAGCGGCAGTGTAGGGAGTAGTGATAGAGGGGTGGGTCGGTTTTATCTTGGCAGGGGAGCAGGTAGCCATTTCCATACTGCTCTCTCCAACCAAAGGCTTTATTTCTCTGGGCAAAGACCAGCCCTGTCTGTTCCAGGACTGACCTAAGCCCATCGCAGAGGAGGCAGCAGAAAGGGCTCTTGTGAATGATCCCTGAGCAGGCAGGGCCTTGGGGTAGATGTGCTCTTGGCCACCCACCTTTCCCTACCGTCCCTGTAAGGCCAAGGCCCTTAATGGCTAAGGAAGCAGCAGTGGACATGGCAGCAGAAGATCCATATTGGAACCTTAGCCACCACTAACTTGATGTGTGACTTTGGACATGGCCTGGCCTCTCTGAGCCCCAGTAGTAATGAAAGACAGAGGAGGTTAATAATGCCTGCCTATCTCGCAGGCTGCTGCAAAGACTGAATGAGATAACTGTCCGATGCACCAGGGCCGGGGAGGCCTGGCACACTGGAGGTGGGCAGTAAGTGTTCATTCATCCACCTGCCTGCCCGCCCCCACCCTACACACAGCAGAAAGCCAGAGACAGCGCCGTGCACCTTCCGTGGGAGACAGACTGGGCGCTCAGACATCGTCCCACCCAGGAACCCGGTGGCGTATGCTTGGTCCTCGGGTGGGGCATGGGGGTTCCTTGGGTTCCCATACTTTCTCCTGCTCTGAAAAATACCATCAATGGAGCAGCACAAGAAGGAAGGGAAATTGGGTTGGTGGTAGGAGGATAGGATTCTCTCATGTGTCTCTCACAGGTTGTTCTGAGGGTTCCCAGACCACTCTGGAGTCTGTCCAGCAACTTCAGGGAGATTCACTCATGGGCAGGGGCTGTCTGCTCAGGGACCGCCGGGCACTGCTTGTTCTCAACGATGCTCTGTCAGCAGCAGGCTAGACTGTCAAGACCAGTCAGCAGAGGGAGGCTTTCCCCAGAGGTGCCCAAACTCTGGCGTGACAGACAAACCCTAAAGGAACCCTGCTTTTGGCGGTTAACAGGTATTCGCTCTGGGTCTGCAGGTGAGGGAGGACCTAGACCTCCGCCTGTGGCCCCAAAGGAGGCCATCACTGCCCATACTTGGAGTGTGATCCCAGCTGTCATGGGGCAGGAAAAGCATCTCCCGGAAGAGCCAAACTGACCTGCCTGGGAGAAAAGGGGCGGATTCCAGCAAATGTCGGCCAGACAATAGAGGGGCCTAGGAGCTGAAGGAGGTGCCCCACAGAGCTGGGAAGGGGGTCCAACCTGTCAGTTCAAATGGAGCAGTGAACTGTCAGTGGGGTGCTGCAGGTGGTGTCGTCCGGAAGTTATCGACTCAAATTCCTCATCCTTTGGCGGTGGCACCATACTCCTGGTGGTCCCAGGAGGCTCTGATTCCCACTCGCTCCAGCAGTGGAAAGCTTCCCAGGACCGGACATTTTGTCCCCAGGCTGGGTTGTCCCTTCCGAGTGACGGGAGGGATCTGAGGCAGCCCGAGGTAAGCTGGGAGAGACACAGGCTCTGGAAGGTTGTTTTCTCACCTCCAGAGCTGGGATCTGGTTGCCATTTGGATGACGAGAGAACACCAGAGCCCAGCCATGGGGCCAGCTCGAGGGTTAGTGGGGGTGGGACCCTGCCTGTCCCAGAGATGATGGCAGGCCCCCAGGAAAGATGGACGCCAGCAGCCTTATGGGAGGCTCCCTTCACTTCCGAGCCTGCCCTCCAGACACCCATCCCCAGCTGAGACCCCAGGCTTGGAGGAAGAGGTGGCCCGTTGGCTGGGTCTCCGTGGGGTGTGGGCATCATGGGGTCACCTTGGGGCATGAACCCCAAAGCTCTGCTACAAGTTGTACTGGAAGGTTCGGGTGTCCTCAGGAGGGCAGGGTCCTTGGGCGTGGTCTTGCGGCTCTTCCTAAGTCTCAATGTGCTGTCACATTAGCCCAGTCAGGGAAACTGTCCAAGTCAAATATGACCCGTCCCCAGGTGTTGACGGCCAAAAATACACAGGTGATTCCAATGACGTTCATTATTAGTCCTGTTTTCATCTGGAAAAAAACAGGGTCAGAGTCAGCACCCTCGGGTCTGCCAGGCTGTCAGAACAAAGGTGAATGGGCCTTGGGAACCAGCACTCTGGGAGAAGGGAACAAAGGACAGACAGACTGTTTGCTGGGCCTCCCGTCCCTGGGCCAGGCCCTGTGCTCACCCCACCCCCCAGGCAGAGCAACTTGGTGTCCAGTAAGAAGCACCACTGCTAAAGCAGCCTGGGAAACAGGCAGGACAGGTGGGCTCTTCAGGCCCATTGGGACGTTTGGAAAACTGGGCCTCAGGGAGGCGAGGGAGTGACTGGAGGGGCCCGGGTCTGACTGCAGGTCCAGCGCTCACCCCAGCGCCTTCACCGTCCCACAGGCACGTGCTGGCCTTTCTAGGGCATGCTCTGCGTTCTTTGGGTGCTCACTAACCATTGCTTTCGAGCCCTGTGGCAGAGTTTTCACTGGGGATTGGAATTGAGTTTGCAATTCCTGGTTTCTGGGACCCACCCTCTGTGTGAGAATGCTCCAGGGAGTCCCAAAGATACCCAGCGGAGGCTCTGAGTTAACTAACACCCGATTGGGCCGAGGGAGGGACCCGCCTTCCTGGCCTCCCCTGTTTGCCCACTTGCCTCTCCCCATTCCGGAGCTGCAGAGCCGCCCTCCTCCCACCGGAGGCTGGGATAAAGCCAAAGCAGAACTGAAGAGTTCCTCCTTTGGCAGCATTTGTTTCCAAGGCAGCATCTGCTCCCAGGCAGTGGTGTCTCTCCTCCTGCCTGCTTCCATGTCTGTAGACACCTCTGTCAATCTCTCTGGCTGTCATTAACATTTCCCCTCATCTCAGCCTTGCCCCTCCTGACTGTCCTCACGGGTTCTTACTAGATTGTGAAGTCCATCTTGTCCATGTGGGACTCCCACCCTCACCCCTTCCAAGTGCTCAGTGAAGGCTCCCCTGGTGGCTGCTCGGGCACTTCCAGGTGGGAGATTCTGTAACCCACCTCTCAGCTTTGGGAGACAGAACAGTCTATGAAATAAGAGATCATGTCAAAAAAGAAGAAAAAAGCTGCATATAAATGCAAATAATGAGTTAGGTCTGGACATTTGGTCCCAAACTGTTTGACACCACAAGTCATTAATAAATGGGGCATCCCTCATGACAAAAGCATCATAGCTGATAGGAGTGAATAAAAGCGGCTGCGTTACCATGTCGGAAACCTTGAGGTGTCCATAGGAAAACACGATGGCATTAGGTGGGGTGGCCACGGGCAACATGAAGGCAAAGGATGAAGTCAGGGTACAGGGGATCATGATGTACAGCGGGTTGAGGCCAATGGAACGTGACTGGGGAAAAACACAGCACTACAACGTCACAGATGCAGAAAACAAAAGCTCCTGGGGACCATCACTCTAAAAAGCTTTTCCCTGATGTACTGTGTACATTCCCATCTCTGTGCCTTTGTCCTGCTGGCTCCTCTACCCTTTGCCACAGCTGGATGATAACTCTGCTGGACCCTGAAGGCTAAACTTACCGGAAAGCCTTTCTGAACCCCCTCAATTCACTCAGCATATACTTCTTGGGCACCTACTATGTGCCAGAGACCATGCTGGGCACTCCTGCAGCCCATGTGTGCACATGTAGGTCTGTCCTGACACAGAGAGAGCCTAGAGGGCAGGGACCACATCTCTCACCTGTGTGTGTGCCTCTGGATGGATGTGTTTTTGTACACATTTGGGATCATTTTGTGTATGAAATTTGGTATCCATCTGTTCAAAGCTTAAAATTCAGCCACATCTAGCACAGAGTAGACAGATGCTCATAAATATTTGTTGAATGAATGAATGATATAATAATTTGTAATGTCTGTCAATATCAAAATTAATAATCTATCATGCAGATCTACTTGCACATGAGAGCAGACACATATGCAGAGATGTTCAGTGCAATATTGTAACAGCAAAACACACAGGAAACAGACTCGACGGCCATCAATAGCAGGACGGTCAAATAAAATACATATATACAAACAATGGAATAGTTTGCAGCTGAAAAGAAGAATTGAGTAGGTCTTATGTGCTAACAATGGAAGGATCTCCAAGATATATGATTAGATTTAATAAGGTGCAGAACAGGACCATGGAATAGTGCCATTTAACAGGAGTTGTCTCTAGGGAGGAAGCTAGAGCGTAAGGGTCTGTATACTCTTTGGTATTATTAGACATTTTCTGGCTATGTGTATGTATCACATTTTCAGCTTTGAAAAATTATGTGTTCCCATTTTATGAAATACCCTTCAGGACTGTGATTTTTTTTTTTAATGGCTTGATAGTATTACATTGTATGAATATATGATAACTTATTTCACCAATCTCTGCTATTATGGAAGTATTTTTATAACAAATAATTCTTTGATGTGCATCTTTATAATTTAAGCTTGTAGGCATCTCTGATGATTTTCCTAAGACAGATTCCTGGACATAAAATTCCCAGAGTCTGGTATAATCTCTTAGCAGTAGGGTTTTTTTAAATCCTTGTCATTTTATTTTCACAAACCTTATATCTTAAACCTTTCTATGCACAAAATATAAATATGTACATAATTTTTTTTTACCAGTGGCCTCCAATTTTCTTTATTTTCACCACTATCAGGAAAGTATTTTAGCATATACTTTTAATATAGGGGGTTTTATTATAACATATATACATGTATCACTGTATTGATATATTCTAAACCATAGGAAAAAATAAATACTTTTTTTTATTGGAAAAAAAATTTTAAATTCCCAGAGTCAAAGGGTATGAGCGGGTTTCAGGTTATGGTTCCCATGGGTAAACAGGTCTCTGAAAAGGCTGCGCCAGTTACACTCCTAGGAGTAACTGAGAGGAACCAGTCTGCTTCCTGGTTTCCCCATGGGGTATGCACCCCATGTGCCTCTGTGACCCAGCTGGGGGGTCACCACCTTCCCTTTGCCTGCAGGTGGGTGCTGAGGCAGGAGTGTGAGGTCTGTGTGGAATCTAAGTCAGGACTTAGGATTCTAGAAAAGCTTGTTTTCGAAGGGCCTGGCCACCCTCTCAGGTGAAGACCCCCATTTGACTAGTGTCTGGAGGTGACAAAGCCAGGCCTCTACTAGGGGAAGGAGTCCTCACTATGGCACGACCAGCATCAGAAGACATTCCTCGGCATCTTTTCGCCCTGGGCAGCCTGCTTAGGGGAGGGGGAGATGGGCCACCTTGCTCTTTCTAATACTTCCATCTTCTCTTGGAATAAAAGGAGAAAATCACTTGGGTTTGCTTTTTATACACGTGGACACCCTGGCAACTGAATGAAAATTTACCAACTTCAAAATCCTGTGTTGAGGCCTTTGTAAGTCTGTCCTCCCAACTCCAGAATGACAGCCCCAGCCTCTCCCCAGCTCATTTTACATCTATAGCAGGTTTTCATAGGCCTCATCCTACTTGACCCTCAGCACAAGAGTAGGAGAAAGAACTCGAGTGACGGGTTTGAGGATCCCACAACTTGAACTCAGGTCTTCTGACTCCGAACCTAGGGCTTTTTCTGTACCACCTTGAGGTTGGTACTGCCAAGTGATGAGTGACGAAAGGAAATGCAAGAGAAGGTCACAGTCGAGCTTCCTGTAAGCTCTGCTTTCTTCTTAGTCCCAGTTCAAAAACATGCTTGCCCACGGAACACAACTCTTTAGCCTGGCACTCAGCATCCCCATCCACCACCACCCACAGCCTCTCTGGGCTCAGTGCCCACTGATCCCCAATCCCTGAGCTTGCCAAGCAAGGCTTCTGGGAGTTTTCAGTCATGCACTTCATTTCCTTTATGTGGGCTACTCCATCTTCCCAGAACGTCCTCTCCCCTCTCACCATTCCCAGGCTCCATTTCCCCCAAGATTCTTCCTGGTGGGTTCCAGCCAATGGTGTCCCCCTGTCTTGCAGGCCCTCTGCTCTCCTGTGCTGTATTCTGAGAGACCCTCTATCATTCCCCCATGGCATCCTTGGTGTAAGCCCTGTCTCCCCAGCTTGAGAAATAATCTGTTACATTTATAAATAAATTTAGGGCACCTGGTTGTTGCTTAGCACTTTTGGTCAGCGTGGAGGATACAAAGAAGAACCAGCAAAGCATTGAGCGCAGGCCCAGGGCCATCAAGGGCACACAAGTCTGTGTTGGAGCAGGGCTCAGGACCCAGGTCTCCAGAGCCTGGCCAGGCTTGGGCCCCTGATGTCACTGCCTCTCTAGGGACCCAGGATATGGTCAGCTTCCTATGAAATGACGACTAAGGGTCATCACCCCCAGCAGGGTTACTTACCATGGAGGCAAAGATGGGCAGGAACAGGGTGGTGGTAGCCACGTTGCTTGTGCATTCGGTGAGCACAGCAATGAGTGTGGACAAGATCAAGGTGATGGCTGCTGGGGACACAGCATGCAAGGGCTCCATCTGCTTCCCCATCCATTCTGACAGCCCCGAGGCCTGGGAAATACAGGGAGGGCAGTCACCACAGGGCTCGTGGCTCACAGTTCCTCCGGAGCCTGGAGGGACCTTCATCTGTCCCCAAAGAGCTCAGCCCACCTTCACTGCTGATTCTCTCTCTCCGCATACATTACCAGGTGATCTAATTCATACCCACAGTTTCAGTCTCCACCCTCACTCTGCGGCCTCCTAAATCCTCACTTCCAGCCCAGCTGGTCTGCTGTCTGGATTCCCGCCCAGATATCCCATGAGCGTGTCAGACCCAACAGGCCCCAACCTGAATTCATCTTCTGCTCCCCCGGGCTCCCCAGCCCAGTGACCAGACTCACCTAGTGTCCAACCTAGAAGGCTAGGGGGTCATCCTGGGGCCTCTGTCCCCCTTATTTCTTATGCCCAGTCACCATGTCACCCAAAACATCTCATGTCCATCATCTCCTCTCTGTCTCCCACAGTTCTTAAAGCTCAAGAGAGTGATTTGAGCCAGAAATTGGGAATTTAGATTTGGGGCTTTAGGCTAAGAATGGATTGTCCAGGGCGAGAATGAAACCTGAACAAAGAAGCAGCCAAGGACAGAACCTTCAGGAACACTCATATTTAAGGGAGAACAGAGGAAAAGTCAACCAAGGAGGCAGGGCAGGAATGGTCAGAGTTAGAAGTAGACAGGAGAAAATGATGTCTTGGGGACCAAAGGAAGAAGGAGTTTCAAGAAGGAGACAATGGTCCATGGAGTCCAGTGTTCTGAGCCTGTGTTAGATGAAGGCTATGGAGCATCTACTGGGTCTTCCCCAACCCCTGTCCGGCCTAGGCCTCCACTTCAGACATCCAGGAGATTTTTCCCAAGTGCAGATCTGACCAAGTTACTCTCTGGCCTCAACCCTTTAGTAGCTACCCACCACCTTCAGAATAAGGTCCACACTCCCTATCTTGACCCTCAGTGAAGTGGCTTCTGTGAGCCTCACCAGCCTTATCGTCTGCTGTTCCTCAGCTGGATACAACACGCTGATTTCTTTACTCATGTGTCACTTCTTTCTGAAATGCTCTTCCAAACATGCCCCCCTCTCTAGGCTGTGAAATCCTCAAGAACAGGGACCATATATCAATCTCCTCTGTAATTCCTGTGCCTGACCTAACACAGACATGATAGGAAGGTTTGATGATGAATGAATGAGCGAATGAGAAATGGATGGAGAGGTGACTAAATGGATGGATCTGTTCATCCAAATAATAGTTGTGTACCCACTATGTGCCAGGCTCTGTCCTAGATGCTGAGGAAACAGCAATAATAAGATAGACCAAGTCTATGTATTACGCTCTATTCCTGGATAGATGGATGAACGGTTGGACAGAGGAGAGCAGCACCAAGCATCCCTCCCTCTGGCTCATTTCTTCCCTATCAGGGAAGGGGGGAGGTAAGAAAGTTGCATTTTTGGGTGTTTTCCCCCAAAAACTCTTCCTCTCCTCCTATGTCACTACATACCTAGCTAGAGAAAAAAAATTTTTAATGGCAACCATATCAACAAAGACTTGAAAGAAAGATCTGCCTAGAATAAATCAAAGCAGAGATTGTTATTACCAAACCCCACAGGAGACCTCCCAGCATCCCCCATCCCTTTTGGCTAACCAGGGTCACTCATTCACTCATTTCTGAAAATCACTCAGAGAGTACTTTCTCTATTCCAGGCACTATTCATGGTGCAGGGTACCTAGATGACAAGGCAGAGGCCCTGTCTTCAAGAAATGAACAGTTACATGGAGAAGACAGACACAGAAACACACAGGCACAGGCCTGGGGTGCCAAGAAGGAGGGGTGCAGCAGTTCTCAGCTGCCCTCTTGGTGAAGGAAGGGGCCCTAGGCAGCCCACAGTGGAGAAGTTACCTCGCATCCTTTAGCCAGAGCAAAGCCACCCCCCAGGAGCAGCACGATGCCCCAGGGTACTTTCTCCTGGGCCACCTTCCAATTCAGCAGCGGAGGTGGATAAAATGGTGTTTTCATTTCTGAGAAGAGATGATAAAAACACACACACATACATTGGGAATTCCCTGGCAGTCCTAGTGGTTAGGACTCCGTGCTTTCACTGCTGAGGGCCCAGGTTCAGTCCCTGGTTGGAGACCTAAGATCCCACAAGCCACGTAGCGTGGCCAGGAAAAAAAACAAAACAAAAACCCATACATAGCCCAGAGCAGCATTAGCAAGCAAAAGAGATAAAACAGATCTAATGCAGGGGAATAAAAGCCTGCAAGGACAATGAGTGCCGTCTTATATCTGTAAATTAGCTAAAATTTACGGTAATCACTACAACACCCGCTGCTGGTAAAGACATGGTATGGTAACGCTGTTATACACTCCTGTTAGTGTTATAAATTGGTGCAGTCTTTTTGAAAAGCAATTTACCAATACATTTTAAAAGCCTTGAAGACATATATACTCTTTTACCCCAGCTGCAATCACTGCTAGAAATTTATCCTAAAGAA
Organism: Monodon monoceros; assembly: GCF_005190385.1. Classification (NCBI taxonomy): domain Eukaryota; kingdom Metazoa; phylum Chordata; class Mammalia; order Artiodactyla; family Monodontidae; genus Monodon; species Monodon monoceros. The sequence goes on from NW_021703786.1 coordinate 48,444,364, forward strand.
GAAACACCCTCAAAGAAAAAGCTATATTCACGAAAACATTTATTTATAATAATGAAGAATTCAAAACAGCCAGAATGCTCCATGACAGGGGAATGGTTACAGCCCCCGATACAATATAATGCCGTTATTAGAGAAAATGAATTGGAAGACTGTGGCAATAGCAGGAAATGTTTCTAGCATAACCACGAGCAAAAGCATGAAAACAAAAACCAGTAAAGAAACAGGATTGAAATTATGTGTGTTTTGATTATAGCCATATAATATATATGCATATTAACAAAGACTGAGAGGGAGAGAGAAACCCCCAAAATACTGATGGCATTATGGGAAATGTGAAATCTCTTTCTGTTCCTGTTGTCAAATAAATACGATTTCAAATGTTTAAAAAGCAAAAGAGGAAATTTTGCACTAAACAATATGCAGAGAAGCCTTGGAAAATACGCTGTGCCCAGACTTTGTAATCTAGCCACAGTCCTTTTCAGCAGGGTGAGATGTTCTCCCTCCCGGGCCCAGGGAACACCATGGAGATCCCTTGCTGCCGGGCCCCAACCCTGATGAATGCGAGGCCAGGACAGGAGCCTTACCTTCCTCAGTCTGGCTGCAGAAGTTGAACTTGGGCTTCTGCGAAGGCACAATGAATAGCAAGATGGCCACAAAGATGGCCACTGTGGCATCGGAGGCATACCTGGGCAGGGAGGAGCACATGGGATTAGCCCATCTTGGCTACACGACAGTCATGCAGCAAGCCTGCTCCCACGTGAGGAAACAGGCTCATCTGAGTAAGAAAACTGGAACCCCAAAGGCCAAGATCAGGAGGGGTGAGGTAGACTGAATCCTGGCTGGACACTGAGACTCCCGCGTTCTTGGCCTAGCTCTGCCACCAACTTCGAGTGGCTCTGAGCGGCTCACTTCCCTCTCTGTCTGTGTTGCTCCATAGGTGAACTTCATGAGCTCTTCCCAACCAGATTCTCTGGGATTCTGGGTTCACCAGGGTGGCCACAAGGACTTTGGGGCTACCCCAAGCAGACCTTCAAAATGGAATGAGCAGTAACAGGCAGCAATCTCCCTGTCCACATCTCCTGCCCTTTCTAGGATATGCATGTTTCTCAACCTTTCTTCCATTCCGACCACATAACATCTTAGCCAGGAGAGAAACTTCATATCCCCCCTTTTGCCAAGTCTCTGTCTAAAGAAGCTTCTGGACCCAAGGATGTGTGTCTTCAGAGGGACTCGCCCGGACCTGAAGAAAGATGAGAAAGGAAAGATGGCAGAACAGAGACTTGGAAACCAGAGCGCTGAGAGCCCCAGTCCCAGCCCAACCGACCTCTCTCTATCACAGCCTGGCTACCCTGCCAGCCTGTTGGGGCAAGAGGGGCCACAAGAACACATCTGTGAGCTTGTCAGGAAGACTGGTGAGACATAAATGAGTCCAGAAACCAACAGAGTGCTCCAGAACTGGACAGCAGAAAAGGAGGAGAGCCATGGGGGCGCGCTGTCGGAGGAGTCACTTACTTTGTCTTGCCCTCCACCCAGGTGATTGACAGCCAGCCGGGCATGAAGCCGGGGTCCCGGGAGAACCACAGGCCGACCAGCAGGAAGAAGCAGAGAAGGACGTTGACCTCAGCGAAGGAGAGGGGCCCCAGCTTCCTGTACTCCGCCCACAGCACCTCGTGGGCAGCCTTCTCCTCACTCTTCTTCTCCAGCCCGCAGCCCCAGGACTCTTTAATACTAGAGAGTGCAAAGACAAGAGGATGGCGGGGCGCTCTGGCTGACTCAGGGCTGGTTGATGGAAGCGTGAACACTGGGCAGCAGAACGTGATAGGAAGCCACACAGGGCTGCCTGTCCCCCGGGGGCCCTTGAGCAAGTCCCTTCCCACTCCCCAATTCTGTCATCTGCCTACCCTACCTCAAGGACATAGTGGGGCAAAGTCTCTGTTTTATGGGCCCAGCATATGCCCCCAGGGTGCCCCCAGAAGAAGCCTGAGATGGCACAGGTGGGGTGTCAGGGACAGTGGAGGTAGGAGGAGAGGACGGTCAGGAGGGTGGGAGGCTGAGCAAAACAGGGAACAGGGGATGGACAGGAGCATCGGAAGCAGAGCCAAGGCCACTGCTGGCAAGGGGGTCCCGGCAGGTGCCAGTCGCCTAGGGACCGGTGGCTGCCGACATCTGGGGGTGGCCGTGAGAAATCTGGAACCGGCACAAGGTGGGGCCGAGGCTCCTTCACGTGCTCTGTCTTCCTTCTCCCACTGCGGCCTGGAGCTACCTTCGATGGTGCCAGGATGCCAGTCCCCATCAGCAGGTGGCTCAAGAGGACACAAGGAACAAGGACAGGTCCCAGCAGACTGGGTCAGGCAGGAACAGGGTGGGTACTTGCATTGCAAGGAGCTGACATGTAGGATTAAGGACCCAGAAGACTCTGGGGCTCGTAGTAGCTGTGGCTAAGGCAGGAGGGAAGCCAGCCAGGTCCTGCTCTTGGATGGGCTCCCTAGGAACCAGTGCCCATTGGCCAACACGCCTGCCCAGGGCACCCTGCAGGACTTCCCTGGGGAGTGTTGGCAGGAGGGGGCAGGAAGGAGGAGGGATCTCGGAGGAGTTATAGAGGGTACCTAGCCTTGGGGAGGGGCTGACTGGGGCCACTGGCACACAGGATGCCAACCCCGAGGGGTCCGCTGAGGATTCCAATCACACGTTCCAGCCCCCGTCAGCCTGAAGGTGGGGGGCAAGGCCAAGAGGATTATCCCTAGAGAGGCTTCCCTTGTGGGAGTCCTTCCTGGGACCCTAAAACAGACTTCTTAGGAGCACAGGGGTTAATGGAATACATGCTGAGGTGCCGAATGCTGAAGCCAGGGCTGGACGGGAACCACCCTTGAGAGGGTGAGGGCCATGCGGGGCATGGGGCACGGCCTAGAGCAGGGACTCGAGGTTGGGACACAGCTTCCCGCGGTGCTCAGGGGTTAGGAAAGGAAGTGGCAGTGATGGGGACTCAGGTCTGCACAGCTGGCCAAGATCTCCGTTCTGGACAAGGGGCAAGGACGTTTGTCCTCAGGGTCACCCGCTAGGGACACCCTCCAGATCATCCAGCATGGGGATGGCTCTGCTGGCGTGGGAGCTGGCCTCTTTGTCCTCGCCCCCTTGGCATGAGAGCGTCTGTGTTCCACCCACTAGCGATCTGCTGCCACCTGTCGTTCTCGAGACTCGGGGGCTGGACCAGAGGCTTCAGGCTTCCAGGATAAGGGGTGACTTTGGTAGCTGCCCAGCCCCTGTCTGATGCTGGAGACACATCCCGACACCACACTGGCTGCAGACTCTGGGGGCTGCATCATATATGCAGTTGTCCAGTGCCGGCCCCCTGCAGTGGTGCCCCCAGGCCTTCAGGTCCCTCTCACACTAAGTGGTTTCACATTCATCTTTGGGTTTATCCGTCTGGTGACCCCTGGGCTGGCACGAGATGCAGGCAGATGGATCCAGCTTTCCTGTGGGGGCCCCGGGAGCTGGGTGGGTGCATGATGAACTGGGTCAGTGCGCTGCAGGAGAGGCAAAGGGACCCCGAGCCCCGTGGCAGGGGCCAGAAGAACCGTCATGCCTAACTCAGGGCTTAGCCTGGTGAGGAAAGTTGGGTGTAAGCCAGCAGGAATATCCCAAGAGTCCTGGGTGCTCTTGGGAGGGTCTGTGGCTCCCTTGGCTGGATGTGGCCTAGGAAGCTGCCCATAGACTCAGGAAGATAGAGTTTTTCAGAATTAGGCTGGAGGGAATGACCCTGACATTGCTGTCCACGACCAACCAGATGAGGGATTCAAACTGTGCAGCCAAGTACCCGTAGGAGCAGCTTCCCTTTCACATGGGGGCCCGGACACCGGGCAGGGTGGGGTGTGCGACGAATGCCTACAGCTACCGTTATGTCGTCATTATGGCTGCTTTGATTATGGACAGAGATTTTTTTAATGGCAGTCTTCAAAACAGTTCCTCCTTCAGGAGAAAACTTAACCAGAGTGCCCCTTTTTCCCATTAACTCACAGGTCTTCGTGGGCGCTTTTACCTTTCAGCTCTGAGATCTCTTGGTCGCATAGGCCTCTGTTTTTTTGCTGGGCTCAAGCGCCATGTGAATTAAGGCACAGAGCACATGGCTCACAGCTAGGTACTTTATACTCCAGTGTGAGAGGGCCACCTTCATGCCATAGAGAAGTTTGTGCATTTAAAAATGACAACAACATTTTGAGGTATTTGTCAGCCACACATCATGGTTTCTGTCCAAAGTCTGGCTGCTGACAAGGTTGACTCTTGGTCAACTGTGTGCTGGGAACTGGAAGGTAAACTTTGCAGAAGCTGTGCGCTGCTGGGAACATTGTAAGCATTCAGTAAATCTGGGTTTGGACTGATGTGGATATTATCAGGAGGTCTGCTGTGACCTGGCCTGACAGACACTGGCAGCCAAGTGGAAGTCTGTCCAGCAGTGTTGACTGGCACCAAGAACAAAGTTTCTTGTTAATTGCTTTGACAACGATACACCTACTCTTTCTCCCTGGGCTGGGAGCCCGGCCGGGTGTAGGGGTCAGAGAGGCCTTACCGCAGGCCACAGAGGAGCTCAGGTCAGGGGAGGGATGGCACTGGAGCATGACTACAGGTGCCAAGGGGCAAGGCGTGGTGTGCCCAGGGAAGTCCGGAACAGCGAGCAGGCAATCCGTCAGAATCAGAATGGGGGTAGGGGGAGTTGGGAAAGGTGTCGCTGAGGAAGGAGCATTTGAACTGGCCTTGAGGACTGAGGAGGTTGGAAGGTAGGAAGGCAGGGAGTGGCATTCCAGGAAGAGGGAACAGCATGTGCAAAGGCACGGTGAGCAGCAGGGGTAGCGCGAACTGGAGGGCAAACTAGCAGGAGATGGGGCTGCAGAAATGCTCAGGGCCAGACAGGAGGGACTCTGTAGACTCCCCTACTGAGCCGAGGCACGGTTAGATCCTCTGTGCCATAAGCATCTCAAACTTACTTGAATCTCATATAAATAAACCGGAGCCACAGCCAGGAGAGCAGCAGCATGATCAGCATATTAGGGAAGGCAAATCCAAACCAAGAGGCGAAGTTCACGACGTCTTTGCTGTCAGGAAACAATCTGAAGGGGAAAATGCTGGTCCACATCTCTACCAGACACTGAGCTGCGGAGAGCGGGCGGGCCGTACCCTGCGGGCGGAGGCTGAGCAGCTGCCGGGCCCCGAGAGGTGGTCTGGAGCGGGGCCCCCTCCTCCTGAAGTCCAGCCACCCACACCCGTCCCTCAGCATTACCCCAGTCAAGCAGGGGCCCCAGAACACAGCCACACACAAGGCAAGCCTGAGGAGCGACCAACTGCCCCTCCTGGAGGTCCACACCCCGCTGAGAAGCTCACGAAAGGCATGGCCCTTCAGTCCAGAAAAATACCCCTTTGTACACACAGATTTTGGCCAACAGCTTCAGGGGGTCCACAGATGCCTCAGAACCTCACCCCGTGGGCTTCTGCAAGGGAAGGCCCCCCCTTAGGAAATCAAATCTCAAAAGCTTCCCAGGGTGGGACCAGAAGATGTTTCCTGGGGGCTGGAGGAGGGTCACTTCCGCCCCCAACCTCAGGCACTGCTCCCTTTAGCCCAGGGGTGTCAAACTAGCCACAGAGCTTTTCCCATTCAGCCCAGAGGAACTTCAGGGGAAACCATAAGACTGTCATTACAGAAAACACTCGCAGGAGCAAAACACTCTGCTTGTTGGATCTCGAGTGTCTGCAGGCCCGCCCTTCCCACCTCCCAGCTGCCCTCCCGACCCGTCCAGGGTGTTTGTCTGCACAGGACGGGCACCGTCGTACTTCTGTTCCTTCCCTCTGCGCCCACTGCAATTTGTACTTATTTTCATTTACACAACCCACCAGAACTCTCTGGGTGTCTGCTACCCTCAGCTGCCCACGAGTATCCCATGGGCAGGACCCAGGTTCCTCTCACTTCTGTGACCCAAGCCCCACCCGGCACAAGACCAAGAACAGAACTGGGTCCTCAAAGCCTGGGTCCCTTTGTGGCCAAGGCTGGAAAGTTCTAAACCACCCCATGGTCCACCTGGAGCCTCACAGGGGCACACGTCCCTCTCAAGGGCAATTAGAGGGGCCATAGTGAAAGAGCCGGTGAGGCACCAGGTGACCTAACCTCTAACCTTTCCAGGTGTCATAGGACCATCGCCATTAACAACCGAGGTCGTGAGCCAGCTTTGAGGGGAGCATCTTTAGGGGCATCTATTTTCTACAAGTTTTAACCAAGGACCCCGCTTCTTGGATTACACTGTCAATTTCCATGACTAGCTCCACGTTCAATCCACATTCCCTGTCTGAGCGAGAATCCTGAGCCCAGGAAAGAAAGGCAGGACTTGTCCTGAGCAGAAAGCAACCCGGTCTGTGGACATCAGCTCCTGTGCTGTGGGGTCCTGAGCATGTGCAAGGAGGTTGGGCCACAGAGGCTGATGGCGGCCCACCCTCTCACCCCTGCCAGGCGGCCCCCACCCCCATCCAGGCTCCAGAGCCCAGCTGAAGAGGAGGGAGAGGTGGGTGGGCCCCTCCAGCCCCATCCTCCCCCCACTATTGTCCCCAAAAGGCATGGCCAGCGACTCACTCTTGCATCTGTCCCAGGAGCACCACGTTGGGTCCCGTGCCGGTCAGGGTGGCAGTGCCTCCGATGCTGGCTGCGTAGCACACGCACAGGGTCATGGCCTTGCATATGTTCTTCCTGTCGACCTCCCGCTGCCTCATGGAGGGACCTTCAAAATTCTCTTGGCTCCCTGTGGTGGGCACACTGCCGTGGGCGCACTGGGGACCACCTGCCCAGCCTCAGCTCCTGACCCTGCCGCTGACCTGAGGACCCAGGCGTGCCAGGTCTGCCGGCTCCCCGCCCAGGTTCTGTCCCCTGCCTCCAGCCCAGTGCTCTTATCCGGCCCCACGTGACCCCCAGCTACGTCCCTCGGCGAGCCCAGTCAGCGACGTCAGACACACTCCTTTCTTTCCTGCCTCCTTGCTCTTACTCAAGCTGTTCCCTTCATCTGGAGGGAGGGGCCCAAATCCATCCCAGATGTCCTCTCCTCCTAGCAAGGCCTCTCCCTTCTCTGCGCTCCCTCAGTGTCTGGCTAATGGCAACCCTTGGCCTCCCCCAAGTCAGACGAACTCTCCGAGGGGCCTCTTGACTCCGTCCCACCGGGCTGCACGATAGGAGTGTGTCTGCTTCATCTCTGCAGCCCCAGGACCTGGCCCAGGGTCCGGCAATCAGGCTGTCAGCACAGGCCCTGAGTGGCCCCACGCCGGGCCCTGGGGATGGGGTAGCGAACATGACAGAGAAAAACACAGGCACTCTCTGACTCTCCTGAGCTCGGTGCCTAGCGGGGAAGCAAAGGTGGGACGACCAACCCCAGTACCTGCGGGAACAGAGTGTGGAGGGATTTGGCCTGTTCAGAGGAGGCCTCCCTGAGGATGAGTAGGGGTAGAAGGGGTTGAGGGGCATCCAGTAGGTGCTCAAAAGATACCCAAATGAATGATCAAATCCACACGTATTCATTTCAGTATGGCGGGAACGGAGGGCAGGAGCTTGCTATAAGCTCTACTCAAGGATCTAACTTTTATGCACTAATCACATTCCTAAAACTTAGGAAAACAGCGTCTTCTAAGTATTTCTCTACATGCCTGCTAAAAGGAGGGCTCCAGGAAGCAGGGAGGTGGCTAAAGCTGTTGGCAACAGAGGGGAAGGCTGCCCTGGCCAGGGCCTCACCTGGCAGCTCGCCGGCCTTGCCCTTGTCTGCCAGCTCCAGAGCCCCGAGGCTGGCCTCGGTGGCTGCGCTCATGGCCTCCATCTGCCGCAGCACGGCCTCCACAAGGGGCACCATCATGGCCGTGGTGGCCGTGTTGCTGATCCACATGGAGAGAAAGGCCGTGACGCCCATGAAGCCCAGCATCAGCCTGCAGAGGAGGGGCAGGGAGGAAAGCCGGAGAATCCCTGCCCCCACCTCTCACAGCCCCTAAGGAGCAGCCGGGGGTGGGGGGGGGCTAGGCGCCCCCTGCAGGGAAGCCAGGGGTCAGGGCCAAGGTGCTGAGGCCAGTTCAAGGTTGGCTATCCAGGAGGGGATTGCAGTTTTAGTGCCTGCCTCCCTCCCTTCCCTTCCTCCCTCTGCCCCTCTCTCCCACAAACATTACTGACATCTACTGTGCTGGCTACCGGGTCACCAGGCAGCCTGAGCCTCAGTCGTGGTCCTAAGGCGCTCACCATCTAGCCAGGGAAGCGCCAGCATCCAGTTTGTGCAGACCCAGTGTGGAGAGTTGGCCCTAATATGACTTAGGGGTGCGCTGGAGCAGCCCTGTGTGCAGGCAGACCAAACTTCCCACTTCTATCTAGAAGATTGCCACCCACCCTGACCCCACCTCTCCCCTCATGAGTTCAGAAGGGCTGCGTGGAGTCAGCCTTCAAGGGTAGGATGAGCCGGGGAGGGCCCTGGGAAGTGGGACCTCCTTCACGGCTGATCCCCTGCCCCACCTCCCTCCATTCACACTCTTTGCCGCCCTCCACTCTGCAGTGGACCAGATCCCCAAACAGTATTCAGAAAACGTTCCCTTTCCGTGTAACACCCCACCTTCCACCTCTGTGCCACCTGTGTCATCTGCCTAGAAAACTCCTCACGGTCTCTCAAAGCCTTCAGGCAGCATCCCTTCTCTGTCACCTCCTTCCCAGTGCGTACCAGGTAGGGCTGACCACACCCTCCTCAGTCTTCTCTAGGACACTTCTCGCTGGCTGGATTTGAAACTGTTTCCATGTCTGCTCTCTCCTTAGCACATGAGCAGGGAAGGTCTGATTCCTCTCCATGGGTCCCACACACTTGGCACAAGGCCAGGAGCAGAGAAGCTTGGGAGGGGTGGTTGGCTAAATGGAACTCAACCTCTTGGTCTCCATGCCCCTCTGCAGTCAGGCTCCTCCCCAGGGCCACTAATTTGTTTGCCTGAAGAAGGGTCTCGGGGCTGCACTGCACTGGGCTTTAGCTGGTATCCATGCAGGTAGACCTCATGGACCCATAAGTACAAAGGCTGGGATCCAGGCTAGGATGAGGGTCAGAGTTCACATGAATGAGGCTTCAACATGATGCTCCGAGGCTTCAAGGGTGGCCTCAACATACAGTTCGCCCCCAGCACAGGCAGTGCCCTGGACAGCTGGAAGCCAGGCTCGGAGGAGGAGCCAGGTGACAGGAAGGAGCAGAGAAGCGTGTGGGTTTGGGCACCCTGGGTTTGGGAGCAAAGGCGCTCCAGCACACTCCAGAATGAGCCCCCCCCCCCCCACTGATGGAGAAAAGCCAACCACTCAGAGGATCCTGAAAACAGGAACTCTGAGGCCTCACATTTCTAGAAAATGCAATGGCTTCTGATTTGACACTGTAAGCCAATCACTGTAGGGGCTCGGGTGACAGGTCGGAGAGTCACAAAGCCCTCACTCAAGGCAGCTGAGGCGCCAAGGGTGCTCGGGCGGGCCGGGGCCTCTGTGTGCTCAGAGCCCAGCATGGCCCTTGACATGAGGACGTAGCAGGAGGGATTTACTGTGAGCTACCAACCTGCCTTCCCAGGGCTGGGCTGGGTCACGCCATCATTTAGGGAGCACGTTGCCTCAAAAAATGGTGCATGCTGAGTTCCCAATTAGAGGGGGCAAGGCCCCATCAGACAGGCCCGGTCTAATCCCCATGTGACGTCAGCAAACCATTTAACCCCTCTCTGCCTCAGAACAGAACGTGGGTGATGGGAATAATCCCCAACCCTCAGAGGTGCGGTGAGAGTCAGATGAGGTGGTAAATAAGCCCCCGGTATCATGGCCGGGGCCCTGTGGGCGCTCGGTACACCCACGTGTTTCTGCTATATCAACTCCACGGCTTGGTCGGAATGGCCTGTGACTGTCAGGGGAGATCCTGGAGAGGGGTGAGACGACTGAGTAATGGGGGAAGGGTGGGGTAAGCAGCAGCTTTGCAGAGGGAATAGATGTGCCAGCCTTGGAGGGATGACCTTTCTGCTCCCCCCTGAGCTGCGTAGTTGAGCCATCTCTTTCCCGCTTTCCCCACAAAGCCCCTAGGGGTATCAGGCATGGCTTGATCCAGCCTCCACCCGCCCAGAGGTCTGCCTGGCTGCAAAGCCCAGGTAAGGCCATGGCCAGTCCTTGCCTGTGGGTGATCTGGCCTGTGCCACATGCCCCTCCCTGGCCCTGGGGCCTACTGCAGAGCCCTGCGGTAAGAGAGAGAAGGCGTAATTACTGGGCAGGCTTGGCCCCCACCCAGAGGAGTGTGCGCAGGGCGATCCTCTTATGCAGGTTCCAGTGCTCCACGGCCACAGCCACAATGAGGCCACCCAGGAACAGCATGTTGGTGTCCTTCATGTACTGGATGCACACCTGCAGGACAGCATGGAGGCCCCATCAGGCCTGCCCCCTGACCACACACTACTTGGGCTCAGGGTCACCCAAGTCCCCAGAGATAGGCGAGCAGAGCATGCTGACTTCAGGGCAGCTTGGAATGGGGATGGAGGGTCAAGGGTATGTCTCTATGCCAGAGAGAGCCCACAAACAGGGTATTATCTGGTCCCCCGGGTCCTAGGCAGCTCAGAGAAGGGCTCGGAGAAGGAGCCACTGGGAGAGAAGCAGGAAGCCGCTCGGATGCCCTGCGGCTGCTCACCTGTTTGGAGTCCAGAATTTTGAAGAGTGGGAAAAACAAGGCAGGCATGAGGGCAGTGACAGCCAGAGGGATGACTTCTGTGCACCAGTAAATCGCCATGAGGATGATGACATAGGCACACCTGACAAACTGAAGAGACGGCACTGAGGCCTGGCGAACTGCTGCCGCCCTGCTCCCCACCCCAGAACGCTCGGGACAGCAGGGCATGGACTGTCCAAACAGGGTGGCATGTCAGTGGGGAGCGCTGCTTCCCTGCCCCCGTCACCACAGCCTTCCAGGTTCAGGACAGTGAGGAGGGCACAGGACCCGTCGTCAAGAGGCTTCTGCTCCCTGTCCCCCAGCTGTGCGGTCCTGGGCAGGTCTCTCACCCCTCCAAGCCTTGCATCTGTCCTCACGTCTTCACAGGGAAGAAGAGGGGAGAAAGGAGGAGGAGGAAAAGGAGGAGGAGTGCAAGTGGGGGGAAGGGGGGAGGAGGAAGAAGGAGGAAAGAGGAAGAAGAGGAGAAAAAAGAAAATACTGTTTTTGATGACCTGCTCTAAAAATTAAATCATTTTACAAAGTAAGTGCAATTCTTAGGGAAGGCTCCCCAAAGCACATCCTCAAACTCCTGGTAGCTCTATCTAATTTCCTTCTCAAAAGGCTGCTCCAACTTCCTCGGCTCCCAGAAATGTGTGTTCTAAGCCAGCTCATTCAGAAAATGGCCAGCACTGAGGATTTGCAGGGCTGTTTTTTATTATAACTGAGAAGATGGTCTTGGCGTCTATTAGCTTCTCTAGTTACAAGGGTCTCAAGCTTTACTGTTCGTATTTAATCTTGTGTGAACTGCCTGTTCACACCCTTTAGCTACTTAGCTCCTGGGATCTTGGCTTTGGAGTGAGACAGACCTGGGTTTGGTTCAAGCGCTCGCGGCCCCGGCCCCTTACTCACTGTAGGACTTTAATTCTCCATCTCATCGCCTAATAAAATAGGGATAATAATGCCCACCTCCCTGTGTTGTTTTTTGTTTCATCAGCATTTTTACTATAATCATTATTAACCGACCAGCCTCTGCTTCTCCCTTATTCCAGCCCCCTCCAGTTTAATTAGCCTCCAAAACCTATAGCTTCTGCCCCAGAATCTTCCTCTTTCCCTTCTTCCTTCACCCTGTGGCCCTGCCTTTGCTCAGGCCACATCTTCTGCCTGCATCACTGCGGGTATCTTTTTTTTTATTTGCTGTTTTATTCACTGTAGTTGTTTTTTTTGTAATTGAAGTATAGTTGATTTACAATATCATGTTAATTTCAGGTGTACAGCACAGCTATCTTCTAATACGATCTTTCTACTTGCATCGCTCCACACTGCTGCTCCCTCTTTCTCTTTTTACAAACCGGATCTTATCACTCCCTTGTTTAGGAGCCTTCCTTTGCCTTCAGGACAAAAGCCAAATGCCTTAGCATGTCTTGGGAGACCCTCTGTGATGGAGCAGGCCCTGCAGGGCCCTCCAGCCACATCTCCCATGCCCATTCCCACCCCGAGCTCCTGAGACCCCAGGGCACTGGTGGGAACGGAGGCAGATGCTCCGCCTCCCACAGCTGCTCTCACACATGACATCATTCCTTTGGCCTGGAGTGAGTGCTTGGGGCTCAGTTCACTGCTGCCCCTAGTCTGGGTCTGTGTCCTTCCTCTATGCACGCCCCCACCCGCAGCAATTAGCACACTGGGTTGGCATTATATTTCACCCACCATTGAACACTGAACAGTGGAGTGAGCAGTGGAGGGCAGAATCCGTGTCACTCGGCATCCAGCACAGGCCTGAAACCCCAGGGACACTGCAAACGCTGATTAGAGAAACGGACCAGCACAGCACGGGCTGTGACAACACTGCTGGGAAAACGTACCTGCACACGATCACTGTTTATCACCACCCGAGATAACACATATTATACGCATGGAACATCACACGAAGGCTGAGACGTTCTTTGTCTGGATTGTGTTGTCAGTGATAAAAATAAATCTTTCTTCGGTAGCCCATGAGAACCCCAGGACACCTCTCTACTGTCTAATGCAGGGTTTCTCAGCCTCGGCACTACTGACATTTTGGGTTGGATGGTTCTGTGTTGGTGGGGGTTGGGGGCCTGTCTTGTGCATGGTAGGATGTTTGGCAGTCTCTCTGGCCTCCACCCTGCTAGATGCCAGTGGCACTCTCCAGTTGTGACAACAAAAAATGTCTCCAAACTTTGTCAGATGTGCCTTTGTTGGGAAGGAGGGGAGAATCAATGCTGGTTGAAGCCTCTGGGCTCAAGGCAGGATAGCAACGTGGTTAGAAGACCAGGCTTTGACACCGGGCAGGCCTGATCAGCGTCTGCTGTCTGCCATTGTGTGGCCTTCAGTTATGCCTTCTCTGGGCCTTGGTGTCAAGGGAGAGAGAGGTAGGAATGGTCCGCTGCAGGGTGGGGCAATAAGAGGGTGTGCTGTAGAGAATTTTAAAACGGTAATACTGTCTAAAACTCACTCTCCTTCTTCTTATCATCATGTGAGAACAATTCCCAACAATGTCTTTTTTTTTTTTTTTTTTTTTTTTTTGTGGTACGCAGGCCTCTCACTGTTGTGGCCTCTCCTGTTGCGGAGCACAGGCTCCGGACGCGCAGGCTCAGCGGCCATGGCTCATGGACCCAGCCGCTCCGCGGCATGTGGGATCTTCCCGGACCGGGGCATGAACCGGCGTCCCCTGCATCGGCAGGCGGACTCTCAACCACTGTGCCACCAGGGAAGCCCTCTCTCCTTATCATCATGTGAGAACAATTCCCAACAACGTCTTTGATAAAATATTCCTCCCACTCCCAACCCTGGCCCCTCCCCCTGCTTGTTTCATGTCCTTACCTGTAAATTGAGGATTTAAAAGTACCTATTCTTAACATATGGCACACAGAAAGTGATTTTTTTATTATCTGAACTTAGAAGCGGCAGGTGACACGTGTAACCAGTTTTCCCGGGACAGTTCCTAGAGGCGCCAGAAGTAACCAACAGAAAAGACACAGGCTAACTGCCCTCTCACTTCCGTGCTCCTATCAGGAGACCCAGGAGGGTGCCCCATCCCTGAATACTACCAGTCAGCAAACTTGACCCTCCCTCGTCTAGAATGCTTCCAGAGTGTTGTGGAGAGAGCAGAATAGGACAGGTGACCTTGGGGAAGCCTGAGGAGCGGTTGGTCACCGTGCAGAATGAGATGGATTCTACCTGCAGATGGGAGCCCAGTTCTTGGTCAGTTCAGAGCCTTCCCTGCAGCTGAGAATGTGGCCGGAGGAGCACTGCAAGCTGAGCTCACAGTGGACAGTGGGATTTAAAAGTCCACACCCAGCACAGTGGAGAGCACATAGTGGGGCTCAAAAAATACGTTAAGTGAACAACTGAAGAAAACCATGGCTCATTTTTTACCTAATTATTAACAAATAAGGGCGTCCATGACATAGTGCTTAATGGAAAATTGTAGCTAAGAGAACATACTGTGTATGTGTCTTATGGGATTTGAAAGTCTTTTCATTTTTACTTTATACTTCACAGACTTTAAAAATAATATATAGGGCTTCCCTGGTGGCACAGTGGTTGAGAGTCCGCCTGCCGATGCAGGGGACACAGGTTCGTGCCCCGGTCCGGGAAGATCCCACATGCCGCGGAGCGGCTAGGCCCGTGAGCCATGGCCGCTGAGCCTGCGCGTCTGGAGCCTGTGCTCCGCAACGGGAGAGGCCACAACAGTGAGAGGCCCCCGTACCGCAAAAAAAAAATAATAATAATACATAACTTTAATAACACAATGAATCTACTTTTTTATTTAATAAAAAGCTATTTTTTTTAAAGAAAGAACCCAGAGAACAGGCAGAAAAGTGGAGCAGAGATGAAGACAGGAAGGAAGCAAGGTGCAGGAGAAGAGGAAAAGAAGAAAGCCTGCAGGAGAGGGGCCCGGGCACTGGCAGAGGGTGACATGCCCTGGGAGTCGCCGCCCCGCTTGGACAGTGCCGCCCAGGCTGCCAGGTTCTCGCCAGCTTCCCCGCTGCTCTGCCCCCTGCCCTGGGTTTCCCTACAAACTTTGTGGCCGTGGGTGGGGACGGGGAGCCCTTCAGGGTGACCAAAACAGAAGCACACAGGGAGAAAACAAGCAGACAGGGTTCTGGCTCCCAGTCACCTGCACCACTGGGAGAGAAAGCACATGAAGTCAGCCCCTGGAACGACCTTTACTGATACCTCCTCTTCCCTCACCTGATTCTCACTCCCAGGGCAGGTCAATGACATGCATTCACAGCCTGAATTGGGGGTCCCAGCTCAGGGCCACCTGTGTGTGGGGGGATGGGATGGGCAGGAGTGGTGGTGGGGTCTCGGCCATACTCTTCCGGAGCAGGAAGGTCAGCAAAGCCGCCATAATTGATGTCCAGGGAACCTCACTCCCCACCAGCAGAACTAAAATCACAGCTCTCCTGCCTGGCTCCCTCCCACAGATGATAACAGCCCCAAATCTTTTTCTACAGAGGAAATATGGCCGATCACAGTTGGTGTGGAAACTAAAGAACCACTCTAGTTGGATCTGCTGTCCTTGGCCCATCCAGGGTCTGTGTTCAGCCCACCCAAGGGCTCCTCCCAGCCTCCCCCTCCCCCATCCTAGGAACCAGCATAATCTCTTTTGGCACCAAAAGCCATAAAATGTCAACAACCAAACCACCTTTCCCCATCGTACAGACAAGAACACCAAGGCCCAGAGAACGCAGGGGCTTGGCTAAAATCACAAGGATGGGGCTTCCCTGGTGGCGCAGTGGTTAAGAATCCATCTGCCAGTGCAGGGGACACGGGTTCGAGCCCTGGTCCGGGAAGATCCCACATGCCGCGGAGCAACTAAGCCCATGCGCCACAACTACTGAACCTGCGCCCTAGAGCCCACAAACCACAACTACTGAAGCCCGCGTGCCTAGAGCCCGTGCTCCTCAACAAGAGAAGCCACCGCAGTGAGAAGCCCGCCACAGCAACAAAGAGTAGCCCCCGCCCGCCGCAACTAGAGAAAGCCCGCGTGCAGCAACAAAGACCCAACAAAGCCAAAAGTAAAATAAATAAATAATAAAATCACAAGGATGGGTGAAATGTGGAAGTCCAGTTCTCTCAAAGATTGGCTTCCCGATACCCCAGTACAACCCCATTCCTCTAGGACTGCCCTCAGAACATCCCCTAAAGAGCTCCTCCGTTTCCCAAACCTGCTTGGGCTGGGGGGAGCTGAGGTTTCCTGTCTGGGCTGAGAGTGAAAGGTGGAAAGAGGGAATGAGGAAGGAGCAGCCAGCAGCCAAAAGCCTTCAAAGGGCTCGGGCCTCTGCCAAACAGGCCTCGCACACTGCCCAGCAGGGCCTGGGCCCGGGCTCCCCGCACCGCCCCCACCCTGTGGCCAAGGCCATTCGTTCTCCGCTTCCCTCCTGGGAGCACCAGGAGGCCAGGGCTTGGGACACGGCTTCCCAGAGACCCTGCGTCGTGCCACCCAAGGCGTGAGCTCTGGGACCATGTCCCACCTCCTGCCGCCTCCACAGCGGGCAGTGAGCAAAAGCAGGCCGACCTGACCTGCATTTCAGCTGGGAGCAGGTTTCTGGCTCAGCTGTGGCTGCCCAGGTTTCAGAGCTGGAAAGAAATGTGGATCCTAGACAGGGAAACCGAGGCTCAAAGGAGGGCCAGAGAGGGACAAAGATGGCACTCAGGGTTCACTTAGGTGATGATCTTTCCGTGTAGGTCCCCGACTGGCCTCGGAAGCCACCTACAGCTGGGAAGTCCCCATTCCCCAAGGGAAGAGACAGGAGAAAGAAGGGAAAGACAAGCCCCCAGGCTCCCTCTTGGTACAGGTGGCATTTGGGGGGCCTGGGGCCTGGGCTATGCACTCTGGGGGGATTCTGAGCCTATAGAGGGGCTGTGTGGCCAAGATCGGTGCTAACTTCTGGGTTTCTGTGCTTGCCAAAACAGTTCTTGCGCCCTGGGATCTGTGAACCCCAAGATCCATGCCTGTCAGAATTCTTTGCAGGGCACCTCCCATAGCACCCGGAGCGCCTGAGCCTCCGTGCCCCAGGGGAGCCGTGCCCGCCCCCGGGAATCCGTGCGCTCCACCTAATGCTCCCGGGTTCGGTGCCTGCTGCTGGGCACCCGGCGCCCAGAATCCAAGGGGCTGCCCAGAGACGCAACTGACCTTGGCGGGCATCAGAATGATGAGTGGCAGCAGCAGAATCGGGGTGACGAACAAGATCACGAAGGACTTGAACTTGGAGACATAGCTCAGTGCGGAGGCCATCGCGGAGAGGGAGTCTGGCGGGAGAGGCGAGAGAGGGGCAGCCAGTAGCTTCACGGGCTTAAGAAGGGGCCGCAGTCCAGGGGGTTGGAGGGGGCGGCGGGAACTCCGCCTCTCGTGGTGGGGCCTCCCCGCGGCCCCGGGGCGGGGCCAATCCCGCGGGGTCGGTGGGACAAGCCTGCCCCCAACTCTGCCTCTGGGCGGAGGCGGGCGGCGCCCACGGACTCCAGCGCTTCTGGCGGGCCCTCCAGGAGTGGTCTGGGCCCTGGCACCTCCTGGCTCTCCGAGACTTTTCTGCGGTGCCCTAGACAGGCTCCCGCGGACGGCCAAGCGGGAGTGATTGGTCATTCAGTCTGCTGGCTTAGGCGTACGGCGCCCCCTCTAAATCCGCACCTGCCCCTCCTGGGCCCTGCCGGGGTCCCAGGTGAAAGTCCCTAGCGGTTTCTGAGTCTTTCGGATCCGTCTCCCCAACCTCTCCCTCCTTTTCACCTGGTTACTCCTGCCCCTCCCACTCTCACCCCGGAGGGGTCTCCCGCAGCGACCCACCGCGCGCCCAGCGCCGTCTGCTCCGCGGGCCTCCCCTCCCGCCCCCCCCCCACCCTCAGCTTCCCTGCAGTGTCCGCGCTGCTCTGGGCACAGGACTCGTCCCCAGCGCGCCCTCTCCCACCCAGCGCATCCCGGGCACTCTCCAGCGATCGCGGAGGAGGTGAGGCCACCGTCCTCCGCAGCCCGGCGTGCTTTCGCCCTCCAGCGGACACTGGCGCAGCCCGCCGACGCCCTGCTGGCACTGCGTGCGCGGAAGGCGGACTGAGCCCGCCTGACAGCGGCAGCTACTGCCATTCTACAGGGGAAACGAGGGTCCCAAGAGGAAGGGACTTAACCAAGGCTGCCCTGAGAGGGTCGTTCGTTCACTCGGCCCGCCTCCTGCGGACAAGTACTGAGCACCTATTCTGTGCTAAGCCCTGTTTTGTGCGCTGGAGGTACAAGGTTGCAGATACCACCACCCCTGTCACTTTCTTCTTTCCTCCCTTCTCCTCTGCCTGCCGGGCTTCACGTTCTGTAGCTTTCTTTGGGGGAGGCCTACCCCAGTTTGTGGTTTAACCACAGCCTGTTCCTTAGTGATTAGTATCCTCTGTCTTCAACCTAGCCCTGGTGCCAGAGTCGCAGATTCTCCATATTTCCAACTTTTTCCAGCCTGGATGTGCCTCAGGCCCTGAAACTCAACACATCCTAAATCAAATTCACGAGTCTCCTCCTGTGACCTCCACCTAAGGACAGGTATTCCCCCAAACCCTTCCTGTATCTTTCTTCTGTCCTCCCCCTTTGTAATTCTCATTCATCTAGACCTGGGTTTCCCTGCCTCCCCCCATCCCAGGGCACTGAGCACTGTTTGTACCTATTTAATTATTGGTGTGATTTTTACATTTTTATTTATTTATTTATGGCTGTGTTGGGTCTTCGTTTCTGTGCGAGGGCTTTCTCTAGTTGCGGCGAATGGGGGCCACTCTTCATCGCGGTGTGCAGGCCTCTCACTATCGTGGCCTCTCTTGTTGCGGAGCACAGGCTCCAGACGCGCAGGCTCAGTAGTTGTGGCTCACGGGCCCAGTTGCTCCGCGGCATGTGGGATCTTCCCGGACCAGGGCTTGAACCCATGTTCCCTGCACTGGCAGGCAGATTCTCAACCAGTGCGCCACCAGGGAAGCCCCATTGGTGTGATTTTTATTTAACGTTTGTTTTATTCATCACCATATGTCCAACCAGCACCTTTTACAGTGCCTGATCTGATATGTGCACTCAAAACTTTTTCTCTGGGATGTGTGAGTGAATGCAAGTTGTCAATGAAAAAAATCAATCAATAGTCAATCTAAGAAAGAAATGGAAATTTTTATTACAGCCAACCTGAGGATTAAAACCCAGGAAATAGTCTTTCAGAAAGCTCTGAGGACTGCTTTTCCTGTTAGAGGTCCAGGCACTTAAGTTTTTGAGACAAAGGGTTTATACATCAAAGTAACATGTTGACGGTTTATGTAGTCCAACAAGGCAAGTAGTGGGTTACTGTGACCCCTTACAGGATTGAAAGAGGAATGTTATCTCCTGAGGAGTTACCTTGCTGGCGCCAGGAGAAAATACCCCCCCCCTTTTTTTTTTGGCGAGTAGGCATTCCTGTGTCTTCTAAGGGGGTCTAGTTAATGTATAATGCAGATACACAATGCACATTAAAGGGACGAAAGTAGTGGCTCAAACAGGCAGAGAGAGAATTTTATGTTTAAAATTTTTCTTGTCCTGCCTTAAAAATAATTGTATTTCCTCTAAGTAAACCAGTTCCTTACAGTAATACAACTGCTTTTATTACCCAACCGCACTTGGGTCCGTTAGCCAAACACTCAGCAAAGCCAGTCTACTGACACTAGGTTGTGGTGAAGTGTGGTGTTTATTGCAGGTGCCAAGCAAGGAGAATAGGCAGCTCATGCTCAAAAAGACCCAGACTCCCCAATGGCTTTCAAGGAAGAGGTTTTTTTTTTTCTTCTTTGCGGTATGCAGGCCTCTCACTGTTGTGGCCTCTCCCGTTGCAGAGCACAGGCTCCGGACGCGCAGGCTCAGCGGCCATGGCTCATGGGCCCAGCCGCTCCACGGCATGTGGGATCCTCCCGGACCGGGGCACGAACCCGTGTCCCCTGCATCGGCAGGCGGACTCTCAACCACTGTGCCACCAGGGAAGCCTGGGGAAGAGTTTTTAAAGGCAACATTTGAGTTTTTAAAGGGTTGCAGGGGACCTGACTTTCTTCTGATTGGTTGTTGGTGGTGGGGTAACAAGGTGGTGTCTCGCGACTCTTGATCGTCAACCTTCTGGTTCCAACTAGTCTGGGGTCTATGTGCTTGTGGTCAACATGTACCCCATCCTCCACCTGGGTGGGGGCGGGGGCGGGTCTTAGTTCTTGCAGAACAATTCAAAGATGTGTGTCAGATTGTATATATATCCCTCAAGGAGGAGCTAGTACCCTGTTTTATTGCTGACCTATTGTTTCTTGACTGCTTTTCCTCTGTTCCTGCGTTCCCTCACTTCCCTAATTAATAACTGCTTGAGTCTGCTCTTTGGAATTCAGGGAAGACCTGGGAGACCAAAGCCTTTTTCTACAAAAAAAAGAAATGGATACGGAGGGGCTTTTTTACCCGGGAGGACCCCACAGGGTCCTGCTCAGTTTCAATCCCCCTTTTCTTTGATCCTCCTCAATCCTAAGGGGAACAGGGGCAGGACAAGAAAGAGAAAAAAGTTTTGGATAGAGAGGTTAATCATAAACTCAGCATGGGAACTCGGTTTTAAGGGGACTCGATTTCACTTTAAAGGGGGTATACGTGGTTAGAGTGTGGACTCTAGAGCTGGACCGCCTGGATGCATGTCCTACCCCTAATCTCATCCTGGCTGTGTGCCTTATCAAGTTGCCCTCTCTGAGCTTATTTTTTCACAAATAACACCAACTTTGATTTGAGAAGGTTGCTTTGAAGATTATATGAGTTAATGCTCAGAAAATGCTTACCAGTGCCCTGGCATATCATCAACAATCAGTAAATATTTGCTTTTGCAATTATGTGCAAAATACTCTTAGTGTCAGGAACAATGGGGAAGGCTTCACCCAGGAGGTGGCATTTGAGCTGAGACTTCAAGGCTGGGTAAAAATTTGCCAGGCAGCAGTGGAAGGTAGTCAAAATCACCAATGAATGATAAAGTGTTCAAATCGTTGAGAAAAATCCTGAGATAATTCAGGAATACTGGAGACTAAAGTGCAGCGACAACAAAAATAAGCTAATAAATGGAAAGATTATACCAAGTTCATGGGTAGGAAGACTAAACACTGTAAAGGTATGCATTCCTCTCAAATTAATCTATAAATTCATTTCAGTTCCAGTGAAAATCCCAACAGAATTTTTATTTGACAAGCTAAATCTAAATTTCAAACTTTTGCAAGGAGCCAAGAATAGATAAGACACTTCTGAGGAGAGGGGGGAAATTAGTCTTATCAGAATAAGACTCACTAAGTGATAGTAACTGATGTAACTGTTAGCTATTGGCATGAAGATAGAAAAATAGATGAGTAGCATAAAATGAAGAGCCTAGAAGTAGACGCAGGCTTAGATGGAAACTTGCTATGCAAGAAAGATTACATGGACTAGCCAGTGCCTACTGGCAGCTGCTAAACTAATTAGTTTTAAGCAGTAGAGGCATTTTTCTTTCACTAAATATGTTAAACACATAACAAAAGTTTGATCATAATATGTAACAAATTAATAAAGTTATTTCTGATTTTTTAATCCACGAGTCATTCAGTTTTTCCCGATTCTCATCAATTGAAATGGGAATTCAATTGATACGTGCAAATTTATTTACCAGCAAATACTGACAAAGTACTGATGAGGACGTGTAGCAACCGCGTCTCTCATTCATTGCTGGTGGGAATATAAAATAGTGCAAACACTCTGAAAAATAGTTTGGCGGTTTCTTATAGAGTCAAACATACATTTACCATAAAACCCAGCATCACACACCTGGGAATTTATGCTAGAGAAATGAAAACTCATGTTCACACAAAAACCTATATGTGAATGTTCAGAGGAATTTTATTTACAATAGCCCCAAACTAGAAACAATCCACGTGCCCTTCAGCGGGTGAGTGGTAAAGAAGCTGCACTTTATCCACGCAGTTGGAATACTGCTCAGCAGTATAAAACAAGAAAGAAGAAAGAAAGAAAAAGAACCTACTTGGATGGATCTTAAGGGCATTATGCGGAGAGTAAAAAGCCAATCACAAAGTGTTACTTACGGCATTCCATTCATATAACATTCTGCAAGTGAAAAAAACTAGAGGGAGGTGGAACAGACCAGTAGATGCCAGGGGTCAGGGTTGGGGGAGAATGTGACTATAAAAAGGTGACTGAGCAGTTTTATATCCTAACTGTAGTGATGGACATACTAATCTATCCACGTGATAACGTTTCATGGAACTACACCCACACCCGCATACACACACACACTGCACGTAAAAATCATTAGAACCAAATAAAGTCTGTAGTTGAGTTGTCAGGATTGTACCAATGTCAGTTTCCTGCTTTTACTAGCATGCTATGTCTGTATGGAATGCTGTGGTGGGGCAGTCTGCAGAATGGGAACTCTCTGTACTCTTTTTGCAACTCCTTATAAATTAAACTATGTTAAAATTTAAAACCCCTTTTAAAATTGCAGTAGGTAAAAAATAAACTTTAGACTAATGAATCCCATCCCTCCCAATTCATATTTTTATGGCTGATATTGTAGCAAAGAGAATGGTATTACTGTTGAGAGGCTGACATGCATAAAACATGCCTAGGAATGCAATTGGTGAATAGTTTTACTTAAACTTTAGATACTTTTATTCGAGTCTGTTTGTGTCTATTTGGGCAGGGTGTGTAAGTATTTCTATGGATAGAGCAGCTACAAGGACTGGTCACTGCTACTAAAAGCAGGCATCGCTTGTCTCCAGGCTTTAACTTGGGAACACTGTTTTATTTGTAAACAAGTTTTGGTTGCTAAAAATTCAGCAACCAAAATTCAGCTTGATTCGCTCAGAGTATAGGATGTTGCCATTAGAAGAGAGCGTTGGTCAGCTTTCGCTAGGTTCAGCTTGCAGCAGCAAATATTTACTCCAGAGCTGCAAGTCGGCTGGGAGTCTGCGGTTTTCCAACTCTGCTCCCGGCTATGGGTAGACTGTGGGCAGCTCCACACTCTTCTCATTTCTGAACTGTGGGTCTGCTTCACTTGCTTTCTCATTCCGAGACCCAGACTGAGGAAGAGGACGCTCTCAGGACACGCTGTTCCCAAGGCGGAGAGCAGGAGCAAGAGTGCTGGTGGGACCTCGCAGCACCTCTAGAGCTTCTGCTCAGGTACAGCGTACCTCATCTCCCCGCTTCCACTAGCCAAAGCAAGTCCCGTGGCCAAGTCCAAAGTCAACAGGGTGGGAATTGTACTGTCTGCAGGGAAGGATTGCAAAGATGGGAAGGGAATTAATAATTGTGCACAAATAATCTGACCTACCACACGTGATAAATATTAAGTCCAGGGCATTACACTTAACATCTTTTAGAAGTGGTGTGTGTGGAAATGGGATCAACTTATTTGAGTTATATGAGCTTGGTTACTTGAGTTACAAGAATTCAGAAGTGAGATGGTTGTTACAGGGATATAAATTAACATAGCTCTTCAAACTGGAAAGTGAAATCAGACTTTTTTTCATACAAAATAAGTCTTATTTGGATGATTACTCTGACAATAAATACTGACTTTGCCAATTAGGCTATATAGAGGATGCTTCCCATAAGCCAACTGTGCTAAATTTGTAGCTTCAATATTTTGACACATGTATAGTTGAATCTCATGATAACAGAAAATAACTGTCCATTGTAACAGATGTATTGAAATTGTAAGATGTATTACAATTAACAATATTTTCATTTTCCCAAGTCTTTCTGAGTATATTGAGTCTTAAGAGATGCTTCTATGGTGAAAGAGGTATTTAATTATCATTTGAAAATCCTAATAAAGACTTTTTGGTGGAATTCTTGAAAGTTGAACAGGAAAATGACCCTAAAAGTCTGAGCAGCAAATGCTTTTCTGAGCCAGGTGCTTTCCAGTTCTTTGCTGTCAGTGAAATTGAGTGAGAACCAAATCAGGCTGCCAAATGATACAACATCCAAAACAATTTTCTATGATAGATCATTATGCGATTTTTGGTGAATTTGGTGCAACTTGGGAAAGTTCATAGAAGTAAGAAACTCTGCTCTTAAAAATCTTCTATTCCTATCTATTTACCTCAGCAAAGTTGCTCAGAGCCTACATCTATAACAGAAAATAAGGATAGAATTGATGCTGAATCTTGCCTCCACCAGGTAATAAGTAACATTCATCCATGGCTAACTGATAACAAATTAAGCCCCATCGACCTTATTGAACTGCCTTTGCAATCAAATTTCACTTTTTATATATAATAATTATTTATAAAAATCTCTTATATTTATGTTGCTTTGGTTAAGTATATACTAATAATTGCTGTCATAACTTAAAGCAGAAGAAAATTTTAACTCTTAGAGCCTTACTTTCATAAAAAATTTTGAAACATGAGTATTTCAATTTGTACACATATTTTTATTGTGGAAAAATATGGTTGGGAGAGCAGTAGAAGACTTCAAATAAAAAATATGTTAACAGAGATTTTATTAACTAAATGGAATGGAAATATAAGATAAATGAGAAACATAACTAGATAAAATTTTGGTCTGTCAAGGAAGAGTTTATTTGAGTAATTTTAAACTGGAGGGCTTCCCTAGTGGCTCAGTGGTTAAGAATCCGCCTGCCAATGCAGGGGACACGGGTTCTTGCCCTGGTCCGGGAAGATCCCATGTGCCGTGGAGCAACTACGCCCGTGCGCCACAACTACTGAAGCCCGCGCGCCTGGAGCCTGTGCTCCACAACAAGAGAAGCCACTGAGAACCCCACGTGCACCGCAACAAAGAGCAGCCCCCGCTCGCCGCAAGTAGGGAAAGCCCGAACACAGCAACGAAGACCCAACGCAGCCAAAAATAATTTTAAAAAAATAAATAAATAAAGTGGATAATAGCATGTATCAAATTACTATGATATTTAGATTCCATTGGATACATGTTGAAAAGTGAAGTAACAATTTTATTTTTAAACGATATTTATAATAACCAGACATGAAATTCTTTGCAAGTATCAGTTTGAACTATATGAAATTGTTAATATTCAACCGTTTTCAACCTACAAATATGGCAGATTCATATGGCTCAAATTAGTATTTAAACTTATGCTATAATAACCTAAATGAGAAAAGAACTTGAAAAAGAATAGATACATGTATACGTATAACTGAATCACTTTGCTGTACACCTGAAACTAACAAAACATTGTTAATCAACTATATTCCAATATAAAATAAAATTTTTTTAAATAAATAAAATATATATATACATAAATTTTTTTAATAAACTTATGATAAAAAATTTAGATGACAACTTAAAATGTGGAAAGAGATACATAAGTTTTTCAAAATTACCTTAGGGAACACATGAATGCACAAGAAGTTCAAAGATCATTGTCCTAGGAAAAAAAATCTGCACATATGTACAGGAGACATATAAAAGAAAGTTATGGTAATAGTGTTTGCAAGAACAAAAAATTTGAAAAATCCAATAACAAGAGAATAAATAAATAAATTGGGATATTTTCATGCCAGATTTTTATATAGCAGGAAAAATGAAGGAATTAGAGGTATACACATAAATATAAATGAAGCTTATAAGTATTTGGTGAAAGATTTATAATATTTGGTGAAAGAAGTAAGTTACAGAAGGAGACTTACAGAGTGATGATGCTTATAACATTTTAAATATGCAATATAATACTATATTTTACTTAAGGATGCAAACAGAAATAGTAAAAGTATAAAGACTAGAGGGATAAATAAACACCATATTCAGTCTGGTTTTAACCTGGTAGGGAGGAGGCCTGTGATTAGAGAGGAGAGCTCCAACTATATCTGAAATGTTTTATCATTTTAACTGGGTGTGAATACAGAGATGTTTATCATATTTTCCTTTATAGTTTTTAACATATTTTAAATATTGCAAAATAAACGTTCATAATGTTTTTAAAGGGGCCTGCATATATTTAACACTAGAAAAACATTCGTGAGGCTCCAGGTATAAGATAAAGGAAAAAAAAATATTTCAGACAAAGAAGAATAGCTAATGTCCCACTTATTGAATATTTAGTCTCCAAAGGTCATCTTTGGGGGTAGGGGTATAGAGGGATAGTTAAAGCAGCATAGGGATGAAAAAGAACTGGGTGTTTTTAAGTTAGGGATCTTTTTATCACTGTGTATACAAGTGAGGTCTGAATGAAAATGTGAACTTTGATCCCTTTTCCAAATTGATGCTGGGTCCAAAGTTTTGTGCCGTGAAATAGTAATGTGGCCTTGATTGGCAAATCTGAAAACACAGATTTGCTGAGTGAGGATTCAAAATTTCCCCTTTGCTCTAATTATTCAGTTCCTTTCTTGCTGAATGGCAAGTCCTTTTTTGCCCCCCCTCTCTCTCTTTCAGATACATCCATCAATAGAAAAGATTAAAATATTTGTTGGGAGGGTCTTCCCTTTAGTAAAATGTGCCCCTTTTATAGCACATTGCATTTCGTTGTTAAAGATGCCGTATAGAGGGCTTCCCTGGTGGCGCAGTGGTCGGGGGTCTGCCTGCCGATGCAGGGGACGCGGGTTCGTGCCCCGGCCCGGGAGGATCCCACGTGCCGCGGAGCGGCTGGGCCTGTGAGCCGTGGCCGCTGAGCCTGCGCGTCCGGAGCCTGTGCTCCGCAACGGGAGAGGCCACAGAAGTGGGAGGCCTGCGTACCGAAAAAAAAAAAAAAAAAGATGCCGTATAGAGTTCTATCCCTCTGAATTAAGTTGTATAATTCTTTTTATATAAAGTTGTTCAGAATCCCCACAGTGCAGATTGTCAAGTGGACAATAAGGTAACTGTAGATGGAATGGGGTTCAGCAGAGGCAGAAGCCAGACTGCAGTAGGGTAAGGAGAGGACGGGAGATGACGCATGGAAACAAGCAAGATGAGACTTCTCTTTACAGAAGTTCAACTGTTAAAAAAAAAAAAGAGAGAGATTTACTTGAAAGGGCTAGAGGGTCAAAGGAGTTTTTAATTTGTTTATTTGTAGTATTATATACATTTTAACTCCATTTATACAAGGTTTCACAAGTATGCAAAAACAATATTATATGTTGTTTATGGGTCCAAACATACGTAGTAGATGTCTAAAGGCCGTGCCAAGGAATAATAAGCTCCAAATTTAGGAGAGTAGTTAGATATGGGAATGCAGGGCAACAGACCTGGAGGACACAGGGGACTTCAACTATTATTTCTAATATTTTCTTAAGCTGAGTAGTGGCTGAACAGATTTTTTTTTATTTTGACATTTTAAAATATTAATAATAATGCTTTTACTTTTATAAAATAAGTGAGGGGATTATTTCAAAAAATAAACAAAATTTATAGAAAGATCAAATTTTATTTAAAGTAGAAATAGGAAAATGGAAGGTCAGGTCTTTGCTTAGAAATTTCAGAAAAAAAGAAAAAAATAGAGGGATAGCAGAGAAGATATCAACAGAACCCCAGCTGTCATTTACAATATGTAAGTGAATAATCTAGTGTTGCTTAACTCCAACCAAAAAGGGACAGAGACTGTAATATAACTGTTAAAAAAAAGAAATCAAGAGGAATGCAACAGAAGGGAAATTGTGCAAGCAGAAGGGAAAGTTTCCCAGTATGCCTAAACGACTTCCCTTACTATAATTGCAAAAGGTGGTTATATGGACCTAATCTGGAAGTCTGTATGTGTGGTTCTTTTCATCTGCCCTGAGGATGGTACAGACGTCCCTCCAAGTATGGGCGGAGGAGGAGGGAGACAGAGGTGGAGCTTTGGATTGTATATAAATGTGAGTGTTTTCCCAACTGTGTGTCCTAGAATTTCTTGATTACCCTGAATATCTGGTGTTTCTTCCTGCCAAGCAGGCTACTGTTGAGGTCAAATCAGCCAGTGTGGTCTGATCTGCATTGCCTTACTTGCTCTTCCCATCAGCGGCCATACATGGAAGTGGCCCTGGAATGAAGGATAACAGAGTTCATTTTCCTAATGACATTTCCATCTGGCTGTTGACGGTCATCATTGTGGCAACCTGTTATCTCTTTGGCTCTCCCAGCATCCTCGTACCACTAGAAAGGGCCGAGATGGCGACAAGAAGGAACTAAAGGGGCTTCCCTTGGTGGCGCAGTGGTTGGGAATCCGCCTGCCAATGCAGCGGACGTGGGTTGGTTCCCTGGTCCGAGAAGATCCCACATGACGCGGAGCAGCTAGGCCCGTGCACCACAACTACTGAGCCTGTGCTCTGGAGCCCATGAGCCACAACTACTGAGCCTGCATGCCACAACTACTGAAGCCTGTGTGCCTAGAGCCCATGCTGCACAACAAGGGAAGCCACTGCAATGAGAAGCCCGCGCACCACAACGAAGAGTAGCCCCCTCTCGCTGCAACTAGAGAAAGCCCGCGCGCAGCAACGAAGACCCAACACAGCCAAAAATAAATAAAATAAAAAGAAGGAACTAAAGCAAGATGTTCAACAGCACTAAACAGATATTTCAACAACCAATTAATCACCCTACCTACCCCACCTCTTCCCATCCCCCAGAGGTACACACTTGCAACACTACTTCTAGCACTTTATTCCAGTATTTACCTCTATATTTCTTTTCTTTTCTTTTCTTTGGCCTGCGCCATGCAGCACGTGGGATCTTAGTTCCCCGACCAGGGGTGGAACGCGTGCCCCCTGCAGTGGAAGGGTGGAGTCCTAACCACTGGACCACCAGGGAATTCCCCATATTTCTAAGTAAAATAAACTGCGATTTTGCGACTTCCCAAGTTTATAAAATATGTCTTGACTTCCTATCATAAAAGATGAGCATGCAGCCCTCTTACACAAATCCTACCACATCACTGCCAGCCATTTCTCCTTTCCCTCCCCAGGTCTTCTCAACATTTTACATATCAACGTTCTAACTGGTGATCATACATCGACCCGCTGGGTGGGTGGATCATCCCTAAGGACATGAAAGCTCTTCGTCTGGGAGCCTCCAGACCTCCTCCTGTGCGTCTCTTCATTTGGCTGGGCCTGGTTTGTATCCTTTATGATCCACTGTAATTAATCGTAAGTATAGCACTTTCCTGAGTTCTGTGATTCATTCTAGTGGATTCTCGTACTTGAGGGAGTCGTGGGAACTCCCAGACTTGTAGCCAGCTGATCAGAAGTGAGGGTAACCTGGGGACCCCCAAGCTTGTGGCTGGTATCCTTAGTAGCTAGTGGGAACCCCAGGATTTGTAGCCAGTCAGGAGTGTGGGAGGGTTTGGAGTCCCTGAACTTGCAACTAGTGACTGAAGCGAGGTCGGGCTCAAGGGGAATGTGCCTTTATCTGGTGAAATTTGATCTAACTCTGGTAGTTAGGCTTAGAATTGTATTGTGCGTGGATAAATACAAAAGACCATTCTTCTCCCTCTTGATTTCTTTAGAATTCCTATGGCTTTTTAATGCACAATTTACAACATTGTCAGATGGTGTCAGGACTGAATTGTATCCTCTCAAATTCATATTTTGTAGCTCTAACCCCCAAAGTGTCTGCATTTGGAGATAAGATTCTTAGGAGATAATTAATGTTAAATGAGGTCGTAAGGGGTGGTGGTGGTCCATTTTTAAAAACTAAAAGACACTAATTATTCTCTAAAACGAGTGGCTGTTCGTCAGCATGACTTATACGAAGTAAGCTTTTCTGATAGCAGAAAGATGCTCAGGGTCTAAATTTTTTCTCTTTCATTTCCCCGCCTGCCCCCCCAGAAAAGTGACAATAAAAGATTTAATGTACATGGTCATTTGTCCTGGGTCACATGAGATTTGGCAGCAACTAAGGTGGCCATTCCATGATTGAGATTTAGAAAATCACCAGCAAGAGGCAGAAAGCCCCAGAACACTGACCCTGAGATGTGCCTTTGGGGCACTGAAGCAGTGACCATCTGGAGACAAAGAGGAGAGCTGGGATTGCCGATTGCATGGGGATGGGTAGGGGGAGAAGGTGAGGAGGTGCTTTGACCAGGAAAAGAGCTGAGAATGTGTGGAAACAGACCTCCGAAGGAATGGAAGGGAAAAATACTTGGGACCACAATTGCAGACAGAATGCGATGAAGTTGCTGTTTCTTGCCCATGAGTTTAATGACAAGGTTCCCCCCCTTTGGATGCCAACTAAGCAGGAGCCGGCCGGGCATCCCCTGACTTTGCAGCCCAGCCAGGCCTGGAATCTGCCCCAAACACAATCACAGATATTCCCAAGGCTTGAAGTCCATCCAGAGACTAGTCATTTGATGCAATTGTCTGTGGTCTGAAAAACAAACTCCCACCCAAACATATTGTACCTGGGGAGACTGCAATCTCAATGATCATGTCTCCCAGGACTCAGGCCCACTCTGACCACAGGATCTTTCTAAAGGCATGACCGACAGCAGTGTGCACAATTCCACCATGTAATTTTTGTCTGGGAGGTAAAATACGTGTGTCGTTACATCATTTTCCTTAGCGTAGCGATCCCTTAAGAGAAGAAAGCCTGACCAAGATCCCTTCTCAAAGTCAACCATGGAAATAACCTTTTAATATTCTCTCCTGTCTTCCGTGGCCTCGTACAGCTTTCACACACAATTTCTCATTTTATCCTCAAAACAACGCATCGAGGTATGTACTATTACTCCTGCTTCCTGGGCCAGCCTAGAATTTCTGCTTCCCCCTTTCCGTCCTCCCGTTGGAAGGTCACACTGGGCAACTCAGCCAAGTCACGTCGGAGGGATTAGTTCCCTGTGACACCCCTTCCCCCACTCCCCTGACCCACAGGCCGGACACAAAAGAGGCTGCCGGAAACTCCTGACCGCTGCCAAGCCGGTAGCCGCAGTGCCCTGGAGAGGAATTCTCAGCTCACAACAGAGCATTTCTCATCTAGTTTTTTTATGGGTTTGGGGTTGGGGAGGGGTTGGTGACCAGCCAAAGATGGGTGGCAGAATGATGAAATCAGGCAAGCCCGCAGCACTGATTCATGTCACGGTGGGAACGGGGACAGGCTTTTGTGCCAACCAGAATGTGCCTTGGTTACACACTCCAGTTAAAAATAGTGATGGCTCAGGATCGGCCATGGTGGTCCAAAAGAAATTTTCCTTCGTCTGTAATATTCTAACTGCTTTCAAAGCAAACATATTTCTGCATTAGTTACAGAATATAAGTTATCTTTAAAATTCAGAAGGAAATGACCTCCGCTGCTGTTTGGAGGGCCCTCGGGTTCTGGGGTGGGGTGGGGTGGAGGTGAGGGTGCAGGGAGATTTCTAACTTCTGCTCTGATTATCTCAGACCCGCACTGTGCACACCCGTTCAGCTCAGCCAGCGTTTACCTGCCCACTACTGCACAGCCCAGGGCTTCACGGCCTACCAGGCACAAGCACATGGGACCCTCTGGAAGAAGGTGATGAATCAGAAAGAGTCTGATGAAAGAGGTGATGAATCTCAAATCACCTACACCCGTGGCTGGCTGAGGGCAAGTTGGGGCAACAGACAGACAAGCAGCCAACCATAACCAGAGACAGAGGAGGGAGGTCCTGTATCAGTCATAATGTCAGAGTTGGCCTTGAAGAACTTGTGGAATTTTGAGATGTAAGGAAGGGATGGTGCAGGGGTGGGCCAGCCCAGGAAGAGGAAACATCTTGGAAGACAATTAGGATGTAGATGAAAAAACTCATGGTCATTTCCAATTCCACCGCCATAGCCCCCATCACTGATCCTTGTGCCCCTGGAACATCTCACCTGTGCAGCCCTCTTTGACATCTCTACCACCGCCTCCATTCTGGGGGATCTCAGCAGGAGACAATGTGTGTGAAAGCACAGTTTTTTCCACTGTTGTTGCTATTCATAAAACTGCCTGGAGATAGACAGAAGTGGGAAGCAAAGGTCAGAGGGATTAAAGAATTTGCCCAGGGCTTCCCTGGTGGCGCAGTGGTTGAGAGTCCGCCTGCCGATGCAGGGGACGCGGGTTTGTGCCCCGGTCCGGGAAGATCCCACATGCCGCGGAGCAGCTGGGCCCGTGACCCATGGCCGCTGAGCCTGCGCGTCCAGAGCCTGTGCTCCGCAACGGGAGAGGCCACAACAGTGAGAGGCCCGCGTAACGCAAAAAAAAAAAAAAAAAAGAATTTGCCCAGCTGGTGAGGAAGGGAATCAGGAAGCTAACCCAGGTCACCCCCATCCCCACCAGCTGTCAAATAAGGTAGATGGTGTCTGGCTTGGGTTTATAGACCCCTAAGTGAGATCACCCTGGTTTCAATCCCAGTTCTGACATCACTGTGTGACCTTGAGCAAAGTACTTAACCTCTCTGTGCCTCCATTTCCATAGGTACAAAATGGGGTAATAATGCTTACACCAGAGCCATCGGGCAGATTAAAATGGATCCTGCCTGTAAAATGTTTCGCATTCATTCGCCGCTGTGATCTCCTATCACTGATAGTTGTTGTCCCCACCCCCTGTCTCTCATTCGGTACCTGAATTTTGGAGGCTAGTAGTTGGCTGGAGACCACGTCTGAACCTTTTCCTTAATCCCACTGCCCTCCTCAGAAAAGCTGCTCTCACTCCATTTGCAGACTTCACAAGAATTCTCTCAGCCCGCTTGTGCCATCACTCAATATGGTGCTTTGGAATCCTTCTGTTAGCACAGCTGTGTCTGGGGTCTGGGAAAGCTCTGAGGACCCCGGGGGTGGGAGATGCACATGAGAGAGGGTCTCTCGAGCAAGTGGAGGTGGGGGGTATGTAAGCAGCCTCCCATCCTGTTCCCACATCCCAGAAGAGCACTCTGTCTGGCAGGCCGGCACCCCTTCTCTTCCTGTGTGCTACCCAGGGCTGGCCCAGACGAAGAGCTTGTCTGCACCTTGGCTTAGATGGGCTTTCTTGCAAGCTCACCCGCAGGGGAACATGAGAGCTGCATGCTCACTGAATCCTAGACCCTCCCGGCCTCACTGCTACGGCCAGGTCCCCTCCATCCCTGACAGGTTCATCCAGGGACTGGGTCGTAACCAGGAGGAAGTTCGGGGCCTCCTGGGACTTCCACCCACAGATCCCAGCTCTCCTCCTGCAGAAACCCAGCCCCGTCTTTCTTCCTTGGTGGGTCCCACACTTCTGGAATCTTGAGTGAAGCTCATGTGCCCCATCCTCTTATTGTTCATATGAGAAGGCAAAGGGCCAAGGCTAGAACTGAGAACCAGCCCTTTCCCCCTGCATCAGTGGCTCCCAACTTCTTTCCACGTTAGAATCACCTGGGACCTTTCAAAAACTCCAAAGTCACAGCCACATGCCAGACTAGGGAAATCACGCTCTCTGGAGTTGGGCAGGTAAGTTTCCCAAGTGATTCCAATATGTGGACAAGTTTTGGAGCTACTGTCCTTGCAGCCCCAAGAATCCCGATAAATGGCCACACGTCAGGCTAAGTGCCCTGAGTTAGGATTACCCATTACCTCAGCGGTCCCATTTCGATTGCTGACCTTCTGAGATAGGTCAGAAGGAGGGACGTACTCATGTATTAGTGAGAAGCTGCTACACACTGAGCCAGTACTGTAGAGTTATGTAGTCGGCATGCTCACTAAAGTTTAAATAAATTAATATGCTTAGACAAATGTGCAAAGCCACAATCAAAATTCTCCAATTATTCACTAATATCTTAATCGTGTTTATAAAAAATAAAGGTGAATATTGAAGCTAATTAAATCTCCTTAAAAATGCCAAGGTGAAGTGTATAAAATCCAAATGTCTCTGACGGGGTTGCAATTATTTGCAAATTTTTCAGTTCCCACTGAGCGATTAGATACACTGTTTTATCATTTTTATTTATCTAACTAATTACATCCTGCTTCTCCCTGTGAAAAGAACACAAGTAGACAAACAACTGTTCTATATTCACTTGATCCAATTATGTGTATAATTTTGGACATGTGTTGCCTTTAGCAGAGTTTGATTTCTTTGAATCTCAAATTTTGGGGTCAATTAGTCCAGTCATTTATAACTGTCTGGGTCCTGGACTCCTTTTGAGTCCACGTACTCTGATGAAAGCAATTTTTCACACAGTTTCTGGGAGCACCTGGACTCCCAAAGTCCCCCAGGTCCCCAGCTGAGTCCAGAAAAATGAGGAAACAAGCCCAGAGGCTAAAGTGACTCAAGCCGCCAGTCAGTTCCACTCTCAGGATTGGAACTCCCATCTCGCGACCCTCTGGCCATTCTGGGAGAGACAAGCCTAGGGCCTCCTTGCCTGGGTTCAAAGCCTGATTCTTCTGCCTGTTGGCTGGCGATGTGTGCAAGTTATATCACCCCTCAGTGCAGTGGTTTCTGTGTCTGAAGACTTCCTCATTTGCCTGCCCGCTTGTTGTGTTTGCTGTAATTATTTACAAGCGAGAAAAGAGGCGCTCGGGGGATAGGCAGTTGCCCTAGGTCACCAAGCTGCTAAGCGATGTGGCTCCAAAGCCTGCAGTCTTGGCACATACCACGCTGCATCCCCAATTTCTCCCGGCCCTGACCGGGACCGGAGTAGGATGCAGGAAGTCCAGGAGCCACTCTCAGGGAACAACCTTCACGTTCAACAGGGCACGCCAGCTCTCTCCCCGGCAGAGAAAGGACCAGCAAGAGGACCAGGAAGGAGAGGGAGGTCAGTGTTTTACGCAAGGGGATGGAGAGACATGCATGAGTGAGGCCAGCCTGGGTGAGGGGAGGGGCTGCTGCCCAGGGGGAGGCCTGGCCTCTGGCTCCCACCCCAGGGGTCGTAGAAACAGCTGGTGGCAGCAGCACAGGCCGAGGGAGGCGGCAGGGGCTGGCTGGGCTGGCCGAGCTACAGAGGGGCTTCCTGGAGTGTCCAGCCACAGGTACCTTGGAGCAGCCCTGGGCTGAGAAATCTGAAAACCCCTCCCTTCCTGGGCTGTGGGCTGGGTTGTTGGAACACTTTCAGTTTTGTTTCTCTGCCCGCAAGAACCGAAACTCCTCGAAACAGAAAGACTCCGCAGACCAGAACATGGAGGGAAACTTCCAGGCGTGCAGGAACTGGTAAGAAGTTGCTTTCCCGGCGGCCGACCTGAGGCTGGCTAGTGAGAGGGGCAGACAGGATAAGGCTGTTTCTGAAGTTAAGAGGAAAGGGCCCTTGTACCCAGGAGGGCTAGGGTGGAAGATTTAAACTCAGGAGATGTAGGGAGATGATGAGAGATGGTCGGGGTTGGCTAACATCCCACCCCAGATATTTCAGTCTTTCTGGGACAGTTCTAAAGCCAAACAGCCAGGCTAACTGTCCCTGCTGGGCTATTCATATTTTTCAGAGCTTGGGTCCTAACTTGGAGTTCTGATCATATGCTCTTCACACCAGTCTTAGACAGAAAGGGGCCCACGGAGGTTGTCCGGGACCACACCCGCCCTCACCTTGAGAGGGCGCTGTGGAGCAGGGTGAGGGGATAGAGCAGGGGTCCCAGACCACACCTCTAACTCAGGGAGACCTGGCCCCTTGAAGTACCTCACTCTCGAAGCTCCCTACCTGTGGTGGGAACCAGGGGTATCCCTCCCAGAGAGCTTTCTCCAGGCAGACCCTCCTGGCTGAACCAGCTCAGGAAGAAGAGCTGAAGGGCCAGGCCGGACAGAAGGAGAAAGGGGCCAGGCCGGGCAGAGGGGCAAGAATAGAGGAAGGGTGTGGGAAGCAGCTTTTGTGCCACCTGCTTGGGCTGTGCAGAAGCCAGCCCTTGTTCAGACCAAGCAGAGTGAGCCTCTGGCTACTCCCCTCTGGCCACATCCCATGTGCCCAGGACATGGGCGGGCAACTCTCATCATCGTTTAGGCCTTTAGAGCTATGGCCACTACGTGTCCTCTCTCCCAAGCTGCCACAAGCAAGAGCTGGTTGAAATGAAAGGAGGAGTATTAAGAAACACCCTGCCTGGGGACTGGGAGGGTCAGAAGCTTGTGTTTTTTGGGGTCTCCAAGAAGGGTCTCAACCTCTCTGTGGGTTGCACAGGTGAGCCTTAAGGCAGGGAAAGGTAGATGGCTTCTCGTCTGGGAGACCTGGGAAGCTCTCCCTATGGGGATTCTGAAAGTTGGCATTGCCCTTGCAAGGCTCTGAGTGGGCATGCAGGCCTGGATTTCCAACTGGCTGTGGGCCAAGCAGGGGAGTGCTTGAAAATAGACAAAATATTTGAAAGAATTTGATGTTTGTTATTTCATTTTAAAAACAGCTTTACCAAGGTATAATTGACATAAACTGCATTTATGGTACATTTTAAAAAATATTTATTTTATTTATTTATTTGGTTGCACCAGGTCTTAGTCGAGGCAGGTGGCCTCCTTAGTTGCCGCTCACCGGCTCCTTAGTTGTGGCATGTGAACTCTTAGTTGTGGCATGCATGTGAGATCTAGTTCCCTGACCAGGGGTTGAACCAGGGCCTTCTGCATTGAGAGTGCCGAGTCTTAACCACTGCGCCACCAAGGAACTCCCTGTGGTACACTTTTAAAGTGTGCCATTTGACATGTTTGACATAGATATATACCCATGAAACCATCACCATGGCTACTAAAATTCAATAAACTATCAAGTTAGGAAGAACAAAAGGGAATTTTATTCAAGCCACACTGAGAATGATGACCCAGGAAGCAGATTCTCAGAAAGCTCTGAGAACTGTCCCACCAGTTAAAAGTCGAAGGCACAGTCATATACATTTTTGAGACAAAGGATCATACATCAAAATGACATACTGGGGCTTCCCTGGTGGCGCAGTGGTTGAGAGTCCGCCTGCCGACGCAGGGGACACGGGTTCGTGCCCCGGTCCGGGAAGATCCCACATGCCGCGGAGCGGCTGGGCCCGTGAGCCATGGCTGCTGAGCCTGCGCGTCCGGAGCCTGTGCTCCGCAACGGGAGAGGCCACAGCAGTGAGAGGCCCGCGTACTGCAAAAAAAAAAAAAAAAAAAAAGACATACTGATATTTCACAAAAAAATTCACCAAGGATACATAGTCCAAGTAAGCACGTACAAAGTGTACCAAGCAAACAGCGAGTCACTGTCACTAGGACCCCCTACAGAGCTGTGGAAGAGCCCTATTCTTTTATGAAGTTACATTGCTAGCTTCAGGAGAAAGAAAGAAAAAATTGATCTTTACCATCGAGCAGGCACTCCCATCTTTGAGGAGCTCTGGTTAATGTGTAATACAGATGCACACCGTACATTAGGGAGGGAGAAGGCCCAAACAAACACAGAGAGAATTTTATGTTTAATTTTTTCTTGTCCTGCCTTAAAATATAAATTATATTTCATCAAATCACAATCAAGATGATGAACGTATCCATTCCCCCCAAAAGTTTCCTCCGGCCACTTTGTAATGTCTGCCTCCCGCCCCTCCTTGCCCGCCCCCTCTCACCCCAGGCAGTAGAAGAGTTTACAGAGCATCCTTACACTTATTTTATGATTTTGCATTGTTCTGATCTAGGACCAACATGGGGAAGGGGGGCAGGTGCTATCGTCATCATATTTTCAGTGCTTGAGGCCTTGAAAGGTCTTAATCCAGCAGCCGTGGAGACGAAATACGGCTCCATGCTTTATACCATGAAATAAGCCTGTTTTTCCTCCCTCTTGATCCTGCAGCAAAAGAAGCGGGGCCCCTGGCCACTTGGCCCTCCATGGGGCCCACTGTCTGCCCTTCAAGGTCCTCTGTCCGGAGTGCAAGGAACCCGTCCTACAGGATACGATGGAAGAACACAGCGGGGGCGGGCACCAGCAGGTGGGGAGGCGGAAGCAGGGATGGGGGTGGGGGCACCAGGTGGCCAGCCAGAGCCCTGCCCGCACTGCAGCCCGTCTCAGGTGGGCACCCCGCGCCCAGCACCCCCTGTGAAGTGGAAAGGGTAGTTAAATCTGCCTTTCTTATACTGCACTGAGTCAACCCTGGTTTTCCCATCCCCTATCCTTTCCCTACAGGCGAATGGGTTCAGCCAAGGCAAGGGAGTCCCTGTTTCAGGAAAGGTAAAATGTTCTTTCGAGATGTGTCAAGAGAAGAGACAGGAAAGGACAGCTCTAGAAGGCACTCATGGCCAAGGCTGGTCAAAGGTTAACCTTTCTCTCCTGCTGTTTCTGGAGATCCTCAAGCTCAGGCATTCATTTCAACTCAGCGGGTCCCACAGATGCTCCTTGAGCACAGGGCTGGTGCTGCAGGGAGACGAGGGAACCTGACTCCTGCCCCCAGGCGCTCACAGACCCGCACCTGACACACACAACCGGGGCCGCTGAGCTGGGTTGGACTCCAGCGTCTCCCTCCGTGTTTAGGTGGGGTGCGCAGTGTGTCAGCAGAGCCTGCCGAAGCACTTGCTGGAGATTCACGAGGTGAGAGTCAGCTGTGATTTCTTCTCCCAAGCCCAGGAGGAGGGGAAGGGGCCAGTAATAAAGATTCCCCGCCCCCTCCCCCAGCTCTCTCTTCTCACCCAAGGAGGCCTGGGGCACAATGGGGAACTAGCTCATCACAGGGCCTCCTGCCCCCAGATGCCCGTCAGAAGGGCCTGCCATGGTCCGCAAGCCCAAGAGAGCTCGTGTTTGCCAAGGAGAGTCCCCCCACCCCCTGGCCTTTCCCACCTGCTTTCTCTTACTGGCTTCAGTCCCCCAGGGAAA
Organism: Monodon monoceros; assembly: GCF_005190385.1. NCBI lineage: Eukaryota > Metazoa > Chordata > Mammalia > Artiodactyla > Monodontidae > Monodon > Monodon monoceros. The sequence continues at coordinate 48,482,660 of NW_021703786.1, forward strand.
TAAGCTCATATCCCCAACGCAACTGCAGTCACTGCAGGCCAGTGACCATGCCCGTCCCCCCTGCTTCCCCGCAGGCCAAGGAATGCCAGGAGCGCCCCGTTGAGTGCCAGTTCTGTGAGCTGGCTGTACGCCTCAACAAGGTGGACATCCACGAGCACCCCTGCGGCAGGCGGACGGAGGTCTGCCCAGACTGCGGCCAGCGCATCGTGCTCCACATGCTGGCCCGGCACAGAGACGAGTGCTGCGGTGAGCAGACCCGGCTCCAGAAAGGTGAGCAGGGGTGGCAAGGAATGTAAGCTCTCAGCAGGACAGGTGACATGTGTGATGACAGATACACGTATCTCAAATTCATATGGCTACTCTGGACCACGTACTTAGAGTGGCCTTCTTGTGTGTCTGCTGTGGTCTCTAAATGACTGGTCCAGGGACACCAAGACGCCAGGAGCTGCGGGCCTGGGAGCTACACAGATGAGTGCAGAGGCAATGGGGGTCCAACAAAATGGGAGGCTTCCTTGGAACCCCTCAAGCACAATTCCAGCCTGGCAGAGACCCACCTGCATCCTTTTACAGATGAGAAACCTATGCATAGAATGAAACAGGGGCTTGCTAGAGGCAGAAACCAGACAGGACATCCAAGTTCCCTGACACCAAATCAGGAGATTTCACCACCATCAGCAGCGGACAGAAGGGATCTAGTTAACTCCTGACCTTTGAGCCTATGTGTTGGCCGCCTGGTAGCACTGTGTGTTGTCTTGACCTGGTTACCTCTTCATGAGATGCGTTTACGGAGGACAGCAATGTGACAGATCTTGTGTTCACTGGTTGTTTTAGTAACACAGTAACACGTAGAGAGAGCCTAAAATCCTTTGGATGGTAAGTCTCTCCTGGTAAACGATTTTATTAAAATCGGCACATGAGAAACTGGAGTGCTTGAGATGTGTGCACATTTCCAGCATGGCTGGGCTTCAACACAGCCCACAAACGACTCTTCAGCACAACTTCACCAACACAACACAACTTCAACAAGACAACACAGCACAGCTTCAACACAGTCAACAAAGATGTGTGCAATAACTCCTCGTTTGATCACAGAGCTCAGAGACCGGTGAAATGAAAGAGCAGTCAGACTGGACGGGGCTGGCATCTGTGGTAACGGCTCCTTCTGTCTCCTTAGAAACCAGTCCTGCGCCAGGAAAATGTCTCTTCATCAGGGCTGTGTGCTGCCCCGAGTGTACTTTTGCAGCTTAAAGGAAATGATGTGGGTGATTCCTGCTGTGGGTGGCCTGTGTGGCCAAGGACCCTGGCAGTGCAGGACACTCACGGCAGACCAGGGACAGTTCATCATAAGGACTGCAGGCCATGTACGCGGTTGTGGGACAGTCGGGCTAGCCATTGTCAAGGGCAATCATTTGTGCTGTTGTTTCCATGCTTTTTCAGGGAAGAGAATTCCAGCTCCTGAAAGCAACATCGGCTGTCATTATTGCAACCAAATGATCCCAGGAAATAAGTATTTCCACCATGTGGTGAGTAGAAATTAGTTATTTTCTAATGGTGCCAATAGCTAGTCCATATTCCAAAAAGAGTGATATGAAAGGTAGATTCTGGGTCCAATTTTACACAGCATGGATAACAGAGGTTCCCATATTTAGTTTTGCTTTGTTCAAAAAGGGATGTTGTGAATTGGTGTAGGCTAATTTAGCACACATAATTGGTCTCCCATTGTGCCAGCCCTTCAAGGAGCCTCCCTGACCAGTCCAGCTATCGTTGATCACCTCCAAACATCTTCAGCCTTCAGGGCCTGGCCATGGCAATTTGGTCCTTAATAGGACCTGCCTTATTATTTTCTGTCCCATGCGGGAGTCTTCTCAATTAGACTGTGAGCTCCCTCGAAAAAGTTAACAACTTTCTCCATCTTCCCACAGTGAAACCGGTATCAGGGCTAGGTACCAAAAGGGGGACTCTGTAAAGATGTCACGATGTGATTGATTGATTGATTGCTTTTGCCTGGGAACATTCACAGACTCCTCCCTCCACCACTCTGAGCACGTTTTAGTGCATTAGCCTGTGCCAAGCTGCTCCCTTCTTTTGCAGGATGGAGCATTTTATTTCTGGGGAAACTTCCTAAGGCTTCTCTCCAAAGAACTCATTTCCTTCTGCTTCGATGGAGCGCTGTTTGTCCTTTCTTTACCCTTCAATTCAGAGAAATATGAATATCAGAACTTAAGAGACCCTAGGGATGATCTAGACCTTTTTGTTTATTGTGGGACAATACATATAAAATTTACCATTAGTGACATTTAGTGCATTTTAATAGGAATACTTGACTTAATAAAGTCTAAATTAATCATATTCCCTACCCTCCTTACAAACAATATATGGATTTGAGAACATGTTGACTCCGATTCTCTATTCCCACCTTATATGTAAATGCTATGGAATTTAGTTTCACCTTTTTTTTTTTTTTTTTTTTTTTGCGGTACGCGGGCCTCTCACTGCTGTGGCCTCTCCCGCTGCAGAGCACAGGCTCCGGACATGCAGGCCCAGCAGCCATGGCCCACAGGCCCAGCCGCTCCGTGGCATGTGGAACCCTCCCGGACCGGGGCACGAACCCGTGTCCCCTGCATCGGCAGGCGGACTCTCAACCACTGCGCCACCAGGGAAGCCCCTCACCTTGTTTTCATACTATCCCTCTTTAGTCATTATTATCGCTGTCATTTTATGCAATTCATGCCTGCTTGGATATACTCACACATTCACGTTTCTCTTTGCTTACGTTCTTTCTTAAATCCCAAGCTTTCCGTCTGGGTAGGATTTCTCCCTTCCTGAAATACACGTCTAGGTAGTTCCCTCAGCAAGAAGTTGTGAGGAGTAAATTTTTAGTTGCCTGCACAGGTACTTTTTTCCTGCATTATTGAATGGTAGTTTAACTGGGTATCCGATTCTACGTTAACCATAATTTTCTCTTAGCGTTTTGAAGTTTATTCCACCGTCTTCCCACCTCCATGATTGCTGTTGATAAGCCTGCTCTCAGTGTAACTGCCATTCCTTTGTGGGTAACCCTTTTTCTTCGGTTGATTTCAAGATCCTCTTTGCCTTTGATCTTCCTGGTTTCACTGCAATGCGTCCAAGAGAAGACTTATTTTTATTCATCCTGCTTAAAACAATATGCTCAAGTGTGTTTATTTTTTTCTTTCTTCTTCAGAATTGCTCCCGCCCAAATCTAAAGATTTAGTTCTGCCTTAATCAGTTCTGAAAAGCCTCAGCTATAATCTCTTGGAATCCCCAATATTCCCTAACCCCTCCATGTTCTCCCAACTCTTTCTGTGGAACATATTAGATGTACATCAGGCCTTCTCATTCTATCCTCGTGTCCCTTAACCTTTCACATTTTCTATTCCTCTCTCCTATATTCTGAATAATTTCCTCAAATCCTATTTTCAAGTTCATTCTTTCTTGGCCAAATCTAACTTGCTATTTTTAAGCCTATCCATTGAGGTCCAGTGTCTGTATTTTTCATTTCGAGAAGTTCTGTTTATCTCTCTTTCAAATTCACCTACTCTTTTTTTCATAGGGTCGTATTCTTTTCTCTTGTTTGAATCATTTTTAATTAATTTATTTTACAGTCTCTCTCCTATAGTTCTGTTATCTGAACTCGTTGGAGACTAATCCTGCTAATGGTTGTGTCTGTGACTCTTACCCAAGGTAGAGTGTTTCCTTGTGTGTAAATTTGAATCATGAGCTTCTATTTGGTGAGACTCTATCTGTGAGAATCCTGTATGACCTAGTTTGGGATTATGTAACCTCCAGAGGGATTTTGTGATTGCCTCTGCCATACCTCCCAAATTTTACATTAATTCTTCTGCTTGGGTATTCCCAGAGCATGAGGATTTTGTAAATCTGAACCCCAAATACAAGAATGGCATGAGCCTTGGATTTTGAGTTTTCAGGAGTGTCAGTTTTGCTTCCGCACCCTCAATTTCTAGTCCAAGGTAGACAAGCTCTCTTGCCACTTTCCTTTTCCAATTAGCCGATTCTTTTCTCTTAGCCACCACAGGTTAGCCTTCAAGGTTCCCAGCTTTACGCAGGGAAAGGGGAATCTTACTTCCAATTCCACATCTTGTGTGGATGGGACTCTTCTCTTATCCAAGCTCTTAGATACGAGATTGACCCCACATCTCCTCCTAAAGTGTCAGCTCATGTGCTTAACAGGTCAGGTCTTCATTCCTGGAACATGGAGCTTGCTTGCTTTCTTGCAAAGTCAGCTCAGTGAATGTCATATTTTATCCAGCATTTCAGAGTGGGAATATTTCAGGTTATCTTGCCTATTGTATTGTCCACCATTAAAGCTGAGGTCATTTTAAAATTTGAAGTATGACTCATAATTGCAGGACAGATGCCGTCCAGTCTCAGACTCTGTGACATATTCTCCAGTTGGGAAACCAGATATTCCTCCTTCATCCCTTTCAAGTCAGGCTGCTAAAGATCAAACTTCCACAGCAGAGAAAGACGTCCGTCCAAAGACGAAAAATACAAGCAGATTTCCCCTTCTTTCTGAAAAGTCAACGCGGCAAGCACCAAGAGGCACAAACAAAACCACGGATCTGCCTTTGAAGTCTGATGGCAAGCTCAGGGCCTCCTCTCCTGTAGAAGACGAGACAGCCTATGACATTCTGAGGAGGTGTTCTCAGTGTGGCATCCTACTTCCCCTGCCAACCCTAACCCAACATCAGGTACCCAGCCTCCATTCTCTCCTCATCTGGCTGGGAGCCATCTGGACAGTGCTTAAAGAAATCCAAGACCTGCAGGATATTCTCAGACATCTTTATCTCCCCTTTCTCTGTGTGTCCAAATCCATTCTCATAGCACCTGTCACCTGGTTATATATGTGCATCATCTCCCACCTCTGAAGGCAGAGCTAGATCTTTCATCTCTGTATCTCCAGTTCCCAGCCCAGGGAATAACCACAGCAAATGCCCCCAAACTGTGGAGCAAACAAACGAACAGAGCATACCCAATCTAGCTGTCTAGCTCATAGCGTAGATAAGGCAATCCAGGCCCAGAGATGAGAGCCTTGGTCAAGATACTAAGTCAGTTGGTATCTTACCTCCAGCAGATCAGGACTTGCAGCCTCAAAAGCCTGATTTTTTACATCCTAGATTATTTTCCAATAGTAACAAGAATTAGTATGAGGTCGTTAACCATTATGCACCAGTTACAATACAAAGCTCTTTACAAATGGTTAATCATTATAAAAAACATGCAGGTAGTTTATCCCTATCTTACAGATAAGGAAACCAGACAGAAAGGTCGAGTAGCTTCCCCAGGATTATACAGCTAGAGAGTGGCAGAATCCAGCCTAAAATACATGTGTGTATAGTTCCAAAGCTTATGCTTTTAAGCCCCAAACAGGATGCCTCACTCAAAAAAAAAAAAAAAAAGCTTTCATTATTTGATGTTTTTCAAAATACAAAAGTACTAGATACTACTAAATACTATATTTTGTTGTAACCAGTTGACATGATACCATACAAACAAATATAAAGATAAAGCTCATCCTCCCCCACACCCACCCCACTTCCCCAGTCCCACACCCCAAGATACTAGTTTCAGTATCCTGGTGGGTGTCCTTCCAAAGCTTTAACTCTGTTCACACAAACATGAACAAGCCTCTATGGGGTTTGAATTGTTTTTTCTTTTCCCCTATATGTCATCTTCCTATATTCATTACTCTGCCATTTGCCTTTTTCACTGAATATATGATGCACGCTCCTTACAAAAAAGTAGACCTAGATCTTGTTTTTTCTAACTTCTTCTCTATATGCACACAGCACATGATTTTACAAAACTCAGTGAATTTCATACTTGCTGGGGGTGTTATTAGTGCCATATTTCCTTGCCTCCCACAATTTGAAATTTCCTTCCATACTTCCCTCCATCCTTACATAATAGGGTCGCCGAATTTAGCAAATAAAAATTCATTACTTGGGACAAAAATAACTACAAAATAATTGCATGAGACATACAAAAAAAATTCTTTGTTTCTCTGAAATGAAAATTTAACTGGACATCTTGTATTTTATCTGGCAACTCTGTTGTATAACCGCTCACACACATACACATTTGGAGTCCAATTATACACATTTCTTTACATGTTAATGTTATGATTCATCAATACCCAAGGACATCCCTCCAAGTCAAAGGATGTTGCCCCCCCCTTTTTAATGGCATAAGAGTCCATGGTGTGGGTATCCTCTAAACTGTTCATCCACCCCCCTCATGGTGATAGGCCTCTATTAAACATTGTCCCAAGCCTCCCATAGACCCCTCATGGCTCACTGAGCTCCATACAATTTCTATGCCATCTGTAGCTCAGGGTTCCTGCTCCGGGAACTGGGGATAGGATTGCCCAGAGATATCCTAGGAACTAACACTCCCCACTTTAAACACACTGAACTTTTTTAATATCCATTTCTTTAGGAGAAATGCTGGTGGTTAGCTTCATCAAAAGGAAAACAAGTGAGAAGTTCCAGCTAGCTTTGGAAAAGAAAAGGTACAACAGATTTAGAAGATTTTGTTTTTACACTGGTTTTTCTGCTTGCTTTCTGTGCTAGTCTTTACTCGTGAAAAGAGATGGGCTTTATTCACTGGGTTTCTTTCTTGTAGAAGAAAAGGTTTGGATTCTGTTTTCCTCCTTTTGAGCCGAGATGTTGGTTTCCCCGAGAGCTACAGATAAACCAGAAGAAAAAAGGGCTCTGACTCTTCTGCCTGAGAATTCTGATCAAGCATCTAGGCTCCACACAGCCTGGACACCTTAGGGAACCCAGGTGTTTTATTCTTGTCCCCGAAGAATAAAAAAGCCCTCCCTGAAAACTTGTCCTCCACCTTTTTGTAGATTTTTCATTGGTTTTCCAGGGCCACGGATGGCAGCGGCTAGCACGGCAAGGAAAGGGGAGTGGCAGCAAAGAAGAAAGGGAGAAAGGAAGAGAAAAATGAGGCTGGGTGGCAGGGGAGAGCCAGAAAGCACAAAGACGTGCTAGTGAGGGCTGTTGGCAGGGAGACCAGCTGGGAGACACCTAGAGATGCAGCCCACCTCCCAGCAAACAGCACACCCTACCTTTCTGCCTGGCCCGTGGGGAGACCCCAGACCCCACCAGGGAAGGGAGGGCCCAGGACACCCCACCCTACCGAAACTGGAAAAGTGGGGCATTTCTCAAGCTTTGTCAAGTTGTCAAAGTCAGGTTTGCTTAAGACTTTCCTTGGGTCGGCAGCGACAGTGGTTTCCCGAAGAGAGGCCCCGCACGCTGGGTCCCCTGGACTGGACAGGACCCTGAGGATGGGTCAGGACAGGAAAGGTGGCGACTGCGCGGGCCTGCGCCCCAGGTCTGGGGGCAGAACCTCTTCTTCGCATGAGGAGGGTCGGGCAGGGGTCGCGGGGCCCAGCCTCCCGCCTCTGGCCCCCCGGCCAGGGCGCCTTCCCGGGCCACCTGCGCGGGGACCCGTCTTGCCCGCACGCGCACGATCGGTTGAGCTGGCAGCCCCAGGTTTGGGCCCCGCGGCCGCGGGCTTGAGCAGAGCCCGGCAAGTGGGGGCGCGTCACAAAGGCGGCCGGCCCCTCGGCCTCTAGCCTCTACGGGGCCGGGCGCGGAGCCCACCGCCGGTGGCGGCGGAGCCAAGGCGGCGCGGGCGCAGCAGGCCGGCGCTCGCGGTCCCAGCAGCCCGAGCAGCGAGCGGCGGGTAAGGCGACGCGAACGGGCGCAGGCCGGGGACGCCCTGAGGCCAGCGCGGGCGTGCGGGGCTGCCCTCCTCACCTGCCGCCCCCGCGAGGCTCCTGGGCCACCTCCCCTCCCCGGGTGATCGGACACCCAGGTTTCCTCCCAGGCTTGGCAGCTGTGTGACGTGGTAAACCCAGCCTATGTTCCAGCGTCCTTAGGCTGGATTGGAATCCCGCTCACCACCTAGTACGCCATCTCACCGGGACACTTTCCTAACCTCCCATTTGTAAATACCTTCCCTACAGGGATGTTTTGGAAGCACCCTGCCACCCACTTTCTGATGGCAGCAAGCACTTGTATAACATTTACTGTGTGCCAGGCACTGTTCTGGTGCTTTCCGTATATCAGCCCGTTTAATCCCCCCAACGCTAGGAGAAAGGTACTATTATTACCCATATTTACAGATGTGGAGACTGAGGCATAAATAAATTAATTAACTTGCCTAAGGTCACATACCGCAGTTGACAGAACCAGGATCCAACCCACTAAGCTACAAGAGGGGAGGTTCCAGGCGGTGACATGACTTTTGGACCACTTGCAACACCTTTTCCAGCCCACCAAAGATGTTCTTCCAATCCCCCTGCCCCCCATGGCTTAAAGTGTTGTATAATTCTTCAGACCCTGTGACCTTGCTGGGTCAAAGGGCTTCGATTAGCTTTCTAACTGGTTTAGCTTTTTTCTTTTTTCTTTTCTTTTCTTTTCTTTTCTTTTCCCTTGACCACTCTGGGAGGCTTGTGGGATCTTAGTTCCCTGAACAGGGATCTAACTGGTGCCCCCTGCAGTGGAAGTGAGGAGTCCTAACCACTGGACCGCCAGGGAATTCCCTGGTTTAGCTTCTCTTGAGCATCTCTTAGGTGCCTTGCTCCTTACTAAGTGCCGTGGAGTCCCCTAGCCCCAGGCAGTTTATATGTGATTGAAGACACAATCTTATTTCTTCATTAGTTAAATGTTTAAGAACTTCCTCAAAAGAAGAATGAGGCTGTCCCTAGTCTCAAGGAGTGTGTGGGCTTCTGGGAGAGAAAGGCTTAGATTATACTAAGATTATACTAAGGATGGACACAGAGAGAGAGGGGAAAGAGAAGGGGAGCCGGCTGACCCCACTGGAGCCCTGTGTCCTGGGTGGGGGCAGGCTGCTACCAGTTCCCGTGTGGAAGTCTGTCTGGGTGGGAGATGGGAGGGCCGGCTGGAGGCAGGGGCCAAACTGTTCTGTAGGTGATCATGGGGTAGGGAGGACAGAGGCACGGGGGAAGACCCCCAAATAGGTCCCCTACGGGAGCTTGCTTGAGGATGCTCATCGCCACTGTGCTGTTGGGGGGAGCTGGAAGAGGCCTGGGGGTCCATCACAGGGAGAGTGGGTAAGAGAGAGAAGGGGATACCCACCGCTGGGTCTATTCAGATGACAGATGCCGTGTGAGACGTACACAGGGCAACGTGAATGATGCTTACGGACGCTGAACACACATTTGGCAAGCGTGCACACAACCAAAAAGCAGCGCATCAAACACGCTGGAATAGTTGCCTGTGGTGGGGAGCAACGGAGTGGGACATAGAATTAAAAGGGAATAAATGAATAAATAGAATCAAAGAGAGGTCTTGCACAGACAAGTGTCTGTCCTGAACTGAAAATTATGATTAACTTGTCCCTCTGAACCCAAGGCCTGAAAAGTGGACGTAGGAAAAAAGTGTAAGAGAAAGAGTAAGAAAGCCCAGGTCTAGCCTGAGTCTTGTTACTAACTTGCTGTGTGACCTTAGGCAAGCCCCTTCACCTCTCTGTGCCTAGTTTCCACGGGTTAAAAAAAAAAAAAAAATCAATTCTCAGATCTCTTCCAGCTCTGAGTTTTTGTGAACCACAATGAATGATCTTGGGTTACCTGGTAAAGAAGCCAATAAAAGCTTTATGGAGTGGTAGGGCTTGAACTTTTAAAATGGGGGGTTTGGGAGACATAAAGAAAAGGAGGGTAGTTCTCAGGCAGGGGAAACATTGAAAGCAAAGCCATGAAGATTACAGCAGATGGCTATGAAAAGTCTGACCGAGGGCTCAGTGTATCTGGTGGGGCCTTAGCCCAGTTCTTCCCCTGGGACCCCCTAGCCTGGCTGGGGATACCACCTGCAATCCAACAGCCAAGTCAGAGACCTTTCAGTCCTCCCAGTTCAGGTGTTCACCAGTTACCAAATCATGTCTGCCAAAGAACTCACTACCCACCCCGATTCCCACTATAATGCCACCCTAGTCCCAGGCTTCAAGCCTGGCCTCTACTATGGACCATCCTTCCTCCATTCCCCCAGAGTATTCTTTCTTTACCTCAAGACTGACCACGTCACTTCTGGGCGTGTGATCCTTCGACCTGCCCTGACCTCAGCTGAGGTTCTCCACCTTTGTTCTGCTGCTGCACCTTTTGAATATAAACACAGCCATCAGCAATGTTGCTCAACACAGACACTGATTCTCATCCAGAGAAGATGTCAAAATTCCAAAGTCTTAGGGAGAGGGGACAGTGAGAATCCCTGGCTGTAGGACACAGCCTTTATCACATCATTCAGAACATCTTGAATGATGCCCTTGAACCAGCACTTCCCCCTGCTCCAGCTCCAGTTCCGTCACTCCCTGACCCTCACAAGTTAAGCTCCAAGCAATTTTTAGTTCCGTGAATGTGAACACATCACGCATACTCACAGTTCTGTGGCTTTGCCCATCTTGTTCCCTCTGCCTGGAATATACCAGTTCCTCCACCACCAACCTGTCTGCCTTGCAAATCGTACTCACCCTGCAAAACCCAGCTCAGATGCCACCTCCTCTGAGCAGCCCTCTCTACTACTTCTTACACAGACAGAACTAATACCCCCGTTTGTGCCACCCTGCACCATGAATATGCCTGAGGATTTTCATGTCTCCCACAGTGCTGTCATTGAGTCCTGGTCTATGTCCCTGATAGACCCCTGATAGGCTGTGACTCCTTGCAGGTGCGCACAGTGTGGTGGATTTATCATTGCACCCACTGCACCAGCCCAGTACCTACACATGGGGCCATAGTGCAAGTTTGTTCCATTGGGTTTAATATGTGTTTGGCAGGTAATGGTTCTTCCTTTTTACTCCCCACAGAAAACAAGTGATTGCTTTTCTTTCCTCATTTTTGGAAGCCCTGCCTACCACACAGCTGCAGTGGACATCCCGGTTCCTTGATGGACGAAGAAGGCCAACTGATCCAGCCTCAAGACCAAAGCTGCTGGGCCACCCTGCCCGATGTGTGCCTACATCGTATTTTCTGGTGGCTGGGAGACAAGGACAGGTCCAGAGCAGCCCTTGTCTGCAGAAGGTGGAACCAGATGATGTATTCGGCCGACCTCTGGCGATACAGGGCCATCACGTTTAGTGGGAGACATTCCAGGGTACACGCGTACGAATTTGAGTCGGCTGTTTGGTATGTTAAGAAATTTGGTCGTTATCTGGAGCACCTGGAGATCAAATTCCTGACTCCTTACAGCGTTGTCCTGACCAGGAAGTTCCAGGTCACCATGCAAGGCCTTCTCTTGTGTCTGGGCAAGAGAAACAACCGTCTGAAATCCCTCTCCATCCAGTACCTGGAACTGGACCGCCTGGTCTGGAGGAACAGCATCAGAAGCTTGTTCTTGAAAAGCTTGAGCTCCTTCTTGAAGAAAATGGGCAAACACCTGGATCATCTCAACCTAAAAGGGGCTAGGCTCACCGTGGAGCAGGGCTGCCACATCCTCAACTCCCTGAGCTACTTAAGGACAGAGAGTGCGGTGTCAGAGCTCAACATCGAGGACTACTTCAGCCACCGCCTCGCTGTCTACAGCAGCCCCCAGTTCAACCAGACCATGGCCACGTTCCGCAACCTGGTGTCCCTGACCCTCAACTACAACTGCATCTCCGATGAGCTGCTGGAGAACTTGGGTGAGAACAATGCCGGCACCCTCTGGAGCATGAACATCAAGTGCCACGCTCATGACCCCCACGGGCAGGTCGTCTGGGGCATGTCCTGGGCCAAGCTGGCCAGGTACGCCACCAAGCTGAAAGTCAACTTCGTCTTTGAGAAAGTCGTGAAGTATGAGCGCTTGGCCCGGATCCTCCTACAGGAGATCCCGATCAGGAGCATCAGTCTGAGAAACTGCTCTTTCAGCAACCCCGACTGGTCCATGAAGCCCACTCTGACGGATCTCCTGCCCACCTTCCGACACACTCTGCAGGTAGGTATGAGCTGAGGGCTGGGAGGCTTGTGAGGAGTGGCTGCCCCTCAGGTTCCTGCTACCTGCTCTTGGCTGGGCTTGCACACACTCACTCAAGGTCAAATTGAGGTTCCGGGAAACGTCACCAAACTAAGTCTCCCCCGGTCCCCAAGACCGCGGCAGAGGACAAAAGCTACTGCTCACTTCCTAGACGTGGAACCAATTCCTGATTGTCTGTCAACCAAGGAGAGCTCCTATATCCCTGGCTCAGAGCTGTGGGGCCTGAGCACGCAGGTGCCTCTACAGGTGAGAAGCAGGTCAGCAGCTTCTTCTACTTCTCCACCCAGTCACAGCAGCACACAGGACCCGGTGTGTCTCCAAACCAGACAAAAAGCCAAATTTGACCCAAGTTACAGAAGAGCTCAGAGGTGTGGGCAGCTCCCCATCTATAAAATCGGGATCATTTTGTCCCCCCTCACCGAAGACCTCTCTCAGAAGGCTGTGAGGATTGATACTCAAGCGTATAAGTACCACTACTAACAGTGAGGGATGACAAAGTGCTAAGAGCTCATTTACGCTCACACAGCCCTGAAGTGGGCAGGCAGACATCATAGCCATTCGGTGCTGCCCATGGCCACCTGGCTAGTCCATCGCAGGGCCAGGACCACCACTTTAGTCTCCAGACTCCAGATACGTTGCCTTGAAACTCCAAGTCTCATAAATTTGGATGAGATCACTTTCATTCCCAAATCCCTTCTTCCGACAACTGCTTGTCCAGTGCCCCTTATCTAAAGCACTTGAACCACCATGGGCTACCAGGCCAAAGCCAGGTCATGAAAGTGTTATGAAATGATCCAACCAGTCCCAGCATCTCTGTCCACATCCGTCTTCCCCTTTGGTGCTTTTCCAGAAACTAAGTTTTGAGTTCAACAACAACCATGAGTCTCTGGAGGAGGAGCTGCACCTCCTCATCTTATCCTGCAGGGAGTTGTTTTACTTCAACATCTGGGCTTTCCTTGATGTTAACTTTGTGGAGCAGATCCTGAAGAGTCAGGAAGAAGGGCGGTGTGCCCTGCGCACACTCAAGGTAAGAGCCCGCCCGGGGTGGGTTCCACGGGGATCGGGCAAGGGCATCCAGGCCCCTGGGCGGGTAGGCGTCCAGCCCCAGCGTTTCTGCTCTGGGATGAAGGTCAGGAGTGAGGCAGGGCATGGGGGGTGGATGTCTCACAAGTCCGTCCATTGGAAGTTAACAATTTCACGGAAGGGAATCTGGAGCTTTCATCCTTAGTTGGGCTTGGGCTTTTCCTGGTTCTGCCAACAATTGTACGTGTACATCATTCAGATTGTCTTTGGGGTCTGGGTGATGTAGCCACTGTGTGTGTGTGTGTGTGTGTGTGTGTGTGTGTGCATGCGCACACGCGGGGGTGTTTGTCTATCGGCACAGGTGAGAATTTATACAAACAGATATGAGACGCCTGAAGAGGACAGGACACTGCGGCATATTTACAGGAAGTACAGAAAGCTGATCGATTCAGAGTTTAACTATTTTTCCGTCGCTTACTGCATGACGTAAGGAGCGCTCTCCAGAGGAAGAAAGCCAAGAGCACTTTGAACTTGACAATCCGAGCCTCACAGAATGACACTTTGGGCATCCCTTACCCCCAGCCTTCTTTCTCCTCTCTCTCCTCTTTGCTAGTTTCACACCAACATGACACCCCAGCAACGGCTGGGACTTCTGGTCATGTGAAGACCCCAGGTGACTTTAAAGTGCTATCTTTACCAACTATCTGGGTGTGATTTCTTTTTTTTGTCATTTGGTTTTGCTTTTTGACCCTCACTCAGCCACAGAACTGAAAGCCCAAAGTCGCTTGGAGCAGTGTCTTACTCGGGGACCCTGACTTTTGCTAATCTCCCTCCGGAAAAGGTGTAAGTAGTCAGCAAGCAAATGGAGCTGCATTTTCCACTGACTGTCAGTGTCAGTTCAGAAACACTTTCTATCCTGGCTGACCTTCACATGAGAGCCTTCTGCCACTGACGCTGGCCAGGCCTGATCTCAGATGAAAGAAATTCACCAGCACATCCTAGAGTGAAGCAGGGAAATTCCCTCGTTTAGAAGGAGCCTGCTCAGAGCGGGAACTCCCTCCCACAGGAGATCAGCCCCTAATTTATCAGTGTTGTGGACTCGGGTCTCCCGCATCTGCTTTTCTGGGGTCTCCTTTATTCCCCATCCAGGCAGCATGGCACCCAGCCTGCTACAAACGTTCAGTTCTCATGTGGGGCTGAACCAGAAGTGGCCTTTACACTCATATTCACAAAGAATCTGTAATGTCCTGGAGAACTATTCCTAATGTGATGTTAAGTGGAACTGTGTTTAGCGTGATACCGATCATGTAAAAACACAAACACAGGTTTGTGGGGTTTTTTGCAGTACGCGGGCCTCCCACTGTTGTGGCCTCTCCCATTGCGGAGCACAGGCTCCGGACGCGCAGACCCAGCGGCCATGGCTCACGGGCCCAGCCGCTCCGCGGCATGTGGGATCTTCCCGGACCGGGGCACGAACCCGCGTCCCTTGCATCGGCAGGCGGACTCTCAACCACTGGGCCACCAGGGAAGCCCTACAGGGTTTTTTTTAAGCATAGAAGAGATATACCAAAAATCTTAATAGTTATCTCTGGGTGGTGGGATTATGGGTGATTTTTATTTCCCTTTTCATGCTTTCCCCTATCTCTCAAATTTTCTACAAAGACCATGTGTTATTTTTATAGTCACAGGGAAATCTGATGGGTTTTAAACGGGGAATAAGGGTAAATTCCTGAGCCCATGCCATTGACATAGATTGCTTTTGGTCTTTTGAGATTTTTGTGCATATAGTTGCTTATGGGGGGGTTTCCAATAGATAAAAATGAATATATCTCAGAACATTTTGACAAGTGTCTCACTTGCGATTTTATCTTATCTTTTGTATATTGTGTCCATATTTATGCTTAGCTTTTCAGGTCTTTGTTCAAGTTCATATTTATCCAGTGCTTTTCAATTTTCACAGGATTTCCACATTCACTGTCATATCTGAATGTCCCTGCAATGCTGTTGGGTGCCTATGG
Organism: Monodon monoceros; assembly: GCF_005190385.1. NCBI lineage: Eukaryota > Metazoa > Chordata > Mammalia > Artiodactyla > Monodontidae > Monodon > Monodon monoceros. Next base: position 48,497,718 of record NW_021703786.1, read on the forward strand.
TTCCTGTTTCATGAACATTCAGAAAAGATCAACACCGGCAAGTGGTGTGGAGTCCCTACCTTGTTACCAAACTCGGGTTCTGCTGCTTGTCACTCAAGAATCCAATACTGAGAGACAAGTGTTGGGTAAAAGGAAAGATAGCTTTGTTGAGGAAGCCAGCAATCCTGGGGAGAAGGTGGACTCATGTCCAGTGGAGAACCACTGGACATGTGGAGAACCAACCAATGTCAGTGGAGAACCAACTCCCCACTGTTGATCGGGGGCAAGAGCTTTTAAAGGGGAGTTTTAGGGGTGCACAGGTGGGTGGGGGGCTATGTGCAGAAGAGCACAGCCAGCTCCAACAGTCACCTTGAACTTGGTCATTGGTGGTCTGATCAGCCTCATCTTGATTGTTTTAAGTGCAGTTAATCTTCAGTTCCAGGGTCGCTTTGTTCCCATTTCCTTGAGGCCAGGTCTTGGAATTGTGCAAGATGGAGCAGCTCATGTCACGGCCACAGTCTGGTCATCATGTAGGTAACTTCTTCCACCTGGTGGAGGTTTCAGTATCTGTAAAACAGCTCAAAGGATATGGCTCAGAATATTATCTGTAGCCCTTGAGGAGGAGCTAAATGTCCTTGACTTTCCTTAATGGTTAAACTATGATTATTTTGTCTTCTTTGACTGTTTGCATTTCTTTCTGCATTTTCTTGTCTGATTAAATTTATTCTTTGGCTAAAGTTTTTCTACAGACAAGAGGTGGCAGAGGGTAAGGGGTATCTGTCCCAGAAAGGCCCCATAGAGTCCTGCTTGGTTATAATCTAAGGAGAGCTCCCAGGTCTTAGTTGCTGAAACCAGAAGGGCCCTTGGGAGCCATCTAGTGCCTGTGGACCAGAGATGAGGCAGCTTGCTTTAGGGGAGAGGGAAGGCTCAGCTGGAGTGCAGACCACCTGGGAGACTGACTGATTGATTGATTGGTGTAATGATTTATTCATGCTGTGGACCAGTTCTGGTTAGTTTCCTTTCGTCCCCAAACACAGGATCTAAGCATAGAGGACTCTTTTATGGAAAACGTGTTAACAGAAGTAACATTTTTATGAACAGTTTTCCATAAAAGAGTGGATTTGTTTTCCAGTTTTGCAAATCTCTTGCACATCCCGCTTAATAGCAGACAGCTGGGTTCTCATCCGGGTTTCTGTGGTCTGTCATAACGTCAGACGCCGTGCGGGGAGCCTCCGCAAAACTCCAGAGAGAATTAAAGTGAAAAAGGCACGTAACGTCTTGCTATTAGTGGATCTCTTGAAAAAATGTCTCAAGGACCCTCAAAGATTCCCCTGACCACACAGAGAGCTACCGCACAGACCTTCCTGTTCCCCGAAGAATCGAAACAGCAACAAGCCCGGGAGAGTCCTAGTGGGAACGTGCAGAGCACACGAGGTTTCCGAACCCACGGATTTTTAACAGGTATCCACTTTTTAATTTACCGCATTCAGAGGCGCAGTGGTAGGTGGAGACACAGACCTGTGGCCTGGCTGGGTGACAGCTTATCCGCGCCTGTCCTCCAGTGCAGGGCAAGAGGCCGGAGGGCTGCTCCCACACGCCTCCCCCTGCTGGGAGTCCACAGAGAGCACGCGGTTCTTTGCAGAAACGCGCAGAAGAAACTGGCACGTCCTGTCTTGTATGGATGAGCAGGAAACACATTCTGACTCCCCAGTGCCTCCTCTCAGCTGTTGGCGGGGCTGATGAAGCCCCAGCCACCAAGTGACTGGGGTCAGCTCCTCAGAATTTACGAAAATAGGAGGAAAGTAGGGCTGTGATCAGACTAAGTGTAAACAGTTACCCCAGGCAAACTGACAATGAAAGTGCAGTTTTTCGTTTTTGAAAAGACTCTCAGGGGCGGACCTCTGACTCTCTGGGCTGGAAGCGTTCTGAGACTTGGGTTCTTGGTCCACTTAGGCTTCTAATTTGTGTGACCCTGCATAAGTTCTTTATCCTGCTCAGGTCTTAGTTTCTGCTATCTGTCAAATGGGAAAAGCTGAACAGTGTATCACTAAGGTCCCTGAAAGACTAATAATGCTGGGATGGGGTGTGTGACACTGAACCTGGTGTGAATGGCCACATTCCTCAGCCTGGGCTTCCAAGCCAGGCTGCCTGGGTTTGAGTCCTGAGCTGCCCCTCACTTGCTGTGTGCCCTTTGGCAAGTATTCCCTGTCCCTCCGAGTGTTAACAGCTCTGTTTGTGCATGGAAAAATAATAGCGCCTCCCACCCGGGTCTGCTGTGAGGGATCAATGATTTAATACATATAATACCACACATAAGCCTATCCCTTGGACGTTCAACAAATGTTGGCTTTTATCTTGTTTAATAAATGAGGAAACAGACTCGGCAAAGGAAGGTCACTTGCCCAAAGTCATACAGCCATTTCGTGGCAGAACCAATACTATGGTTTTCTGATTCAGAACCCAGAACTCTTTCTCCCAACCCTAAGGATAAAACGGAAAGAGCCCAGTTCCCCTCCCCGTCCCTACTCAGCCCATGCCAGACAGATAATTAACGTGATCACTGGTTGAGTATGTACTATGTGATAGGTATTAATTCACAGTTTCATTTCATCCTCACTACAGCTCTTGAAGGTAGAGACTGTTATATCCCTCTTTTAGAGAGAGAAGAAAACTGAGGCTTAGCAAGGTGAACCTGCCCAAGGTCACACGCTTAGGAAGCTTTGGAAGTGAGCCTCAAACCCAACCCAACTCCAAAGCCATTCTCTTACTTACCACGTATCGCCTCCCACAGCAAAAAGATTTGGTGTCAATCATACTGTAATTCCATTTAGCACAGGAGCGTGTGGAGGAGAGGATCAATGAAAACTTTTGTTTTACTGTGTTTAGCTTAGAAATGCTGCCGGGTCCAACAGATCTCTTAAGAACCAAGTATTTGAGTAAAACAGAACAATATGAATTCATCGTTATGAGGTTTTTAGGATGGTGTCATTGTTTCAGAAAAAAACGTCACCAGCGGTAACTTGATAGAAACAATCTTTTATTAACACAAAATAGTCCGCTTCTTTGATGGATACTTACCCCTTTATACAAGTGACCCAAACAGCTATTCCAGAGAGGGGACCTACAGAAAATTTGATTTGCAGTTGGAGGCCACAGAATTGTATTAGTTCACTGGATGAATATCACACACAGAGATCTATCACACACAGAGATTGCCTGCCTTCCCTGGGTGTTTAGAAAATTAATCTGATTCCTATTCCTCTACATTTGCAAAAGTACAGATTTTAAAAAACAGTCTAGACAGCCACACAGAAAATCTCAAATGCTCAGGTGGTGTGTAAGCCCCTTGAGAGCATACATTTTTGCTTTGTTCATTGTGTATCCTGCGTGCGTAGAACTGTGCCAGGCACAGCAGAGGCAGTCACCATTGAATGATTTAAAATAAGATCTTGTCGAGGTGTGAGTCCACCTTTGTTTACAGTAAATAATTGCTTTTTAAAATATTTATTTATTTGGTTGCACCGGTCTTAGTTGCGGCAGGCAAGCTCCTTAGTTGCGGCTTGCCAGCTCCTTAGTTGTGGTATGCAAACTCTTAGTTGTGGCATGCATGTGGGATCTAGTTCCCTGACCAGGGATCGAGCCCCGGCCCCCTGCATTGGGAGCATGGAGTCCCCTGCACCACCAGGGAAGTCCCTAAATAATTGTTTCAAAGTAAAATGTTTACAGATTTTAAAAATATTTCTTAAAACTTAATGTGCATAATGGGAAACTGAAAAACACAAGAAGCAAAAATAGTCACCCATAATCACAGTTTACAGTTTGACGTGTCCTTCTAGGTCCCATGTATGTATCTACACAACTAAACATCCATTTTTATGTAATTAAGATTGTATAGTTATGTATCATGCTTTTTCACACATCATGAAGATTCACTGTTTCAAAGACCCAAAGCTATTCAATATATGAGTATTTTGATAACCAAGAATACACTATACCAACTCAATCAAGAAGAAAAAAATGTAATCCTGCCTCTCTTGGCGACAAACATTTCATAAAAGACAAAATTGGCAACAGGCCTCTAGCTAAAGATATTGTCAGAGTTATGATTAAAATACTGCATTCCCTTAATGTTCAATTAAAAATGAGATATAGGGACTTCCCTGGTGGTGCTGTGGTTAAGACTCCATGCTTCTCCTGCCGGGGGCACAGGTTCAATCCCTAGGTGGGGAACTAAGATCTCTGCGTGCCACGTGGCTTGGCGACCCTCCCCCCACCAAAAAAAATGAGAGATAAAGTAACAGAGTACACAAAGTATAATGCTTCTAAGAGAATTCATTATCCAATGTATACTATTAAAATATTAGCAAGGAGATGTGTTTCCATTGAATTACTCAGCAATGTATCTCTATAGTACAGCCGAAAGAGATACACACACATCAGTGGTCAGCCTCAAAATGTAAATATGAACACATCCACACACATCCCTCCCTCTCGAGCCAGCGCACAGCCACAGTGCGTACTGTTCAGAAAGGTGGTTTGGCCAATCCCTTCCCCCCTAAAATAACAATATTTCATATGAATCTTAACAAAAAGATACTTTCAAAATGTCTTTTTACTACCTCTACTTTTAACATATATCAGGCACTTCAGAACATCCACTAGATACTTCAGAAAAGTACTTAGCATTGTCAACTATTTATACAGCAGTGAGGGATAAATTGCACACACAGAACAATGGTTATGACATGGAAATGTCTCCCAAGTGTGACCAGTCTGGCACAGAAGCTTCTTTCCTTCCTCCTCAAGGTCTGCCACTCCATGTCCTCTAACCCACGTATGTGTGGGACGTACGTGGACCTGGATCACCCCGATGTCACCTCTAGAGGTCACCTCTAGAGGTGATTTAACTGTTCCATTTCAAAATGTCATTTCCAGAAGACATTTCTTTCCTATGACTTTTTAAAAAAACAAATGGGCATTTACAAGGTGTGCAATTTTCTTACTGTTATCCGTGGGCAACCTCTTTACATCTAGAAGGCCTAGATGGGGCAAGTTTTCTTTTGAAAAGTGGTGCGGGTGGAGGGTGGTGAGTTGCGAGTATCTTTTTCGTATTATATAGACAGGCCTTCTATAAACAGCCAGTAACTCTAACCAAAAGGTGGTGCGCACTTCCCATTGGCCAAATATGGTCTGTTATTCTACCATTTCTATCTCCTGAGATCAAGGTCTGGTAGAAATGACAACCACTGCCCTTCAACCCCTCCTCACCCGGGGCTCTGCTCACCCATTAAGGCCTTTGTCAGATGTTGTCTGGTCCAGGTGAGGCACCCATTGTCGACCAGGGCTCCACTCACCTGACAGGCCCATTAAGGTGTCCAGACGAGGGGAGGTCTCGTCCAGTTGGGACAGAGTGGTCACCCCAGGTCCAGGATCTACACAGCTCCAAGGCCTGAGGGTGGCCAAGCTGTTGTCCAGGTAGACCCACCTTCTCGGGCCCTCAGAGTTCTGACAGCCCCTGTGGGGTTCGAGTGGCCACTGTTCTCGCCCTGCCCCACCCAACTCCCAGAAGTGCCGCAGCTGGGTGGGGGCTTCACCTGAGCCCCCAGCTTTGGGCTGAGAGATCAGGCAGTCAGCAGGGTCTGGCTAGGAGATGGGGGCAGGGGAGAGGTCTGGGCCCAGCCGTGGGCAGCCTGTCCCTGGCCCTCAGGTTACCTGCTGGCCGAAGGCCCGAGGACCTGGATGGAGGGCCCCACGGGAGAAGGCCATGATCCGCTTCTCACCACGCTCTCTGCCCAAACTCCAAAGTAAAATGTTTTGTTTTGCCCACCTTACTGAGTAATAAGGCAAATATGTCTTTTTTCTTTTTTAAGCCATCAATAAGAACACACATTTATGGCACCGATACAACTGTGCAATTATTTTAGTCAACTCTCTCGTGTACTTTTAGACCACAGGCTGGTAATATAAGGCCTTCTCAGTGCAACAGACCTTACAAATCACTTTACCAGCCCCTCTCACCACCACCCCAGTGTCCCCTCTTCACAGATGAGGAAAATAAGGCCTCGGGGGGCTGGGGGTCTCGCCTACCAGTCTTCAATACATAACTACCAAAACTGGAAGCAAAAGCATGTCTAACCCCAAGGCCTTTGTGCTTTGTCGGCCACAACCATTCCTAGGGAATTTATCCAACCCCCTTCCCCTCTTCCCCAGGGGAAACCTTGTAAGTCACAGCCTAACTTTGTCACTCACCTATGTAACTGATGGCCTGCCTGTGACTGAGGAGCTAGACAACTTTAGAGAAATACAGGTACAAGAAGAATGACAAAGATGTTTCCTGAAGGACCATTAGTTATAGCAGAAAAGTAAAATCAACTAAAGAGTCCATTAGCTTGGGAGTGGGTGACTTAAGCACTGGTAATTCTGCATCATGCAGCAATTTAAAGACGGAGGTGGGTCGTCATGTCTCCACGTGGACACCCTTCAAGACGTACTAAGCGAAAAAAGCAAGCTGCAGGTCTCTCCTGCGAGGGTCAGGCCACAGGGCTGTCCCGTGGCCTCCCACCTCGGGCTTCTGCGACCCCTCTGGCTCTGGGGCTCATCAAGCTCCCTGCTACGACCCCGGCCGCCGCCTCGACCCCCCACCGCAGACAAGACCAGACACCGGGGAAAGCGATCCCGGAGGGTGGGAGCCAGCGTCCGCCTGCTTCCTTCAGGGGCCCGGACGCTGAAGACCAGGGTTTCCTTTCGTGGTGGTCGAGGAAACCGGAGAACAACCAGTCTCATTTGAGGAGGTGAGAGTTAGAAGCGACGAGGAACAGGTAGGCCGCAGGGGTCGCTGGCTAGCTGCTGGCTCTGGCCCCGCCCCCAGGCTCTGATTGGCTAAAGCCAAAGCTTCGGGCCGCGCCCCCACTCGCGGGAGCATTTCAATGAATGGACCTGGACCGCTCTTCAGCTGCCTCCTGGGAAGCCCCACCTAGGTCGCCCGTGCCTAATTACCTGCCTTTCTCCAGAACTTGAACTTGACCGTGGTCTACAGGGTCTTACATGATGTTACCCCAGTCCACCTCCCTGGGCTCTTCTACCACCTTCCCCTTTTCTCTGTTCACTAAAAAGGCCAGATGAGATTGTTTTCCCCAGATACTCACATGACTGCCACCTTCTTGTTGTTCACCTTTATCTCAGCTCATCCGAAAGGCCTTCTCCCATCACTCAATCTAAAGTGGCAGCCCGTCCTGTCACTGGTATCTCATCATCGTATTTCCATCACCACACTTTCCACTATCTAAAATGACTTTGTGGTTTAACTGTACCGTCTGCCTCTGGATTGAGCTCCACGAGGACAGGAAGCTCTGTCTAATTCATCTCTAATCTCAGTGCCTAACACAGTCCCTGACACTGTAAATTGGAGCCCAGCAAGTATTTGATGTTACTGAACAAACAAATAACCGTACCCCACCCGACACACACACACCAATTATGTGCAAAAGATATGAGTATACCTGTGCTGACTGGCCGAAGATTCAGTGGGTTTCCCTGTGCAGGGGGCATTGCTGGAGGCATCGAGGTCTATAGTAGCTTCTCTATGGAGAATGTGACAACCCAGCTACAGTTAGATGAACAAGCGAATCCTCCCGCTTCAAGGGAGTAGGTGAGATTCTTCCTAATTTTTACATTTTTTAAAGGCTTGCAAAAATTTATAGATGAATTTTGAAGTAAAAAATACTTTTAGGCAACAGATCCTGGTTTCAGGATCTGGAAGCCCGAGGTCCAAGTAAGCCTCGGTCACTCATTAACCATGTGCCCTCTGGCGAGTCAATTCCTGCTTCTGTGCCCTCATTTCATCATTTGAGATCCTGTCAGTGAAAACGCGTTACAAATTGTAAAGCTCTTTTGCTGGATGGGAGAGCTCTTCGTAAGAGCTGGAGCCTGTGATCCCTTGCCACCTCTGCCCCAGATCACCTGGTGCACACCCCTGCCTCTTCCCAGGCCTCAGTTTTCCCATCTGTACAATGAGGATGATGGATACGTTGTTTTCAAACTGTGCTCCCTGGGCTCCCCTGGGGAACGCTACAGAGAGAGACTGTTGGTGAAGCTGTGTTCTCAGACATCCTGCTTTGGGCAAAGGAGCTCTCCCTCCAATTTTTGCTTAACCACAATTATCCCATAAGATTGTGTTTGACAAAGCACACATGTGGCCTAAGCTCAGCCAGTTAGATAATTGATCTCAGGTCGTTTCATTTGTGTGAGTGACTTCAGTATTTGGAGATGAGGATCATGGACCAGTTTGGCCCTTCCAAGAGACATTGCCATGCTTCTGGCTTCTTGGTCTTTTAGAACAGGTTTTGTCAACCAGGACACTCTTCTGAACCACAGAACACAGAAAATGATTGAGTGACAATTTCCCCCATCTTTCCAAAAGCTTTTGCCTTTCCTCTTTCTTCCTGCCTGGACCCAGACTCTAGACCTAGACCATGGGGATGGTGGAGCTACACTAGGATGGTATGGTAAGGAGCCTGTGCTTTGAGGACTTTTCAACCTGTTGTATTAGCCCCGGACTGTATATCTTTATTTTTTAAATGGAATTATAATTTACATACAATATTTGTTTCAGGTGTACAACATAGTGATTCAATATTTTTATGTTTTATGAAATGATCACCGTAAGTCTGGTTACCATATGTCAACATACAGAGTTGTTACAATATTATTGACTATATTCCCTATACTGTGCATTACATCCCAGTGAATTATTTATTTATTTATTTGGCTGCGTTGGGTCTTCGTTGCTGCACGCAGGCTTTCTCTAGTTGCGGCGAGTGGGGGCTACTTTTCGTTGCGGTGCGCGGGCTTCTCATTGCAGTGGCTTCTCTTGTTGCGGAGCACAGGTTCTAGGCGCACAGGCTTCAGTAGTTGTGGCTCGCGGGCTCTAGAGCGCAGGCTCAGTAGTTGTGGCGCACGGGCTTAGTTGCTCTGAGGCATGTGGGATCTTCCCGGACCAGTGCTCGAACCCGTGTCCCCTGCATTGGCAGGCAGATTCTTAACCACTGCGCCACCAGGGAAACCCCTGAATTATTTATCTATAGCTGGAAAGTTGTACCTCTTAATCCCCTTCACCTATTTTGTCCATTCCCCCACTCTCCTCCTCTCTGGCAATCACCCATTTATTCTCTGTATTTATGAGTCTGTTTCTGTTTTGTTCGTCTGTTTTGTTTTTTAGATTCCACATATAAGTGGAATCATGTAGTATTTGTTTTCTCTGTCTGACTTATTTCACTTAGCGTAATACCCTCTAGGTCCATCCATGTTGTCGCAAGTGGCAAGATTTCATTCTTTTTTATGGCTGAATAATATTCCATTGTATATATTTATACCACATCTTCTTAAACCAGTTGTCTGTTGATGGGCACTTGGGTTTTTTCTATGTCTTGGCTATTGTAAATAATGCTGCAATGAATGTAGGGGTGCATGTATCTTTCTGAATTAGTGCTTTTGTTTTCCTCTGGTAAATACCCAGAAGTGGAATTGCTGGATCATATGGTAGTTCTATTTTTAGTTTCAGTCGGGGATGAAGAAAAGCTTCTGGAGATGGTTGCATAACAATGTAAGTGTACTTGCTGCCACTGAATTATACATCTTAAAATGGTTAAAATGGTAAATTTTATGTTATGTATATTTTACCACAATAAAAAATGCAAAAAAAGTACAAGTCAAAAAAATTAAAAGTTTAAGGTTAAAAATGTCTCCCTTGCACCTTCCCGATGTGTTTTGGGTAGACAGCACGCAGCCGGAAAAAGTGTGCATAAGTGGTGGCGGGGGGAGGGGAAATGTGTGCGTCTGACAAATGCCTGTTTCCATTCCCCCACTGCTCTTACACCCTGAGATCCTCTTCCTCACTCACTCACTAGGCTGCTTTTGCTTTCTCTGGAGTTGAAATGAGGGAGGGAGAGGGAGGAAGAAAGGGGCAAGAAAGGTCTTATTCTGACTAGTACTGTGTGAGCTGCCACATAATCTCCCCGGGCCTGGCATGTATATAAAGCTGACTGTTCATCTAGCGGGGCTCTTTTGTAAGTTCTTCCCAACCCTCTAGCCCACACCATTACCTGGGTCTGTCACCCATAATTCTCATCCTTGGTCTGGACTGGCAGCTGACCTCTCCTAGGCCCACGGGCAGGCCTAGGCTTCAGCTTCTTGCTAAGTCTCAGATGCCCTCCTGGTGGCGCCCTTGGACAGGTTTTATTATTGCTCTATGCAGGTCTTCCCTCTCCAATGGCTCACATCTGGTCCAAGGGAAACAGTCACACATACTTTCCTTCCTACAGATTTTAGGGGAACCAGTTTCCAGTGCAGCAAACTGTCTTCACTTTACTATCAAAACCAGTGGTAGAACTAACACAACATTGTAAAGCAATTATACTCCAATCAAGATGTTAAAAAACAAACAAACAAACAAAAACCAGTGGTAGCCAGCAAGTCTGTCATGCATTCTGTTTTAAAAATCGGATGAATTGAGGTATAATTTACTTAAAGTAAAATTCACCAATTTTAGCTATATACCACCGTTGACCAACACCACAATCAGCATAAAGAACATTTCCCTCGACTAAAAAGGTTCATTGTGCCCTTTGCCTCACCTCTCACCTCTGGCCTTTAGCAACCACCAATCTGATTTCTATCCTTATACATTTGCCTTCACCAAAGGAATCATGTTTTGAGGATTTACAGATTATAAATGGAATCATACAACAAATAATCACTCAGATTTGGTTTCTTTCACTTAGCATTAACGTTGAGAAACATTCATATTGTTGCATGTATTACTAGATTTTTCTTTTTTTGCTGAGTAGTGTTTGTTGTATCTATACACTACAATTTATTTATTCACCCATTGATGGAGTTGTTTCCAAATTTTTATCGTTACAAATATAGCTGCTATAAACATTTGTGTACAAGTCTTTGTGTGAATACATATTTTTATTCCTCTTAAGTAAATATCTAAGAGTGGGATTTCTGGTTCATATGGTAAGTGTATGGTTAACTTGATTTAAAAAAAAAAAAAAAAAACTACCAAATTACTTTCCAGAGTGACTGCACCACTTTGCATTCCCACCAGCAATGGATGAAAGCTCCAGTTGCTCTATATTCTTGACAACACTTAGTATCATCAGTTTTAAAAAATTTTAGCCACTCTAGGGTATGTGTATGTGGGTTTGTTGGGGTTTTTTTTTCTAATGTATCAGTACTTTTAATGTTGTGTGCACCAAATTATAGTAAATAGATGACTATAAACAAGAAGCAGTCCCTCTGTTTTCATGAATAGCACACTGCGTTTATAGGAAATTGAGTTTATATTCCACCAAGTGTGGTTCTCCCATTAGTTCACTTTGTGATGTGTCATTAAAAATATCTTCAAATCCAGTAGGCTCGTCATTACTCCTCAAATATCCAGTGAAAGGTTTGAGCTTGGAAGAAATGGAAGATGCAGAACATGCTGCATTGCTTTGAATTCCATTTGTAAATTTAGTGGAGCAAATAGACCCCAGAGTTTCTCAGTGTAGAAAAATTCATTTTGTCTTGGTTGAGCTGGAAATTTTATTTCTGACAGTTTAAGAGGATGACTGGGAAAACGTTCATTTTTCACACAAGAAAAACACCTTTTCAAAGAAGATCATGGCTTTCAAAATGTCCACTTGCTGAAAGTTCAGTAACTGGAATACAGTCCTTTAGCTGAGATCCAAGCCCAAGTCACCCTGCACACAGCCTCTCAGCACCATTACTGTCAGCCGGCCCTGCTGCTCACTTCCATTTCATGTGGTTTTAATTTGCATTTCCCTAAGGTCTAATAATGCTGAACATCATTTTATTTGTTTATTTTCCATTCATATATCTCCTTTGGTGAAGTGTCTGTTCACATCTTTTGCCCATTAAAAGAAGTAAGCTGTTTTTATTGAGTTTTAAGAATTCCTCGTACATTCTAGTACAGGTCCTTTACTGGATAAATGTATTTTGCAAATATGGCTTGCTTTTTCATTTTTCTTAATGATATCTTTTGAAGATCAGAATTTTTTATTTTTGATAAAGTTCTATTTATCATTTTGCTTTTGTTTCCTATCTAAGTAGTACTTGCCAAGGTGGTGGCCTGGTGGTTAGGATTCCAGGCTTTCACTGCTGTGTCCCAGGTTCAATCCCTGGTTGGGGAACTGAGATCCTGCAAGCCATGCAGCACGGCCAAAAAAAAAAAAAAAAAAGGATCACAAAGATTTTTGTCCTATGTTTTTTTCTAGAAGTGTTATAGTTTTAGCTCTTATAATTAGGTCTATGATTAATTTTGAATTAATTTGGGGGTATGGTGTGAGGTACAGATCAAGGTTCATTTTATTTTTGCATATAGGTATCCAGTTATTCCGGCACCATTTGTAGCAAAGACAATCCCTTTCACACTTTCCAGCCTTTGTTGAAAATCAATTTGCTACGGACTCAGCCTCGGGTCCTTGGACTCTTTAATCAACAGAAATTGAAAAGAGGCCAGATGAGAAATTCAGGCTTCATCAGGAGGGAGCGAAAACACGTAACAGGTGCCTTGCTCACTCCTGGAGGAGCCTCGAGCTGGCTCCTTAAATTGGGTAACAATAGGGGTGGGTCCGTGGGTTGGGCAGGAGGTGTAGCTTAGGTGGTCCACCAGCCCCTTTGTGGTGCTGTATGCAGGGATCATGCGTAGTACCCAGCTTTTCTCCCAGCACCTCAGAAGTGGCAGTTGGTTTGTGGCCTCTTTGTATCTTATTGTTCATAATTCGCCCCGTTACTGCACATGCATGAACTTATTTTTAGTCCCTTATAGTTTCTTTGGATTCGGTTGCTCCAGGAGAGGAGGAGAGACTTGTCCAGCTGCAAGTGCAAGCACTCCAGTAAAGGGTCCCAGGTCCCATGTCCCAGCCTTGACTCTGTGTGTGTGAACCTATTTATGGACTTTCTATTCTGTGCCATTGATGTCTCTGTACCCTTAGACTGAGCTATCTTGATAACGGTAGCTCTCAAAATTGGGTAGTTTGAGTCCTCTAATATATTTCTTCTTTTTAAAACATTTTTTGGCTAAATTTTAGAATTATCTCAGCAGTTTTCAAGAAAGAAAGCATGCAGGAATTTTGACTGGGATAGTTATACTCTACAGATCCATTTGGGGTGAATCAACAATAATACTGTCTTACGATTCATCAACTTGGTATATCTCCCTGTTTATTTAGAACGTCTTTAATTTATCTCAGCAATATTTTGTAATTTTCTATGTTTGGTATATATTTTGTTAAATATATTCTTAAGTGTTTTGAGTTTTCCTCTATTGTGTATGGTATTGCATTGTCTGCTATTGTAAATACTATGTAAATGATATTTTAAAAATTCAATGTCCGACTAATGTCTCACTAATATAAAGAAATACAGTTGCGTTCTGTATATTAACCTTGATCCTTTGATCCTGAGACTTTGCTAAATTCATTTAGTTGTTCCAGTAGTATTTTGGTAGATTGCTCAAGATTTTCTACCTGGACAATCATGTTTTGTAAATAAAGACTTTTACTGCTTCTTATCCAATCTGTATGCCTTTTCTTTCCCTTGCCTCATTGCACTGGCTAAGACTTCCAGTACAATTTTGAATAGAAGAGGTGAGACAGATATCAGATATCTGATATTAAGGGAGGAAAAAATCTGATATCCTGATTTTTTTCTCCTCTTAGGGGAAAAGCATTCAGCCTTTTATATTAAAGTATAATGTTAGTTGTAGGCTTATCTTGACTGTCCTCTGTAAGGCTGAGGAAGTTCCTTTCTGTTCCTAGTTTGCTGAGGTGGTTTTTTTTTCCCCCTAAATCGTTAGTGGATGTTGCATATCATCAAATGCTCTTTCTGCGTCTTTTGAGAGAATCCTGTAGTTCTTATTTGCACTGGTAATTTGGATTATATTGATTAATTTTCAAATGTTAAACCAAGCTTGCACTCCTGGGATAAACCCCTTATGGTCATGATGCCTTATTTTGTTATATATTACTGAATTTGATTTGCTAAAATCCTGTTAAGGATTTTGTATCTATGTGCATAAGGGATATTGTTCTGTAGTTTTGTTGTAATGTTCTTAGCTGGTTTTGGTACCAGGAAAAACCAGGCCAGGAGCTGGCCTCATAGAATGAGTTGGGAAGTATTTCCTTCTCTACAGATTTCTGGAAGAGTCTGTGCACAATTTTTAGTATTTCTTTCTTAACTGTTTGGTAGAATTCATCTGTGAAGTCATTTGTGCCTTGAGTTTTTTGTTTCTGTTTTTTTTTGGAAAGGTTAGCTATTCTTTTTTTTTTTTTTTTTTTTTTCTTTTTTTGCGGTATGCGGGCCTCTCACTGTCGTGGCCTCTCCCGTTGCGGAGCACAGGCTGCGGACGCGCAGGCTCAGTGGCCATGGCTCACGGGCCCAGCCATTCTGCAGCATGTGGGATCTTCCTGGACCGGGGCACGAACCTGTGTCCCCTGCATCGGCAGGCGGACTCTCAACCACTGCGCCAACAGGGAAGCCCTTAGCTATTCTTTTTTTTTTTTTTTTTTTTTTTTAGTTATTCTTTTTGAGTGCACTTTGATAGCATGTGTCTTTCAAGGAATTTATACAATTTATACAAGTTTATTGGCATGCAGTATTTCATGATATTCCCTTATTATCCTTTTGATGTCTGTAGTATCTGTAGAAATGTCCTCTTTTCATTCCTGATCATTTGTGTCTTCCCTCCTTTTCTTTTTCCTGATCAATCTGCCTATATTCCCCCACCTCCACCCCATTTTATCAGCTTTTGAATTCATTTCTGGCATAACTGACTTTATTGTTGTTCTGTTTTCTACTTAAATTCTGCTTGTTATATTATTTTCTTCTGCTTATTTCACACTTTACTTGTTCCCATTTATCGTCCTTTTGTGATTTCTTTGGATCAATCAGATATTACTTATGATTCCATTTTGTCCCGTTTGTTAGTTTATTGGCTATAGCTTGTTGTTACTGGTTGGTTTCAGGTTTATAGGTTACGGTGATGTTATACCATCTCATGTGTAGCATAAGAACCTTACAATAGTACATCCAAATCCGTGAACTGAAGCAATTGTAGAGTTCACCTAATTTTTCCCCATCTTTCAGAGATCACTGTCCTTCGTTGCCTGAAATCAAGTGTCTTGAAAATTGTTATTTCATATATTTTGTCTGTTCTTAGATTGTTTCAGTAAGAGGGTAAATCCAATCCTCATTATTCCTTCTTGGTTAGAAGTTGAATCTTTTCGGCAACTTTTAAGATTTTCTTTTTATCATTGGTATTAGCAATCTGACTGCGATGTGCCTTGGTGTGGTTTTCTTTGTTTCTTTGCTTGGGTTTCTTTGAGATTATTGGATCTATGGGTTTATAGTCTTCATCTAATTTGGAAAATTTTAAGCCACGATTTCTTCAAATATTTGTTCTGGGGACTTCCCTGGTGGTCCAGTGGCTAAGACTCCGCACTCCCAATGCAGGGGGCCTGGGTTCAATCCCTGGTCAGGGAACTAGTTCCCACATGCCGCAACTAAGAATTCACATACCACAACTAAAGATCCCACCTGCCACAACTAAAAGATCCCGCATGCCGCAACTAAGACCTGGCGCGGCCAAATAAATAAATAAACAAACAAATACTTGTTCTGTTCCCCCATTTTCTCCTCTTCTTCTGGGATTCCAATTTGTAATTGGAACATGTTAGATTGCTTGATATTGTCCTACAGCCCACCACTACTCTGCTTACTTCTTTTTCAGTGTCTTTTCTCGTAGTGCTTTATCTTGGGTAGCTTATATTGCAATCTCTTCCAGAAAACTGATCTTCTCTTCTGTAATATTTCATCTGCTCTTAAGCCCATCCAGTGTATATTTCATTTTGGATATTGTGTATTTAAGCTTTAGAAGTTCCATTTTGGTCTTTTTTTTTTTTTTTTTTGCTGTACGTGGGCCTCTCACTGTTGTGGCCTCTCCCGTTGCAAGAGAACAGGTTCCGGACTCGCAGGCTCAGCGGCCATGGCTCACGGGCCCAGCCGCTCTGCGGCATGTGGGATCTTCCCGGACCGGGGCACGAACCCACGTCCCCTGCATCGGCAGGCGGCCTCTCAACCACCGCGCTACCAGGGAAGCCCTGGTCTCTTTTATATATCTTTTACTTCTGTCCCTATCATGGCCAGATTTTCCTTGATTATATTTTAAGATTTAAAATAGCTGTTTTAGCAGAAACTAACATACATTGTAAAGCAATTATACTCTAATAAAGCTGTTTAAAAAATATATAAATAAATAAAATAAAATAGCTGTTTTAAAGTCTTTATCTACTAATTCCATAATCTCTGTCATTTCTGGGTCTGTTTCTTATTTGTTTTTCTCCTAGGTATGGGTCAGATTTTTCTGTTTCATTACATATGTCTTGTAATTTTCTAATGGGTGCTGAATTTTATCTTGTTGAGTCTTATGTGCTGTGTTTTACTGTATTCCTTTAAAGAGTGCTGGGTGTTGTTCTGGTATACGGTTAACTCACCTGTGACTCAGTTTGTCCTTTCAGGCTTCTTTTTATACTTTGTTATGGCAGGAAGCCTTTATTTTGGGACTAATTAGCCCTACTACTAATGCATCATCCTCATTCCCCTCCCCACCAGCTTTACTGACGTATAGTTGATGAATTAAATTGTAATATATTTAAAGTGTACAACATTATTTGATATACATAGACATTGTGACAGGATTCCCACAGTCAAGTGAATTAACACATCCATCACCGCACATAGTTACCTTTGTTGGGTGTGTGGGGGAAGCTTAAGGTCTGCTGAGAGAGTAACTATACAATAGTGTGTTATCGGCTGTAGTCACCATGCTGTGCATTAGATCCTCAGAACTCATCCATCTTACAACGGAGAGTTTGTACCCTTTTACCAACCTCTCCCCATTCCCCCCTCTCTCCAGCCCCTGGCAACCACCACTGTATTCTGTTTCTATGAGTTTGACTTTTTTTTTTTTTAACGTGTAAGTGATATTATGCAGTACTTGTCTCTCTCTGTCTGGCTTATTTCACTTAGCTTAATGCCCTCCGGGTTCATCCATGAATCTGCAAATGACAGGATTTACTTCCTTTCTTTTTTTTAAATAGATCTTTATTGGAGTGTCATTGCTTCACTATACTGTGTTAGTTTCTGTTGCACAACAAAGCAAATCAGCCACATGCGTACACATGTCCCCATATCCCCTCCCTCTTGAGCCTCCCTCCCATCCTCCCTATCCCACCCCTCTAGGTACTGAATAATATTCCATCGTGTGCGTGTGTACACGCACATGTGTGTGTGTGTGTGTGTGTGTAATTTTCTTTATCCATTCATCTGTCAGCAGACACCTAGGTTCTTTCTATATCTTTGCTATCATGAATAATGCTGCAGCGAACATGGGAGTACAGTTATCTCTTAGAGACAGTGCTTTCATTTCCTTTGGATGTGAATCTCCCAGAAGTGAGATTGCTGGATCTTATAGTAGTTCTATTTTTAATTTTTTGAGGAACCCCTGTACTGTTTTCCATAGTGACTGTACCAGTTTACGTTCCCACCAACAGAGTGCTGGAATTGACTTTTCTCAACATCCTCATCAACATTGGTTATCTCATGTCTTTTTTTTTTTTTTTAATGGCTGCATTGGGTCTTTGTTGCTGTGCCTGGGCTTTCCTCTAGTTGCGGCGAGCAGGGGCTACTCTTTGTTGCGGTGCATGGGCTTCTCATTGCGGTGGCTTCTCTTGTTGTGGAGCATGGGCTTTAGGCGCGTGGGCTTCAATAGTTGTGGCTCTTGGGCTCTAGAGAGCAGGCTCAGTAGTTGCGGCGCACAGGCTTAGTTGCTCCATGGCATGTGGGATCTTCCTGGACCAGGGCTCGAACCCGTGTCCCCTGCATTGGCAGGCGGATTCTTAACCACTGCGCCACCAGGGAAGTCCCTCGTGTCTTTTTGATAATAAACATCCTAACAGGTGTGAAATGATATCTTATTGTGGTTTCGACTTGCATTTCTCTGATAATTAGTGATGTCAATCATCTTTTCATATTGGCCATTTGCACATCTTCTTTGGAAAAATATCTATTCAGGTCCTTTGCCCATTTTATAATTGGGATTTTTTGCTGTTGCGTTGTATGCATTCCTTATCCTTTTTGGATATCAACCCCTTATCGGATATGTGGTTTGCAAATATTTTCTCCCATTCCACGGGTTGCCTTTTCATTTTGTTGAAATGCATGACCCATCTGAAGACTCTACCCAATGCTTGGTATATTACGAGGCCTCTCCATTCTGACTGGTGGAAACAGGGACTATTCCTACTCCTGTGTGAGCCCCAGAAACGTTTGGTCTGCTCCTCTATGATGGTTCTTTCCCTTGCCTTGGGTAGTTTCCTCTCACACACAAGCACATCAGTTCTTAGCCCAATCCTCTGGGGATCCCAGTCCCCTAGCCTTAACCCAGGTGGAGGTCTGGGGCCCTGGGGGAAATGGCAGGGACCGGAGGGGAAATGGGGGGGTGGGACAGACACTAGGAAGCCCTGTGGAGGGTTGGAGAGACTGGGAGGGTGGGTGAGGTTGAGGGACCAGGGGTCTGGGAAGGGATGGGGGAGCTGGGAGGAATTTGGAGGAATTGCGTGGTGATAGGACAGATGGGAAGGGAGGCAACCAGGGCTGGCCATCTTAATAAATCACAGCCCTTCCAAAAACAGACCGCTCTGGTCCCCCGCTCCGTGACCAACTGCTGCAGCAGGCCCCATGCTCTGGCTGGGTCTGTGTGGTGGCAGCCGCTAGGACCCTATGCTGGCTGGACCTGGAGCTCCCTGGCTGCCAGGATGGGCCCTGCCCCCACCCTGTGATCAGCATGCTCTCATCCTGCTTGGGGTAGGAAATGAAAGGGAGCCTGGGGGACCCTGCCTTTCCTCCTCACTGGGTCCGGGGGTGGCTGGAGGTGACATTAAAACCGTGTTTGTGTTTTACTCATATCTGGCCAACCAAGGGTCTCAGTGTAAGGGCCCTTCTGGCAAGTGGGAAATAATGGAAAATAAATAAAGATGCTCTGGTCCCACATGAGGAACTAGAAAATGAGTCTCTAAGCAGACGGACCAAACGGGGAGCGGGGGGTTCTGGAGGGACTCTGGGAAATGGGAGGAAGTTGGTGGGGTTCAGGGCTGGGGGTATAAAAAGACTGAGTGTCTGGGAGGGTTAGGCAAGGACTAGGGGAGCTATGAAATAGAACTGGTGATGATTTGGGGATTTGAGTTGCTAGGGAGAGACTGGGAATGGAAGGAACTAAGGAGGTAAGAGGAGGTGAGATTCCAAAAGGGGTAATAGGGGGCGTAGGAGGGAAGAGGTGAATTGGGAGAGCCTGGGAGAGGCCAGGAAGGCTGGGGGCTCACTGGAAGGATGTTAGGGCCTGGAAGAACCGTCAGTGACGTTCAGGGGCTGGGAGGCGCTAGAGGCTCTGGGAAGAAGAGAGAGGTGATATGAAGACGTGGGTGAGGCATGGGAGGGATGGCCGCAGGGGGCGGGGGAGAAAGTGGGGGCTACAGGGCAACACGGGCGGGGCTGAGAGACTCTCCTTCACCCAGAGGTTAAAACTGCCCGCTGTGGTTAATAGATTTCTCAACTTCTCCTTGTAGAGCTACCAGTTCTGGCATTCCCCACTTCAGGGCTGAGTTAGGTACATGCCTCACTGCAATCCCCTCCTTCACGCTGGCCCTGTTGAAATCCACCTTCCACGTGGCAGTAAAGGAGACCAGGTCCTCCCCTTACTTGACACCTTCCAGAGCTCCCTCTCCTGCACCACTGCCCTCAAGGCCACCCCTCATATGGACCCACCCCCTCACCACTGCCTCCCTCTCTGTCCTCAAGCCTCTGCCCATCTTTCTGCTGCCCACCAGCCTCACCGTCCTCAAAGCATTTTAACGCTCCAGACTGGATCCAGGCTCAGGCTTCTTTGCTCCTGCTGCTGCTTCTGCCTGGAATGTTCTTTCCTATACAGGTCTTAGCTACCATCTTACTTTTCAGGTCTCAACACAAATTTCACCTTCTTTGGACAGACCTTTTCACACCCTCCTGGATAAAACAGCCCCCAGCTCCCTACAGTCACTCATGGACCACAGGGTTCATCTTCCTCATGGCACTGACCAGCACCTGCTGTCACGTGACTGCACCATTTGTGTTCATATTGAGTCCCTCCACCAGAATATAAGCCTCTGGAGGGCAGACTGCTGTCTTGTTCACGGCTGTATTCCCCACGCCTGGAGCCATACCTAGAAGACAGTGAGGTTTCAATAAGTGACCATTGGTTGACTACTGATGGACACATGCGTTCACACTCATGTTCATAGCAGCGTTATTCACAATAGCCATGGGGCAGAAGCAGCCCGTGTCCATGGATGGAGAATGGATAAACAAAATGTGGTACATACATACAATGGAATATTATTTGGCCTTAAAAAGCAAGGAAATTCTGACATACACTGTCAGAATTCGGATGAACCTTGAGGACATTATGCTAAGTGAAATATGCCAGTCACAATAAGACAAATACTGTACGATTCCACTTTCATAAGGTACTTAGAGCAATCAGATTCTGAGACAGAAAATAGAATGGTGGTTTCCAGAGGCTAGAGGGAGGGGGACATGGGGATCTATTGTTTAACGGGTACAGAGTTTCGGTTTTGCAAGAGGAAAGAGTTTGAAGATGGATGGTGGTGGTGATTGTGCAACAATGTGAATGTCCTTAACACCACTGAACTGTACACTTAGAAATGGTTAAGGCGGTAATTTTTTTTTTTTTTTTTTTTTGCGGTACGCGGACCTCTCACTGTTGTGGTCTCTCCCGTTGCGGAGCACAGGCTCCGGACACGCAGGCTCAGTGGCCGTGGCTCACGGGCCCAGCCGCTCCACGGCATGTGGGATCTTCCCGGACCGGGACACAAACCCGTGTCCCCTGCAGCGGCAGGCGGACTCTCAACCACTGCGCCACCAGGGAAGCCCCGAGGTGGTAAATTTTGTTATGTGTTTTGTACCACAATAAAACAAGAACATGATTGATGCACTCATGACTGCTGAATCCTGTTAGCGGGTTGTTCATTTTATTAGTATGAAATAGCCACCTTAATCTTAATGCCTTTTGTTCTGAATTCTATGTTGTCTGACCTCACTATTGCCACAACAGCTTTCCTCTTTCTTTTGTTCTTGCCTGAGAAGGATATTTTTGTCCATCCTTCCTATGTCAGTATTTCCATATTATAGTTGCTTTTTAGCAACAAGTTTGCTCTTGTTAGTAGAATATGATTGGATTTTATCCATTCTGAAAGGCTTCGTTTTCTTAATAGGTAAATTTAAGTCACTTAAATGCATTGTGATGGGTATATTTGGACTTACTTTGACATCTTATTTTGTATCTTCTATTTACCATGTTTTTTTCCTTTTCTTTTTCTAATTTTAGTTTTTATTTCCATTAGTTATACATGCACATAAAGAATGAGGTAATTTCCTTCAATGTTTGTTTAGAAAAAGATGTTTGTTGGGTTACGGGTTTTTTTTTTGGCAATCACTTTCTTATTTCCTCTGGAGCTGATTTTTGAAATATTTACTCCTACACAGTAGAAATCTTTCATTTTATAAAGTCCACAATATTACTTTTTTCTTTTGTGGATTGGCTTTTTGTGCTGTGTATTAAAACTCAAAGCTCATGATCTACAGACCAAACCCAAGGTCATGTAGATTTTCTATGTTTATCTCTATAATTCTGATAGTTTTGCATTTTAAATGTCTGTAAATGAATTTGAGTGAATTTGGTGTAAAAAATAAAGCAAAATATTTACTTCTGTATTTCTAAATGACATGTTTGTGTTACTACTTCCTGATTATTAAACTATCTTGCAGCTTCATCCTGTCCTCCATATTTTGCTCTGCTATACAATGGAATATCATTCAGCCATGAAAAGGAATGAAGGACCACAATGCATGTTGCATGGTTGAACCTTGGAAACATGCCAAATGGAAGAAGCCAATCACATAAGACCACATGTTATATGATGCCATGTATATGAAATATACAGAATGGGCAAATCCATAGAGACAGAAAGTAGGTTAGTGGTGGAATTGGGGAATGGTTGCTAGTGGGTACAGGATTTCTGCTTGGAGTGATGAAAATATTTTGGAACTAGATAGCAGTCATGGTTGCACACCTTTGTGGATATATGAAAAACCACTGACTTTACATCTGCAGAATTTACTTAATGGATGTAAACTATCTCAGTAAAAAAGCAATCTGCATCTCTATGATCCTTCTGAAGAAGACAAGAACCTTAGTGTCTTAGCTCAGAGTCCTACTGAAAGCAAAACCTGTGATAAGGACTCTTGCGTTAGAAGGTTGATCTGGAAATCACGGCAGGAAGCTGGAGAGAGAGACCGGGAGAGTGAGGGATGGAGAAAGCACCACTATGAGTGTGATACTGAGGTCTCTGCCGTGGGCAATTTGGGCTCAGTTCCAGTGGGGACCTTCTGAGGAGCCTGTAGAAAGCCTCTCAAAATTGTCCACATGAAGAGCTAGTGGGAGAAGCATTTATCCGTCAGCTCCCATGCCCCCTGGTTGAGGGCCGCCTCTGGAGGCGTTAACTCCAGAAGCCCTGGAGCAAAAACTGAGCCTGTCATCCAGAGCCCCCCAGGAAGAGTTGGTTGCAGCTTTAGCTGAAATCAGGAGAGGCAGGGAGGATGTGAGTTAGGACGTCAGTAGCATCTGATACATGGAAATCCTTTTTTTTTTTTTTAACTCAAGTATTGTTTATTTACAATGCTGTGTTTCAGGCGCACAGCAAAATGATTCAGTTGTGTATATATATAAATTTTCACATTAGTTTCCCTTATAGGTTATTACAAAATATTAAGTATGGTTCCCTGTGCTATATAGTAGGTCCTTGTTGGTTGTCTATTTTATGTATAGTAGCATGTATATGTTAATCCCAACCTCCTAATTTATCCCTCCCCCACCTTTCCCCTTTGGTAACCATAAGTTTGCTTTCTGTGTCTGTGGGTCTATTTCTGTTTTGTAAATAAGTTCATTTGGGATACATGATACTCATGACTGCTCTCCATACTCTTCCCTGCCAACTCCCATGTTCTTGTGATCTGAAGTTTTAGGACCAGGAACTAAACATAATAACATTAATGATAGTTATTTAGATTTGCCAATATATTTAGCTGATTTATTTGCTCACTCTTTCTTATTCCAACCCACTGCTTCTTTCCAAGCTCATTTTTCCTTTTAAGTGATGTCTGAAAATGTACTTAATCTGCCATTACTCTTAAACGATAGTATTGCCATGTTCACAACTCTAGGTTCAGCTTTGTTGTCCTTTACTCCTTTGAAAATATTTTATCGTCTTCTGGCTTCTAGTACTGTGGATGAAGACTCTGGTGTCATATTCTTATTCCTTGTTTTCTGGTACTAGGATTTTTTTGTCTTGATCCTTGATGTTCTGAAGTTTTACTAAAATGTGAAACTAGTATAGATTTTTTTGTTTTTTGTTCACTGTGCTTAGGATGTGCTAAGAGTTTTCCCAGTCTAAGGATTTATGGATTTTTTTTTTATTTCTGGAAAATCCTCAACCATGACCTCTTTAGCAATTCTCTCCATCACTCTTTCTATATATCTGTTCCGGATACATCTGTTTCTATTCTCCTCATGTCTAATTTTTTTCCTTCATATTTTCCATCTCTCGATCTCTTAGTCATAAGTTCTTGGAGATTTCCTCAACTCGAAACTTCTAATTCATTATGTCTCTCTCCAGCTCTATTCAGTTAAGATATTCAGCTCACCTTTTCAGTTTTTTATTATCTGTAATTTTAATTTCCCGTGTTTGTAATGGATTCTGTCATCTGTCCTACTCTTATTTCACAACCTCCTTTTGTTGTTTTGTGGTTGCGGTTTCTTTGAGGACCTTAACGATACCTGCTTTAAAGGCTTTTCAAATTGCTCTAAAACTTTGTTTTCTCAGCTATCAGTTCTTCCATTTGCCAAGTTTGTTGGCTTCCTCAGTGCTCTGTGATTCTTGGTTGTGAGGTTATCTGGAGGTTCTGCAAAACCCAAGGCCATCTGCTAGTGGCCTCAGCTTGGTCTGTATCTGGCTGGGCTCCAGACCAGGGTTTTCTCAGAAGTGTCCACTGTGGGCCTCCAACCTCATGTGGATGACACATTTCTGGGACAGTCCCTTTAAGCCTAGTGGCTCTGCTGAGGGCCCAACCACAGGTATGTGGCTTTGGTTTTTGCCACGACCTTGAAGGGTGGACAGAGCTGCTCTGGTTTATCATCACAACTGGCACCACAGATCCTGACACCAGCCAGGCTCAGGTCCCAGCCTGGCTTAGCGTTTACACCATGGCCCACACCCTACAAGTTCAGCCCTGCTCTCTTCCCAGCCCCTGGGGACTGCCAGCTTCAGCCCCTTCTCTCCCTGCGGCCTCCTGTCTTCTTTCTTTTACGGAGTAGTCTCCATTTCTTGTCTACAGACACGTCCCCCTCATTAATTTTTAACAATCTCACGTCTACGTGTCTGGAGCAGAAGGAGATGGTTTCAACCGTCTTCAACCAGAAGCAATGGCGACTTCTCCACATGTCATACAGCTGCTATTAATGACATGTGGTTCCACAAGCAGATCTGTAGAAATGCACACACCCAGAGCTATATGTTTTTCCTGTACTTGAATTAACAACTACTCACATCAAAATTGTTTGGACCTGCTGGTGACCAGGGTCTGGCTCAGCCTGGGGCAACAGGATAAAGGTGAAAGCAACATGTAATTTTTATTGAGAGTCAAGTTTGAAGCATGCATGCCTATTTATTAATTTTATGTAACAGATAGGTAGACAGACAGATAGATAGGGTGCTTACTATGTGCCAGACATAGGACGTTTGTTTGTAAGGGCCTTACAGACATGAACTAATTTAATGCTTCTTAACAATCCCAGAACACAGATACTATTAATATAATCCCCATTTTACAGATAAGAAAACTGAGGTCCAAAGATGAGTGAGCCATGACTGAGATGCAGAGTCCTATGCTCTGAGCCACTCCCCTATGCTGTGTGTGTGTGTAACACCAGCTTGCACATGGGAATGGGGACTAGGAAGTCAAACTCTGACTGTGGTATGACTTTCCACAACTAGGCGTGGAATGAGGAAGAGGGACAGAGGAGTGGCAGACTCAGGGATCCGGCCCACTGACACAGCCTCCCACCCCAGGCCAGCTCTGCCCACTTCTTCTCTGTCTGCTCATGTGGCCGTGGGGCTGACCTAGGTCTGGCTCAGACACAGCAGCTGAGGGTACCAGGGAGGCCTAGCTGCAGCAGGGGCACTGGGTTCTGTTCTCTCCCATCCTCTCCCAGCCCAGTCCCAGCAACGGGAAAACTCTGTTCACTGCAGACCGAAGGGCTAACACACCACTCCATAGTTCCACTTCATGTCCAGGGAACAGAGAGATGGAAAAAGACACAGGAGTAAGGACTGAGGGGAGAACAAAAACTACAGAGAAACGCAGAAATACGGAGAGTCTAGACAGAAAGGTGCAAAGACAGAAACAGACGCAAGTGCTGGGAGACAGAGAAACGTATGTTTCAGACACCTGGAGGGTGTCTGAGATGGGAGCTGCTGGGAGATGGGGTGGGGATGAGTCAGAACTGATGTGTGTGGAGGGGTGGCAGTACAGGGAGCCGAGCCCCTGAGGCCCTGAGGGGCTTGGGGTCCTTGGGGATTCTGGAACAGAAGGGCCTAGAGCCAGGGGTTCCCGACCTACCGGTGCGGCCCTTCATCCGAGAGTGGGGCTGGGGCTGGAGTAGGTGTATGGAAGCGTTTCCAGCCTCCTCCCTGGGCTGCTGACCTGGTGTCTGTGGAGCTGGGGACAAATGCCCTGCCTCTCAGTGCCCTCCTCAACGGCACCAGCTGGTCCAACCCCCCACCCCGGGCCAGTGTCAGGTTCCGGGCTGTTCCCTGGGGGAACTTTGATCTGGAAAGAATGAGAGTGACCGAGCTGGCTGCTGCCCAGGGCCGAGCAGTGTCACTGAGACATGGCCTGGGCTGTCCCTGTCACCTTCCTGCCCACTGGGACACCGGGCAGTCCCTCCAGGGCTCAGGAGACACAGAAGGGATCTTTCCTGCTTGCTTTCCCCGCTGGTTCTCTCCATCTCCATTTGCTGTTCAATCACTAGTTCCTGCGCTCATGCATCCAGTGCCCCTCGCCGTCACTCACTCATTCAACAGGCCTTGGCTGTGGAGCTGCGGGCTGGGCGATGGGGCAGAGGGCTGAGTGAGGTGGGGCCCTGACCTTTCAGGAGCCCCAAACTGAGATCACTGCTCAAGAGAGACACAAGCCACACATTGGAGGAGGGAGCCAGGGCGGGAGAGGAGGGATGTATTCCAGTGGGCAGTGTGGGGCAGGGAGGAGAGACGGGGAGTGCTGCAGGCTTCATCAGGTTTGGCTTCCCAGAGGAGGTGGCGTTTAAACTGGGCTCTGAAGGTCTAAAGAAGGAGTGGGGAGGTTGTCAGACAGGATGACAAGTGGAAAGGATGCTTCAGACAGCGGGACCAGTGCAGCCACAATGGCAGAAATGTGAGAGTTTGTGCATTTTGCTGGAAGGGCCTTGAAAGGCACCCTAAGCCATTCACTTGTTGGCGGAGCAGATCCATGGGCCAGAGGGACCGTTTTGTTAGAGAAAGGAGACTCTGGGGGCTTCCAAGGGAGGCGGCAGCCTGGCGGGCCCTCGTGTTGGCCTCCGCGCTCCAGGCCTTCCCAAGGATGGCTCGTGCCCTTGTACACCTCCCTTATCCGCCCCAGCCCCAAGGAGCCTGCAGGACACTTCTGAGGAAGCCCAGCTTGTCTGTGGACTGCAAAGGACTCCAGAGGGGCCCTGGCCCAGGTCCTAGCCCAGCCTCCTGCCGTGGCCTGGCCTCCCCAGCCCCCCTGCTCACTCTGAGTGACATGGCCTTTTGCTGGGCTGAAAGCGGACCCTGCCCAGCCTGGGGAAGGCCCAGTGAGCTCTAGCCCTGGAGCTCTGGCTCCCCTTCTCCTGGAGGCCACTGAGCCAGGCCCTATAAATAGCCCGGGGAGGGGGAGGGGGAGGGGGAGGGGGAGGGGAGCAGGCCAGGCAGGGCTGGAGGGGGCAGGCTTTGGGTGGGCAGTCGTGGAGGTGCGGGGAGAAGGGAGAAAAAGCCCAGAGTTCGAGGCCCGGTCCTGTCCCTGACAACGACGGCTCGCCCCTCTGGGTCTCAGGGTCCTCTGGGCCGGGGCAGCCAGGCTGGCAGAGCACAGAGCGCGCACAGGCAGGGACTGTTGTTCTAAGAGGACAGGAGAGACCCCTCCTCCTTCCTGGGTGGCTTTTCAGAGGCACAAGGGGCAGGATATTAGCTGTGAGGGGCCCCAGGCTGGGCCTGTCCTGCCCCAGGGACCACTTCCCCAGTCCCCGGTGGCGCAGGACAAGCTATGGTGAGGTGCCGGCTCTTCCAGCACCTCGTTTTCCCCTCTTGGCGCTGCAGATCCCAGGGTGGGGGCAGGGAGCTGGGGTGAGTCAGCGGAGACCTTTCCGGGCCCTGAGGGGGAGGTTCCTGGAAATGGAAAATGTGAGCCCACAGCCTTATCTGGGCTGGAAGCAGCTGTCTCCACCCCACACCCTCTGCAGCCCCTGCCTTTGCCCGGAAGAGGCAGGCGCCTCCACCCAGGCTTGTGTGCTGTTTTTCCTTTTCTCTCTGTGTAGCCTGGCTTTCAACAGAGACCCGTGGGAGATGCTCCTCCGCTGGGACCAAGAGGGCCCCGTATTGGTCCGGGAGGGCGGGAAGCTCCACCCTTTTACCCCCTTCCCCCATCAAGACCACCCTTAGAATCTTATATGCAAGTCTCTGCAGAGCACCCAGGATCCATACCTTCTAGAGACAGACTTCCAGGTCTGGTTAAAGAAGCAGCGAGAAATAGGGCACGTGACATGTGTGATCAAACTCACACGATGTACACACAAACATCTGATATACGTGAGCATATGTAGGCACTCGAACTACACATACAGGCATGTGCCCATCCTGTGTTGACACATGTACCGCAAGCACGCATACACGTGTGTCTAGAAACACATTCACCACTTATGAGCAAATGCATAAAAATCCCTCCTAGAACCACGGGTGCTTGAAAATGTGCCCACACCACATACACGTGCAGGTACTGTAGACTCTGTACCTTCCACGTCTTCCCTCTACACCGACACACCCACACAGGTATTGTACACGCAAGCCTGATAACGTGCACAGACGCATCCTCAGATACACGGGAGAAAGAGGAACATTACAAATTTACACGTGTGTCCGGCAGCGTGTCCCTGGGATGGAGTTTAAAGGAGGGTTCGGTAGTGGGGAGTTGGAGTGACCCAGGGGGCAGAGGTCTCTTCTGTCCTCCCTCCCGGGGGCCTCAGTTTCCAGGATCAGCCCCAGTGGCTCCGATTCAGGCAGGCAGAGCTGCAGGGCAGGGCGCAGAGCCTCTGTGCTCCTCTCCTGGGTCCTGGCTGGAGATGAGGCCCGGGGGCCCCAAGACTGGCCCACCCTGGGCTCCTGCACAGCCTGTACCACGCTCCTGCTTCCCTGCTTAGCACTCCCCTTGGCTCCTGAACCCAGCAACCCGTCAGGAAAAGATAAACGCAGGCCCTGTGTCCACACCCCTATGGGTCTCATAACAAGGCAATGGTTTCCAGGGCAGAGGCTGGATTTCAGGATTTGGGAGGAGGAGCCGGGGATGGTATGCTTGCCGGGAGGGAGGGGTCCAGTCCTGGAGTGTAGTTCTCCGTTGGGTCATTGTTAGCCTACTCCCTGTGGGTGCCTGCAGCTGGGGACCCTGAGGAGTGTGGTGTGGCTCCCTTCACACACCTTCCCAGTTACAAAGCCAGACTGCCAGGCCCATTAGCCCGTCCCAGCAGGCTGAGGGCTACATGGAGGCCATGGCAGGGCCAATCGGGGTCTGACAGATAATGGGTCTGGCCCGCCCCATGACTTTGCAACCTGAGCCCTTCCTGGCAGAGGGGCTTGGAGGGGTGAGGTGACCAGTGAGGTCGGCAGCTGCCTTTGACTCAGTGCAAAGGCTGATGTGACCTTGGAGACAGGCCCTGTGTAGTACATGTGAGCCCCCTCTAATGCATCCTCTCTGTGACCCATCTCACTGAGTCCATCCATTCACTAGTCCTGTTGGTTCCACTGGCTCTCCAATGAGTCCCCTTTCCCAGGCATTCAATCACACAGTGTTTATGGAGTACTTTCTGAAGCCAGTTGCCTCTCCAGTTGTGGGAATGGAGGCACAGCAGAGACAGACCCTGCTCTCTGAGGATGGGCTCCAACACGTGCACGCAAGTGTGTGTACGTACCTCACCCATGTACGGGGACCAGGGTGCAGAGGGTGAGGAGCGGTCCCAGGTAGGTGGGCCCAGGACGGCAGAGGACTGCACCAGCCCACTTCTTAAGTCCTTTCCCCTCCCCGTAAGCCCTATGTGTGTTCTCAGAACGTCAGGAGTCTGGGGAGCGGATGGGACCTTCAGGGCTGAGGGCTGGAGGCGGGTGGGTATATGGAGAGGGGCTGGACTGGAGGTGGAGGAGGGGAAGTCATCAGTATGGGTGTGTGTGGGGGGGTGACACCACCCAGAAAGGGTCTGCGGGTGAAAGGGGGACAGGCCCAGCTCAGAGCCCCGGGGACCACAGTTAAGGGATGAATGAAAGCACAGTCACTCAGGAAGGTCACCGGGGAGGAGAAGCAGAGGAGGCAGGAGGGGAGGCAGGAGGGATGGTCCTCAGGGGCTCCTGCCAGAGGGCCATGAGGGTGGTTCTGGAGAGCTCCGAGGAGCCATTCCAGGGGATTGGAGCCTCTGGGCAACCTGGGAACAGGAGGCACTGCCCAGACTTGGCTGGATTTGACTGTTACCTCCAAGGGGTGCTGGGAGCAGAGCCAGGGCCCTGGGTTCCAGTCCTGTCTTTGTATCCCTTGCTGTGTGACCTGGGGCCTGTCCCTGTGGGCCTCAATTTCCCCACTTAGGTCCCTGGCTTCATGGTTTTGGCTTGGCTGGGATTTGATTTCAGGAGGTAACTGGCAGGGGACACAGGAAGGCTTGTCCCAAATCCTGCCCCCAGCCCAGCACCAGAGCAGATCAAGGGACCAGCAGACAGTGGACGGGTCGGAACCAGGGGAGGGGGAGCTGGAAGGGCAGGTGCCAGAGACCCCAGGACTTGGCAGGAGGTCGTCCTTGCTAGCCTGCTGACATCAGGGCTGGTGAATGTGGAGGGAGGTCAACTGGGTCCATCAGCCCTCACCTCCCCCCCGCCGCCCCGGTCTGGTACTGGGCAGGAGCTGAGCCGGGGGAGGGTGAGAGGAGGTGCCTTGAGAGGGCAGCAGAGAGGAGCCCCTGGGGCCTGGGATGAGCATCAGCCTCAGCCGAACTGGCGGGGAGCCAGTCCTTGGGTGGCGCTGGTCTTCAGTGCCCCCCTCCCCGCCCCAGAATCGGTGCCTCCTCCCTCCCTCCTCCTCTCCCTGACCCTCTGCCCCTCTTCCTCCCACTCCTGGTTCATCTCTCCTCTCCTAGGCTCATCTCCAGCTACTGACTCAGTGGTCTTACTGCCGAGGGAGAGGGGCCAAGGGAGATGGTTTGCTTCTTGTACTGTCTGCCCAGAACCCACCGTGAGCCCCATCTCTGCCCTTGACAGAGTTCCTACTGCAGCCGCAGATGGAGCCCTGCCCAGCCCCCAAGCAGCCCTACCCAGATGTTGTCACAGTGGATCAGGAGACAACCCAGCTGAGGTGGGAGAGTGTGGATGGATCCTGGGCAGCCAGTCTCTAGATTCTATCACACATTAGGGGTCCCACTCTAGAGACCTGGCCAGCCTTCCTTCTCCTGGAGGCTGGGAGAGAAGGCTGGACCCCTGCCCCCCCTCCACCACCACCCTCACCTATGCTGCCCGTCCAGGCACCGGCCCAGATGCACATCCACTGTAGGGCCAGGGACCAAGCTGTCCAGCCCCTCCCAGACTTCCCCACCTGGTCCTTCCTCAGGTCCTGCAAAAGAAGAGGCTGGGCTTTTCTGGCTGAGAGCTGGGTCTCTGAACTCCAGTCTCCTGGGCTCAGACCTGGAGGGGCTCTGAGTGTTACTCGGGGCAGAAGCTGCAGCAACAGCCTCTCTCCTAGTCTCTATCAAAGATTCTACCCCAAGAAAGAATGCAGGGAGCAATCTGGCTCACCCTGTCCACACAGCTACTTGGAACACACACACACACACACACACACACACACACACACACACAACATGAACGCCTTTTGGCACTTGACTTTCTCATGAAATAATTGCTGGAAGGCTCCTTGGATTAGGTAACCCAGCGTTCCTTCCTGTCCCCACGGTGGAGGGGGGAAAGGGGGAACCAGCGTTCAGCATCTGTTAGGCTGATCCAGTTCCTTTGGGGCAGAGCAGGCCAGTCCAGGAGGTCTGTGGCTGCAAACATCTTTGGAAGCCTAGTGTGATGGGAACAAGCCTTTCGGACGTCTCGTTCCCCAGTCACCTGGCTGTGCCTGCCCAGCCACCGGGCCTCCTCCGGGTGGGCCGTGCCTGGGAAGGAGAAGGCTAATCAGGAAAGATTTTTTTTGCACAAAGAAGGATGGGATGTTCCCATGTTTATTTTAAATCAATTTTACAATATATTTGGGAACGTACAGCATCTTTGCCTATCATTCTGAAGCAACAGCTGTTTTCACTCCTCCCTTTCTTGGGACGGTTGGGGGATGGGGGGTATGGAAGGGAGGAATATCTGGGTTCAGGCATGAAAGGAGTGTTGAGAGGGAGTCGAGGTGGGAGCCCCGGCCTGTGGATAGAGGCCAGGGACCAAGGCTCTGATGGAGGGAGGGGGTGATTAATTCCAAGGTCGCCGATCCTAGGATTTGGAGATTGGGCCCTAAGCACGCTCTCTCCTCTGTCTCTAACCCCAGTCACTCATGGATCCCCTAGCAGGGGCCCCTCAGTGAGCCCTGAGCCCCTATGACCACCAGCAATAAGGATGCAAAGATCTTGCTACACAGAGTGGGTCTGGGAGGGGAGAGCACATAATTGCAGAGTCAGGGAGGGACCTCACCACCTGTCTCCTCCCTTAGGTCTTATAACAGGTGCAAGAAATTCCAGGCAAAGATCCCACAGGTGAGTATGTGCTTGTGAGGGCCGTGTGCACGGTGTAGAGTGGGCAGTGACGGGCACAGGGTGACGGTCGGGATTCTGGGAATTACTGCTGTGGCTCTCAGGTCTCCCTGAGCAGTGAGGGGGTCCCTACCCCCAGTAGGACCTGGGCCCTGCGAGTGAGAGCCCCGATGGAAAGCATAACCCACGTCCGCGGTCTCCGAGGTCAAGTCCACTTGGGAATCGAGGCCTTCTTCAGGTGGCCCGCAGCCCCTCCCCCAGGCCGCACGCCGCTCCTCCAGGGTCAAGGGGGGCTCGGCCTCCGCACTCCCTGTGCAGCTCCGCACCGCGGAAGAGGAGAGGCGGAGTGAGCTCTTCTCCTCCGGCGCCACCGGGGAACCTCCCCTCCCCCACTTCACTGCATCCCTCGGGTCGACTGGACAGGGGCTGTCCCCCCCCTCCGAGCCGCCTGGCCCCGCCCCCGAGGCCCCGCCCCCGCGCGGCGCCCAGTCCCCCGGCTCGCGGGGCCCGCCCCGCCCCCTGCCCGCCCCTCCCACCAACCCTCGGGAGAACCCGGCTGCGGGCGTCCAGTTGCTGCCCGGAGCTGCGGAGGTCGACTGCTCGCCCGGCTAGGCCCGATATCCCTCACACGTAAGCGCTCTGCCCCATCATGGAGCCGGCCCCCGACGCCGAGGAGGCGCGCACGGTGCGCGAGGCGCTGGGCCGCTACGAGGCGGCGCTGGAGGGCGCGGTGCGCGCGCTGCACGAGGACATGCAGGGGCTGCAGCGCGGCGTGGAGCAGCGCGTGGCCGAGGCGCTGCACCTGGCCGGACCGCTGGCGCGCACGGTGACCGAGCTGCAGCGCGACAACCAGCGGCTGCAGGCGCAGCTCGAGCGCTTGACGCGCCAGGTGGAGGCGCTGGGCTTGACGACCGGGCTGGCCCCCGCGCCCGGCACGCCCAGCCCTCCGCCCGCGCCTGGCGTCCCGGACCGCGCGCCCCGTCTGGGCACCGCGCGCTTTGCCAGCCACGCCACCTTCTCGCTGTCCGGCCGAGGCCAGGTGAGCCTCGGGGAGCGCCGGCGCCTGTGCGCGTGCGCCGGGGGAGGAGGGCTCCGCGACCCCCGCCGCGCCTATAGGTCCCGAGTGCGTGCGCCTGCGGGACTGGGCGCTGCCCTGCCACCCGCCGCTGCGACTCCGTCGTGGGGGTCCGGCCACCATCCGGCGAAGCACCGGCTTAGCCTGCCTGCTGCACCTGTCTTGGGCCCCCTCCCTTCTTTGCAGCCGGGCCCTGTTCGCCCCGAGTTCTGTCCCCCTCTCTCTGCTGTCCCGTGGCACTAAGGGCTTGGGCGCTGTTTAACACCGCCCGGGGCCCGGCCGGCGTGTTGGGGTGGTCAGCAACCCACCCCACTCCCCACTCCCCACTCCCACACCTCCATTGACGCGCCCCCTGCGATGCCGCTTCACTGAGGCCTGACGGTTCAGGTTATTGATTAACCCAGATTGAGAACTCAAGCCCGGGTGTGTGTTGGGGGCAGGAGGACGCCGTCTGCTGGGGCGCAGCCGGGGCAGCGGCGTTTGGGAACTCGCAGGGGGTAAATCCTTACCTTGAAGGGAGAAACGGGGTGGCGGTGGGGGCCAGGGGGAACCAGTCGTGAGCAGTCTAGATTTCCGGGGTCAATGACCTGCCAGAGGCCCACACGGCGTGGGTGTGGGGTGGAGGTCTCTCCCCTGAGCCTGGGGCCTCCTGGAGCGGCGGGTAAGAAGGTTCCTGTGGTGTGTGCAGTGGCCCTTAGGTGGGATTTCCCACCCTGCCAGGCGTGTGCTCCGGGGTTGGGGTGCCAGGGTCTGGGTAGTGTGCACCTGCAGTCCCTCCTTGGTTCAATCCATCACACCTTCAAATCTCTTGTGTGGGTTGGGCTGCACCTCCAGGGGCCAGGAGGAGGGGGATCAGATTAGCCCCTGCCCCTGGAGGTCCCAGCCAGGGTGGGCGATGGCCCCAGACCGAGCAGTACCAACATCGCGGGCAGCCAGAGCAGATGTTCTGCTCCAAACACGATTGTCCCGTCCCGGTGGATGTCTCAGGCTGGCTTTGTGCTGGAGGCCAAGGACCTGCTGCTGCTCGTTCAGGGGGCGGTGTGTGGGGCTGTGCCTGCCGCCTCAGAGAGGCTGGAAGGACTCACCAGCCGGAGGGGAGCCTGGTGGGTATGAGAGCAGAGGGAGGAGTTGTGAAGGCCCCTGGATGCTGGGCCGGGGAGTTGGGCTCTGCCTTGGGGGGTGGGGTGAGAGGTTCTTAAACATGCTGGTGGCAGAGCTCCTGGGTGTCCCGGTGCTCCGTGTGAAGTGCCTAGAAATGGATACACTTAATTCTGTCCTATAAGCATGACCACTGTTTGACCATGGTATAAGATCACCACTGTGAGCTCACACGTACCTAATAAACTGTGTCATCGGCTGTTTCTGAGATTTTATTTTAACACACATTTGCTACTTGTCTGCTCGTGAAAGCAGCTGTCCAAGTTTTCGAAAAATGCTTTCAGAGTCATGTAAATAGGTACATGAATTCACGCAAATATGTGAGAGGAATCTCTCCAGTCATCTAAGTTTTCTCAGTGGGGAATTAGTCACGTGGGGTGGGCTAGTCCTCTTGGCTATAGAGCTGGTAGGCACGGGGCACCGGGCAGGGGAAGGACAGGGTCCTCCTTGTATCCAGCAAGGTCCCTCATGGATGGATGGCAGGTTGGAGGGTGGCTGGAGACAGGATAACTTAAATGTGGTGGTCCAAGGAGAGGACAGCCAGAGCTTGGGGAGCCCTGCTGGGGGACTCCTGAATCACACATCTGGTGGAGATGCTGGGTTCCATTTGGGTTGTGCTGAGGGTGTGAGGCTGTGGGACATCCAGGCGAAGGTGTCCCAGAGCAGGCGGAGTCACAGATCCGGTCGAGGTCGGAGGTCAGGGGGACATCGGGGCAGAACTGGTGGTTGAAGCCCTAGAATGGGTGAGGTCTTCAGGGCAGCCATGCAGAAGGAGAGGGTGAGGCCAGAGCCCTGGGCAGAGTCCAGGAAGCTGCCAGGGGGCTGGGAGGCCCTGGAAAGCCCATTCTTAGACATGGAGAGAGGGAAGTCCTTCTGGAAGAAGAGGTTGGGGGTCAGCAGGGACGCTGCCCCTCGTTGAGGGATGAGGATGGAGACACAGTTGAGGAGTAGGTTCTGGACTTCAAAAAAGCCTGAAAGGGGCTTCCCTGGTGGCGCAGTTGTTGAGAGTCCGCCTGCCGATGCAGGGCACACGGGTTCGTGCCCCGGTCCAGGAGGATCCCATGTGCCGCGGAGCGGCTGGGCCCGTGAGCCATGGCCTCCGAGCCTGCGCGTCCGGAGCCTGTGCTCCGCAACGGGAGAGGTCACAACAGTGAGAGGCCCGCGTACCGCAAAAAAAAAAAAAAAAAAAAAAGCGAAGGGAGGTGGAACAGCCAGCAGAGTTGAGCGCTGCGGGTAGAGGATGGTCGAGGCCTCCAGTGGGATCAGAGGCTCCCTGGGCCTGAGGCAGCTTCTCCCTGCCCTACCAGAGGCGCTGGTCCCCACTTCTCTTGCAGCCCACCTCTCTCTCGCCCACCCGGGCTCCGAGCCAGTTTCTGGCAGGGAGGGTGCTGTGCAGAGTCATCCACACATTCTTGTTCATGGGCTGTTACTGGCAGCTTGTGAGCGGACACTTGGTCGTGAACAAGGAATCGGGGCTCCAGGGTGAGACTGGAAAGTGTCAGCTGGGCGCTGGGGCTGTCTGGCCTCTCATACTCCCATATTCCCACGTGTGTGTTGCTGGGGGTCGGGGGGGCAGGGTGGTCTGGGTAGGAGGGTCTCATCCGCGCACAAGAGCCAGTGGTGGCAGTCGTCAGGCAGTGTGGAGGCCGGTGTTCCACTGCCCCTCTGTAACAGGCAATGAAATGTAGAGACCCTTGGTTGAGACCCTTTTGCTTCCTGCAGTTTCAAACCAGGGACTGCAGGGGTGGGAGGTGGGTCATATTCAGCATATACTTATGCCCTGAACTCAATGCAGGGTTGATCTAGTAATCCAATTCTGAGTGCACAAACCTTGACCTTGCTAGGTAGTGAGTAGCCAGGGAGGCTCTGGGAGGAGGGAGAGGGCAGGGCAGTAGGGTGGGAATAATCAGGAGGACTCCCTGTAGGAAGCCTGAGACCCTGCAGCAAATAGGAGCTGCTTTGGGCACATTTGCTGTGAGGCCTTAGGGACATCTCCCAGCTGGACCTCAGTCTCCTTGCATCCAAGGGGGATTGGCCCATCCCTGTTTGGCCCCTGTGCCGAGTGGGCTGCGTAGTTATAACAGTGACATCAACCTGATCGGTTCGTAAGAGTGTCCACGGAGCCACAGCTGTGGTCTGGCTAGTGGAGGGTAGCCTGAGGCCAGGCCTGGCCCAGGAGGCTGTGCCAGAGTTGGTCCCTGGAAATGTCCTCAGCTGAGCTGGAGCCACCGGGTCCCCACGTGAGACAGCCAGGAGCAGCATCGAGGTCCGGCGTGAAAGAAACCAGACTTGCCTTATCTGCCTTCCTTTCCCAGACACACTGTGTGATAAGAGAGTGAAATGCTTTGGGTAGAAGTTTGAATTGAGTCTTTAAAACTGTGGTGTGAGGGAGGAGGAGGACGGAGCAGCCGTGTTAGGGGCTCAGGATGGGGGTTCTGGCGGCTTGTGGGCTGTGCTAGGCACGCAGACGTGCTCCCCTGCCCGGGCGCATGAGCCCACGTGGGGTCAGGCAGCCCCAAGAGTGCCTGAACTATTATTCCTGGCCTCACAACAGTGTTTAAACACTTCCCCAGGGAGAGGGTCCCTGAAATAAGACTCACCACCCCCCGCCTCTCCCCCGAACATTCCCAGGCCTGGGCTTCCTCACAGGGAGCCTCCCCCTTCTTCAAACAAAGCCCAGATCTTGGGAGTGCGAGAGCCAGCTCCCCAGGACCTGTCTCATCCCCAGGGCTCTCCAGTGACTTCTACTCTGACCCCAGCACACAGAACCCACCCCCTTCCCTTCCCTGTGGCTGAATCAGGCTGCCCCCACCAAAGGAAGACCACTGGGGGAGCATGCATGCTGGGAGCCCTGTGGGTGGGCTCAGGGACTCAGATCCTGCTGGAGCACTTACCCCGCTCTCCTCCTCCCCTCCCCCTCCAGGGCCCGGCCTCACAAATTTGTCTTGAGTTGTCTTTCCTGCTCCTGGAAAGCATGAGCGCTTTGTGGATAGAGCCCTGGGTTGGGGTAGGAGACCCAAACCTTGACTCTGCTGCTGCCTTTGGTCACGGGGTGAGGTTAGGGATGACCCCCACCCACCAGGCTCGTATGAGGGGCTGGAGGGGGATCTCTGGATGGGTTGAGCGAGCAGTGGGTCCCAGTCTCGGGGATGGCGTAGTGAGGGGAGTCCGGCCTGCCGGCGTGAGTCAGCCCCATCCCCTTTCCCTCCTGCTTTGCCGGAGACCCCTTGGCAGGAATCCAGCTGGTCCAGGACCTTCTTCCTGCCTGATTGTGGCGTCTGGTCCCCCTGGGGCATCATGGGGTGGGTACGGGGCCTGCAATGTGTGGGGGCTAGGCGTCTGCGGTGGCGGCAGGGGGCCCAGAGAGACCCACATTCCTGGGAAAATGGTTTCACCAGTGGCCGGGCCCTCCAGACCTCCGCCTAGACCTGCAGAACCTGTTGGACCAGAGTAGAGTGGGCGGGCAGGATGTAAAGCCCCCAGAGCTGAGCGCCCTGGTGACGGGTGGGGGCTGGGTTCAGGATGGACTGGCTGTTTCTCCTTCCTCTGCCGAGCTGGCTTCAGTTTAGGCTCTAGGGGTGCCCTCCCCACTCTGAGGTGTCAGGAGTTGCCCCCTCTTCTCCAGTGTTCCCACGAGTGGGGCCGGCCTGTCCCGCTCCATCCTCCTGAATCGGAAGTTGGAGGAGTCACCTCCCCTCCAAGCCCAGGCTCACCCCAGGCTCGAGTCCTGTCCTCTCCCACTTCCCCAGGGTCCCCACCGCACAGAGGGTCCCATCACCCGGCTGGAGCCTTTCTCTCAGCCTATAAACATTGTTCTACCTCGTCCACCTGGAGGAGCCCCTCCCCCCGCCCCTCATGGCTGCAGGTTCCGTGTCTCCATCTCTCCCCGAGGCTGTCTCCTGCACCCACCCCCACCTCTGATTCAGCTCCTGAACTGTCACCAAGAACCTATTTTTTTTGCTAAACCCAAAGGACCTTTTTAGATCTTGTCTTGACCTTCTTTTTCTTGACCTGAGGCTACCTCTGGAGCCGCTGACACGCCAGCCTTCTCCACACACTTCCACCTGCCTTTCTCCACGTTCTTCTGGTTTTCTTCCTCCCCGCTCTGGCCGCTGCTTCTTATTCTCTTCTGCA
Organism: Monodon monoceros; assembly: GCF_005190385.1. Classification (NCBI taxonomy): domain Eukaryota; kingdom Metazoa; phylum Chordata; class Mammalia; order Artiodactyla; family Monodontidae; genus Monodon; species Monodon monoceros. Next base: position 48,536,315 of record NW_021703786.1, read on the forward strand.
GGTGCCTCTTTTGCCCCCAGGTGTGGTGCCCATCGCAGGCCCCATCGGCCCCGAGCCTGCTCTTCCTCTGCTGGGCTCCAGATGGGAGAGCCCTGTTTCTCCATCGTTTGTCCGTCCTTCCTCTTAAACTTCAGACTCAAATATCCAGCTGCCTCCTGACCTCAACCCCTTGATGCCCCAAGGACACCTTACACTCATCATGTCTCAAATTGAAGTTCTTATTTTCCCACCGATCCCCCCCCCGCCACCGCCATAGTCAAGTCAGCTGGGCCCAAAGCCCAGGCTTGAAAGAGGTGTGACTCCCCCATCCCTCCATATCCACTTACTCTCCCCAAACCTTTGAGTCCTTTTTCACTGCCCCATCTCTCCTCCCCAGGTCCCCATGTGGGACTAGTGAGGTAACTGGCCATCTGGTCGCCCCCTTCCATGGCACTATGTCACTGGCTTCTGAAGGATGTTCCTAAAACACAGCTGACAACCTTCAGTTCCTTCTTGTCCAAGGAGTCAAGTCCAAGTTCTCCAGGCTGGCACCTTGGGCTGCATGGTGCTTCTCCAGCCACCAGATCAGAATGCTTTGTGCCTTGCTGTCTATCTGCTTTGGCAGATACTGGTCGCTTCCACTCCTGGTCCCACCTGGCTTACTCTAGACTGGCTCTCAGCTACCCCTGCCTCTGGGAGGCCCTTCCTGGCCCACGGGGCTGGATGAAGTCTGTCTTAGGCACACACCCTCATGCTGGCTTGTTGTCATCCGCTCACAGCCCTGGCTCCCCCATCAGACTGATCCCCCCCATGGCAGGGTGGACACCTCTTACACTGGTTGCAGTGATAGCTGAGCCATCGGGGGCCAAGGATGGGCCTTTGTCATTCTGGGAACCTGGTAGACAAGGGGGCTAGGTAGTCTGGAGTCGTCTAAGGAGAAGTACGGCCACCTCTCAAGCCACTCATCCTGGGCTCTTAGTAGAGCCCCGGATCGGGGTCTGCCTGTGTTCTCCTCTTGCAGGGCAGACCCTACCAGCCTCACAGATGCTCCGAGCCCTCCAGCCTTCCTCACTGTGACCAGGGCAGAGCCAAGGTTGAGGACAACATCCCTCCTGGCCACAAATCTCAGCTGTTTCTCACTGTGTAACCTGGACTGCTCACATCCCCTCTCTCAGCCCTCAGGTCCCATCTGTAAAATGGGTGTGGTGGCATCTTCCTGGGGGGACAGAAGCAAGTTGGTTTAAGTGGCATGCCCAGAAAAAGGACCTGACGCTTGGCAGATGCTGGAATGGCAGAGGCTTTGCATAACCTACTCCCTCATCTCCAACAGGGAAACCGACCCAGAGTGGGCACGACCTGACCTGGGTCACCTGGTGGCTGGCAACACAGCCAGGATGCCAGGTTGCCTGCTGGCTCTTGGTCTTGGCTCTCTCTCTGCATGACACCCCCCAGTGCTGTAGCCCAGAGGAGATGGAGGGGCCCCATGGAGCCAATCAGGCCTCTGTGCTCTGGACATCCAGGCAAATCTTGTGACCCGGCATCGTGAGGGCTCCTGGGCCCATCGTTGGCCCGGAAGGACCTTATGTCGCTGGGTTTAGGCTGCTCCCACACAGGCAGCCCCCGGGACAAGCAAGGGCCAGGCTCTCTGGACCCCAGGCATCTGGTCCAGCCTGGGGGAAGGGGTAGGGCGCCTTGCACATGCTTTCAGAACTCCCAGCCTTGACATTTGTCCCTAGCATTTTGGGGGTCTGGGATGAGCCCCGTGGAGGTGTTTGCCTCCAGGATCCTGGGGGCTCAGCTGGTGAGACTGAGTCCTGTGTGACCTTGGCCCATCACTGTACCTTCCTGGGGCTGTCTCTCTCAAAATTGAGTGCTGTTTGCCCTGTCAGAACCAGGGGGGTCGCAGGGGGTGCGGGCAGCTGGCCCCGGCTGACTAGGCCTCGGTGGTGTTTGTCTCTCTGTAGAGCGTGGATCACCATGACGAGGCCGGAGAGTCGGAGATGAGAAGGACCTCAAACTCGTGCATCGTCGAGAACGGGCACCAGCCTGGGGCAGGTAGGGCTGGCGGCAGAGGAGAGCGGGCTGGGTAGCTTTGGGGTCAGGGCTTCGGCCATGCCTCTGGGCCAGGCCACCCCTTGTCAGGGATGGAGGGCTTGAGCCTAAACTCCAGCGGGTGGGGAGGCTGCCAGGAGAGCAGCCTCATTCAGTGTGAAGTAGAACCGTGTAAACACAGAAGAAAATGAGAGATCTCGGAAGGTGGTGAGCTCCCCTGTTTCTGGAGGAATGCAAGCAGGGGCTGAGGAATCGTCCAAGCACTGAACAGGGTAGAAAGTGGACTGATAGACGACTATTTATTGAACTGTCTATGAGGGAAAGTTGGAGCAGACGCCAGCTCTGGTTGGAGCAGCGAGACGTCCGCAGCAGGGGGAGGTCAGGGAGGCTGGAGTGGTCAGCGAGGCCTTCCTGCAGGAGGTGGGAAGAAGGTTCACAGAGACTGGAGTCCTCCTGGGAGGGTCTGAGGCCCCTGTGGATGCCACGGCTGACACCCCCAACCCTGCTGGTCCCATGTTCCAGGTCCAGGTGATGGACCCCCTGAGACCTCCCAAACTGTCCCGGCACCAGAACCCCCCAAGCCTCGCCCTGCGAGCCTCTCCTTGCGGCTGCCTCACCAGCCAGTCACGGCTATCACACGAGTCTCCGAGAGGTTCTCTGGGGAGACGTCAGCCGCAACTCTCTCGCCCACGTCTGCCACCGTCCTGGGGGGCCTCAGCCCCAGCGAGGCCACCACACCCTGGACTCCCAGTCCCACTGGTAGGAGCAGGAGGGCATGGCCTCAAACTGGGGGGGAGGGCAGGGGCTGGCGGCAGTTGGCAAGAGACTCAGGAAACCTGGGCAAGCCCCAGCCCCCCTCTGCTGTCACTGCGACCCCCTTCCCTAGCTCATCTGCTCCATCAGATGGGGCTCATCTTTCCCGACTCCTCCCCCCAGAGATGCTGTAAAGTAGCCTCGTCCCCCACGGGAGACGACTGTGGCTTTTACTGCAGGTCGAGGCTGTGGTTAGAAGGTGGCCTCTTACCCTGCACACTTTGGCGTGGTCCCCGGGGCCTGTCTTGGGCCTGGGGTCAGGCCTCAGTGGTGTGTCCTGGGGTTAGGCTGTGTGGATTTCCAGAATGAGGGCTCGGGAACAAAGTGTTTGCTGGATACATAGCACAAGAGGCCCTGGGCTCTGTGCTCTCAAAAGCGGGGCTGGGGGCGGGGGACGCTTTAAAAGGCCTCTTTTATGTCATTGCTGTATGTTCCCAGCATCCTTTCTCCTCAACTGTTGGCCGAGGCAGGGCCAGCTTAGCCCAGGGGTCCTGCCCCTGCCCTGAGTGACGCTGGGTAAACGGCACAGGGCCAGGTCAGAGGAAGGGAGGCTGGCAGTGGTGACCCTCCCCGAGGCCAGGGTTTGTTATTTCTCTCCCTTGCTTTGTCCCGAAGAGAAGAATTCTTCTCTCCCACGGTCTTTATCCAGCTCTGGCTACGGGGCAGTGACGGCCAGCAGGAACAACGGCAGGTGAGTCGGGGCCCCAGTCCCCGGTCGGGGGAGGTCAGCCCTCCCCAGGCAGCGTCTGGACTTTGCCTTGAACTCGGGCTGCCCGGGCCCCTGCAGGGAGCTCCCTTGCTGACCCAGGATGAGGCACCCTCCTGGGCTTGGTTCCAAGGGAGAGCAGCGTCGATGGGTGGGGTTTGAGCAGAGGACATGAGGCCTCGGGGCTAGGTGGAGGGTTTTGTTTGGAGAATATATATATATAGGGCCTCGGGCTGGTTTCTTTTAGGACCCTTGAAAGGAAGTCTGTGCAAAGATTGGAGGGGGTGTCTCAGTCCCCACAGGAGGATGGAGCGTGGGGCAATCTCCCACTTTCCTCTCCACCCATCCTGCTTTCCGCCCGCGGCTGAGGACGTCTCTAGGCTGGGGCAGGTCTGCTGCCTCCTGGCCTGTGGTTGTCCCCATGCTCCCCCAGGCCCACTGGATTGTGATCGGAGCTGGGGATAGAGGCTGGCTTGGCTTTTGTCCCCCCTTTCAGTAATAAAAGGAGAATTGTGGCTTTCTGGAAAACTGTTGCAGGGGAGAAACAAAGGGGGTCTTTTTCCTGGTGGTGAGGAGGGGGCCTGGTCCTGGTGAGGCCGGTTCTGCCTACACCTCCCGCGAGGAGGATGCCCCCACCCCCACCCCGCTCAGCCCAGGCACGGACACCTGCGAGGGGTGACGATGCTCAGAGAGGGGCCCGCTGCCGGCCAGGCCTGCCTCGGACAGCAGCTCAGTTTGGAAAAGCTGCAGAACCGGTTGGGGACTAGAGCAAGTGGTGCTTCCTCCCTGCCTGTAGCCCGGTTGCTGCCTCTTTCTACACTAAGTGGGGTGGGGGACCCGGGGCCCAGGTGAGCTAGTGATGGGCGGGTCGGTGTTCCTGACTCCGTGCTTCTCTCCTCAGCCCACCTCTGGTGATGCCACCCGAGTCTCTCCCATCCCCGCAGCCGCCAGCCACGACCCAGGCCCATCGGCAGGGGGAGCGTCGCCGGGAGCTGGTGAGGTCGCAGACGCTGCCCCGCACCTCGGGGGCGCAGGCCCGGAAGGCGTTATTTGAGAAATGGGAGCAGGATACAGCTGGCAAGTACGGATGCTCTCACCCCCCCCGCCCCCCAGACCAGCCTGGGCCCCCAGAGTAGGCCTGGGCCCAGACTAGGGTCAGGCAGGCACAGTGCGGGGGCAGTTCCCCAAGATGTGACCTCTTGGACAAGACACAAGGTCAGGGCCAGCTACGGAGCAGGCTGAGGGAAGGAGAGGAGGGGGCAGGGGGCCAGGCAAGGCCTGGGGAGAGCCTAGGCCCCCTTCCCCGAGTCCTGGAGGGACCCCGGCTGCCCTCACACCCACATTCCTCACCCAACTGGAGAAGTTGGTTTCAGGGCGTGACTGGAGAGGCCAGAGGGCAGTCACTGGGATGCCCAGCAGTAGCTGGAGGTGACACAGCGAGACCAGCCCCCTATCACGCCCCACCCCCGCTCCCAGATGGGATCCACCTCTGCACGCAATTTATCCAGCGCTCCTGTCCGCTGGTGGTATTGATGCCTGTTGCTTGTGGGGTGCGGCCCAGGCATATTTGATGATGACCACCCCCAGTCCCGCTCCCAAGGCTCTGACTCTAGTGAGTCAGAAGGGACACCCAGGAAGTGTCCCGCTGACCCAGACAACCTGTTCTTGGCCATTAAGGAGTGTCCTTGGGGCCCAGAGGAAGAAACCGTTGCTCCAGGCTAGGAAAGAGGGCGGCCCCAGAGGGAGGCTCAGAGGAGGGGTGGGATGAAGGGAAGCGGGGAGTGTGCTCCAGGCAGACGGCAGTGGCACATGCGGCCTCAGGTCCTCTGCCCCAGGATTGCCCATGTGGGAAGTAAACAGGGGACATGGAGGCTGGAAGGGATCTGGTCGTGCCAGACTCCATCAAGGGAGGCTGTGCCCTGGGATAGGGGGCTCATGCCTAGACGTGGGTGTGGGGCTGGGAGGGTTGCGTGCTACCTGGGTGAGCAGGTGCGGCACGTTCTCGGAGTAGATGGCAGCCGAGGGGCAGCCCCCCAGCCACCCAGCAGGCCTGCCCTCTCTCTGCAGGGGGAAGGGTGAGACCCGGGCGAAGCTGAAGCGCTCGCAGAGCTTCGGCGTGGCCAGCGCCAGCAGCATCAAGCAGATTCTGCTCGAGTGGTGCCGCAACAAGACGCTCGGCTACCAGGTGAGCCTGGCCTGGCCGCCGGGACCCCAGCCAGAGGTGGGAGTGGGCACCGCCCCCCCCCACTCTTGTTCCCCTGGCCGGGACGGGAGCCCCAGTCTGGGGCGGAGGGGTAGGAGCTGGAGAAACTGTACCCTCCCGATCGGTCCCCAGCCGCTGCAGGTGGAGTCCAGCAGGCACGGCTTGTTCCTGAGCTGGGTAGATGGTGGGCCTGGGGAGCGGCTGGGAGGACCTGCTTGTGGGATCGAATCAGGTGGAGGAGCTGAGGCCAGCGCTGTGCTCCCCCTTACCTCCCTGCGTTGGCCTCGTAGCACGTGGACCTGCAGAACTTCTCCTCCAGCTGGAGCGACGGGATGGCCTTCTGCGCCCTGGTGCACTCCTTCTTCCCCGATGCCTTCGACTACAGTGCCCTGAGCCCCGCGCAGCGGCGGCAGAACTTTGAGCTGGCCTTCACCATGGCCGAGTGAGTATGGCGGGTCCCCTGGCTGCCAGCCCCTCCCAGTCCCCAAGCCCGAGTTCTGCCCTGCGTCCAGCACAGGGGCTGGCAGGACGGGGGCAGCTGTCCACAGACCTGAGAGCCTTGAGGCCACCCAGTCTGTCGCCTCCCGTATAGATGGAGAGACTATGGCCAGGAAGGGGGGATTTTCCCTGGGCCACCCGGCACTCAGTAGTAGAGCCAGGCTCTCTCCTCTTCTCGTGCACCTGCCCTCTTGGCTGGTACCCAGCCTCTGGTGTGCGGTCTGCCAGACCAGCCACAGACAAAGTGCAAGGGGCAGTAGGACAGGGTCCGCCGGAGCGCTGAGCCTGTCCTCTCCAGGCTGGTGAGAGATACAGTTGCTTGGGAGAGCCCAGCAGCTGATCAGCAGGAAACTGGATAATATCTGACTTCTCCAGTAGTAAAAGCGTTTGATATGAAATTGCCTACCTTCTTAAGACCTGTTCATAGGGAGAAGATTGGGTGAGGGGTGATTCTGGGTTCAGGAGGTGCTCGGGGAGCTTGGCATTTGGTCATAGGCTGAGGGCTACCCCCAGTGCCTCAGGGGAGTGTCAAAGAGTGTTCTGGTGAAGGTGCCTTCAAACCGAGTAGGCAGGAGGGTTTAACAAAGGGCTTCCTTGCAAACGTGGGCAGGAGTGAGCGATGAGCCAGGCGCCGTGGGGTACCCTCGGGCTGGGGAGAACAGCTGTGCGGAGAGGGCTGGCTGATAGGAGCTGTACTTTGGGGCAGTGGGTGCGACCAGCTCACAGTGACCCGGCAGGAAGGGAGCTGAGGGAGTAAACCCTCTGCCCTCCCCCACCTCCTGCCCTCATGCCAGGGCCTCACGTGGGCTGGACACGGAAGGCAGAGGGCAGGGGAGCTATTGCTGCGGTCCATCGAGTCCGTGCCCCCGGTCCAGGGCAGGCACGGGGCAGAGATGAGGGTGTTGAGGGCTGCCTGTTGCTGGGCTTTGTGGAATTAGGGGGAGGAAGGTCAGAGGGCAGGAGGACCTCCCCAGAGCTGAGTTTCCTGGAGGGAACATTTTTCATTCTCTCCTGGCCGCCCACCTTTGTGCCTGGTGGAGTGAGCCTCTGGCCACCCGTGTGTGCCTGACCCCCCTCGTGTCTTGTCCGCGACCCCGGTGCCCACGTCCGGGAGGTGCTCTCACGTGCTGGCGGAGCTGGAAGAGCCCTCCCTGAAGCCTAGCCTGCCCCCCCCCCCCCCACCCCGAGTCTGTTCCACCCCACACCTGGCCCCAAGCCCGGCCGGGGAAGGAGTTGGAGCTCACAGGTTACAGCCCCGTGCCCGGGACTGCGGGTCTCGCTCTAGGGGCAGAACGGAGACCCTGACTTGTTGGCGTGCCGGCGTTGCCCCTGCGGCGTTGTCTCGGATGACCTGCGTGGCCTCTCGCCCCCGTGGGGTCGTAAGAACTCCTTGTGTACTTTGGAAGCCGTCTCTTCCCTGGCTGTTTAGGATTAGCTGTCGTCCTAATTGCGGAAACAGCTTTGGGCAGAGCGTGTTACACAACCGAATCCAGACGATGCTGAAGTAGCGCCAAGTGTAACGGCTCGATGTTGAGGAGGGGGCGCCTCCCCAGCTGCTTGGAAGCCCAGAAAGGGCGACTGTCGAAAAGCAGATGGTCAGAGTGTACAGGGCCCAGGCTCTGATGTGGGCACCCAAGACCCCCCCCCCCCCGCCACCGCTGGGTGAGGCCACGCTTGCCTGACAGTTTTTCTTCATCGAGTCCAGTGGGCCTGGCGGTGCCCGCTCAAGCCCCGGCCACCTTGGTCACCCTCAGCCCTGGACCAGGCTGGGCTGTGGCAGGAGAGGGGTGCCCCGGGCCCCAGGATGGTGGCCCTGCACCCCAGCTCGCAGGGAACGTAACTTCCCTTGGCGACCGGAGCCAGAGCCATTCGTGGCTGTGCTTTCCCAGCACGAGGTGTGAGCTCAGAGAGCCTCCAGACTCCAGCCAGATGTTTCTTCTACTCCCACATTGGGGTTGGGGCGTGGGAGCCTGCTTCAGGCTGTACCTCCCTCCCACCCAGAGCAAAGGACGTGGTAAAAACGGGGCCCCGCCTTCCTGCCGCCTGAGCCGGCTCCCGGCTAGCTGGGGAGGGGAGGGGAGGGGAGGGGAGGGGAGGGTGGGCTTCGGGCCCCTGAGATGAGTTCTGGCTTATCTGCTGACTCGAGAGAGGGCCGGGAGGGGCGCCCACAGCCGGCCTGAGGGGGAGGAAGGTGCCTCCCCTCCTGAGTCATCCGGGAACTCAGCTTACAGGTGTGGGGGACAGGGCTGGGAGGGTGGGCCTGCCTGCCCGAGGCCTCCTGGGAGGATGGCAACTGGGCTCACCTAGTTTCTTGGACAATAAGCTGGTTAGAACAGCTGGAAAGAAGGCACAGGGACACCTACTTGAGGATACTGGCTACCAGTGTCTTAACAGACACTCCTTAGTTTTGCCAGCAAAAGCCAAGCAGACACGCGGGGCTGGGGGAAAGCCATCAAGGGCCACGCAGGCAGCAGAAAGGCAGTTTGCGGTGGGCGGTGTAGGGTGACGGGAGCCTGGGCTCTGATGAAGGAACAGCCTTTGGAAAGGAAAGGCAGCCGTGGACAGGGCCCCTGCACATCAGGAAGGAGAAGCTTCCAGACCCTTCGGCGAGCAAGGGGCCTTAAAAGCACAGAGACGCATCTAGAACTTGGGGAGTAAGAGGGGTTTGTGATGCCCCTCCCCCTGATAATTTACCTCCCCAAAGATTCCCCGGGGCCTAATCTGTGTGAGTGATGCGGTGTCGACAACACAGTGAGCTCCCCTCGTGGGACAGGTGTTGGGGGCTTGGAAAGCGGGAGGACCAGCTCCTGTGGTAGGTGGTTCCCCGCCGAGATGGAGAGTGCGGTGTAGGCCCGGGGCCGGCCAGTGTAGCTGAGGATCCCGCTTGCCCTGCGGGGAATGTGTCCTACTCTCAGGTTACAGCCCAGCTGAAGGAGCTTCCAGGCTATTTGTAGTGCCCATGTGTCTCTAAAACCAGATAGGAGGCTGTAGTCCGAGCCCTGGCATCCCAGGCTGCATTTAGAGAAGGCTTAGACAAATAAAAATAACCCCTCAGGCACCTCCTCCACCTGCCTGCCTGACAGGCTAGCCCTGTAGTGACGAAGATCACAATAGGAGAGCAGTAGGAGAAAATCCTCTAACGCTTTTTTAACCCCAAACAAGATGGGGCTAATTCATCTAAAATTGGTAGTAGGCAAACGATAGCTCTGGTTCTTGCTGCGCAGCGACATTTGAAATGACCTGTACTTTCTTCTTTGGCTGATTATTCCATGCTGTTTGAACTATTTAAAACAAGTTTGTGTTTTCACAAAAGCAGTTTTGTTTTCATTTAAAAGGCAGTTGGGGCCTGTAATATTTTGAGACTGAAATGTTTTTATAAAAGTCAGTGTTCATCATCATTTTCCTTTACTCACATCCTGTCTCAGGAGTTGTGTCCATAGCTTCTAGAAATCTTATCATTACTGTCACGGCTGGTTGGGGTGGGGTGGGGACCAGATGGTTAGGGGCTCAGTCCTCTGGTTTCTGGGGAAGCCAGCACCTTGCCCATAGCTTCCTGTCTGCGGGGTAGAGGGTGATACCAGGGTCAGGCCTTAGCGCCCGTCCTGACTGCCACCCTGGGCAGGGGCAGGGATGTCATTAGTGGGAGGGTCAGTGCAGCCTCTAGAATGAAGAACGGGGGCCAGCCCAAGTTGGACAACACTTGGGACGTGCCAGCAATTCTAGAGAGAAACCAGAACCTGCTCAGAGGAGGGCCCCCAGGTACCCACTGGGGGCACAGCGAAGGAACCAGACATGGTTAGTTTCAGGGAAAGACATGGACATTAAGATTCTCTTCCAACACATGAAGGGCTCTTTTGTGGGGGGAAAAGCAATTAGACTGAGAATAGCCTTGTGAGGCCAATAGGTAGAAAGTACCAAGAGGCAAAATAGCGTAAGAAACGTGAGGGAAAACTTCCTCCTGGCCAGGGCCACCCGCAGAGGGATAGGAACGGTGCTTGGAGGAAATTAGGGCCCCTTCCCTGAACCTGGAGGGGAGCATGGCCGAGGCAGGGCCTTCACCAGGTGGTTGGTGCCTGGTGGGGTGTGTTTGGAGGGTGGGATTTCAGTTCTCTTCTGAGGTTTAGGGTTCTAATGGTGCCCACGTTTCCTGGGGGACTGAGTACCGAGGCCACTGCTGTCAGTGGTGATACCTGGGCACACACCTGGCATTCTCCGTCTGCAGCCCTGGGAGGGTAGGAGGAGCTCTCCCTGCGCTGCAGGTAGGGAGAAGGGCATCAGACGCCACCTGATAGCTCAAGGAGGTGAACTCAGGTCCACGGCCTCCCCAGGAACTCAGGTTTTCAGCCCTTGACTATCAACAAAGCACCTCTGCGTGCATATCCTCGTCACAGCGTCCACTCCCCTGACACCGAGCCCTGCCCCGGCCCATCCTGGGCAGCCAGGGTGCCCGCTTATCGGGCCAGAGCCACTCGCCACCCCACGAAGCCCTCGGCTTCCCTTGCAAGCTGCCCGCTCCAAACCGAGGGGGAGCCCGCCGACGGGATCCAGGACCGGTGTCTCCGTTTCGCCCTGACTTTCGGTTTCTGATAGGAGGCCCAGCGTCAGGCCAGCACCACAGGATGGGCCCCGTGCTAATATTACAGTGCTTGTCTTTGGAGCACGCAGGCCCAGGAGCCGGCAGGGACTGGGAGAAAGTGCTTGGGGTACAAGGCACCACCTCCCAACAAGAACAAGCCCACCGGGAGGGGGAGCGGAGGTCGGGGGCTGACTTTCCACCGAGGAAATGGCACGGAAGGGTGAAGCTATGGGCAGAGCCAGGATCTGAACCCAGCTCTTTAGAGTTCCAGTTCAGGCCTCTTTTCCCTGATGACCCACTCTGCTGCTTGGAGCGAACCATGATAATACAGACAGCAACAGTGATCATTCCTAACGTTTATTGAGCTCTTCTGATGTGCCAGACACCGTTCCTGCTGGTTGTGTGATTAGCTCATGAATCCTCCCACCTCCCTGTGAAGTGGCTGTTATCCAGTCGGGGAAACTGAGGCCCTGAGAAGTTAAGTGTCGTCCTCAAATCATATCGCTAGGAAGGATACAGCTGGGATGTGAACAGTGTCACTCATGGACTTATGGATATGGGGGCAAAAAGACCGGAGACCCTGGAACTACAAGAGTGCACACAGCTGTTGAAGCTGATTGGACCGAGTGCAGTTGCTTTGGGCCTTTTGGGTTCAGCCTGATAACGCGTCTGGCTCGGCACAGGGCGGGGCTTTGCTGGGCTCGGCGAGGGTCCCTGCTGTTACCTCCCAGGTGGATGCTCGTCTTCCCACCTCCATGAGACCTTGAAGCCGGGACCTTCAGTACCCCTCCAAGCTGGGAACGGCAGAGGGAACAGCTTTTTTTTGCAGCCCAGTGAAAGGCCCCAGTTTCCACATGCATCTACACCAGTGGGCCAGAAGTTAAACCAGTATTTCCCAGAGCATGAGGTGGGCCCAGGGCGAGGTTGAGGGGAGGCTCACAAGATGATTTGAAGCAACTTGTAAAACTTTGAGTTGGGGGCTTCCCTGGTGGTGCAGTGGTTGGGAGTCCGCCTGCCGATGCAGGGGACACAGGTTCGTGCCCTGGTCCGGGAGGATCCCACATGCCGTGGAGCGGCTGGGCCCGTGAGCCATGGCCGCTGAGCCTGCGCGTCCGGAGCCTGTGCTCCGCAACGGGAGAGGCCACAACAGTGAGAGGCCCGCGTACCACAAAAAAACAAAAAAAAAACAAAAAAAAAAACTTTGAGTTGTTGTAACCCTTGAGTAGATAATAAAATCAATTTAGTGGCTCACAACCAGCATTAAAACAAACAAAACAGAAAAACAAACAAAAAAAGGAGGTGGGGAGAGAAATAAAGACGAAATCTAGAGAAAATATGAGTAGTAGAAAAGGTCAGTATCTTTGTGAAACTTTATTTCCACATAAATGTATGCACGTGCTGAATGAATCACGATGAAACACCTCTAACTATGGGTTATGGTTAAAAAAAAAGGTTAAAGACACTGTTTTTTTTTGTTTGTTTTGTTTTTTGTTTTTTGTTTTGCTGTACGCGGGCCTCTCACTGTTGTGGCCTCTCCCGTTGCGGAGCACAGGCTCCGGACGCGCATGCTCAGCGGCCATGGCTCATGGGCCCAGCCGCTCCACGGCATGTGGGATCTTCCCGGACCGGGGCACGAACCCGTGTCCCCTGCATCGGCAGGCGGACCCTCAACCACTGTGCCACCAGGGAAGCCCAAAGACACTGTTTTAGGAAGCATATGGGTGAATTTATTTTTTACTTTATTCATTTTACATTTATTGTTATAGTCCGTGCTGATTCTCCATATACTGCTGATACACGTTGAATTTTTTTAGTGAAATTTAATTTTGGAGCTAAATTTTTATTAATAAAACTAACCTTTTCGATTAATATAAGTTTGTCTAAATTAATAAAATTGAATTTTTTAGCAGAACTTAATTTAGTGAAACCTTAAAGTGAAGCTGAATTTCACTGAAATTTTAAAGTAAGTCTAGTTATGTAAAAACACGAGTCGTAAGGGCAGTTCCTGGATGTGGGAGTCTGGGAAACACTGCATTAGAGAAAGTAACCGCAAAGGCTCTTCTGGGGTGATGTGAATTCACAGTTGGAGAGCACTTGGGAGCCTCCAGCTCCGGGCCAAGCTCTGTTCTGGGGCTGATGGCTGGGGCCGGCGTTCTGATGCGGCTTCTGTGTTTCAGGAATCTGGCCAACTGTGAGCGCCTCATTGAGGTGGAGGATATGATGGTGATGGGCCGCAAGCCAGACCCCATGTGCGTCTTCACTTACGTCCAGTCTCTGTACAACCACCTGCGTCGCTTTGAGTGAAGCCCCTCGGGGCTGGAGAGCCAAGCCCCGAAGGAGTCGGTGGGGCCGCCTGTGTCCCGGAGTCAGGATGCCCCCCGAGCAGAGTTGCATTCTGGTGTGAGAGAGCTGTTTGTTCTGTGCCTCGTAACCGCGCTCCCCAACCTGCCCGGCTGCGTTACTGATGGGAAAGTACCGCTGAGCTGCGTGCACTGACTGCACTGATCACAGCCAAGGGCTCCAAGGAAAAGGAAGTATTACCAGAGAGAGAGAAATTGGTGCTAAATAATTACCTTCCTTAAAAATAATAATAATAATAATGCTTGTCTGTAGATTCTGGAAGCCTGAATCAGTGTTCCCTCTGCTGAACTGGATCCATTGGCTTTACAGGGTTGCATTGACTACCAAGTGTTTTTTAATCCAAACACCCAGAGTTTTCTACTTCCTCACACTATTGTAGGTTCCTTTCCTCCCTCGCTCTGGGCCACTGCCAGGAAATATAGAGACGCTTAGTCAGCAGCTTGACAAAGAAGACTGAAGTCTTGGGAAGAAACTGTTTAATCACTCCCAGGTCCTGGGCAGCAGCTGACCTGCAAGTCACCTCGGCTCTCTGGGGAAATGGGAGGGCTCTCGCCGGGTCCCAAAGCGGTCCTGTCCTTCCCAGGAGGGCTCCACACGTGTTTGGCTGAGAATAGGCCCCCGGGAAGTTAACGCTTTTAGGGAAGGACGGGCATTTGGTGCCACGAGGTGGTTTTTAGTCACAGCTTCTTTTAAGGGATTTGACGCATATATTTATAAAAAGTAACTCCATCTGTACCACTGACCGTTTGTACATAAAAAGATGTGTCGCACTTCGCTTGGGATTTGTTATTTCTGTTTGGGAGATGGGGTGCCTGGGAATAAGAGATTTCTCATCCATTTCAAATGAAAATCTGCTTACATCCCGCCCGCCCCCCACCCTTAACCGTTTCTGTACCAAAATCACCGCTCAGAAAGTTGAAAATCACATTTGCTTTTCTTGCGTTTGCCTGTCAGTCACCCGTCTCCGTGTCATGGAAGGAGCACGGACAGAAAGTCCCCCCTTGCAGTTCTGTCCCCTGGAAGTTGACTGACAGATCTGTGATCAGCAGTGGGGTGGTCCCGCACGTGGGGGAGCCCATCGAGGGGCACTGGTTTATTTTCACAGCTGTTCGGTGGTACAAAAAAAGCTGTTAGGGTTTTCTTAGAACATCTTTAGATTCTATAAAGCCGCAGCCATTAGCTTATTCTTATTCAAGAAGCATTTTCTAATTGGGTTGGATTTTAGCCATGAACTTGGAGGACTTCCCTTTAAGGAGTTAATATACGTCTTCAGCTCATGCAGTGGGTTCTAACCACCAGCATCTGTGCCTTCTCAGAGTCACCTGTGGTCCCCTGTGTTGGGGGACAGAGCTCTTCGGGGGTGTCGGGAGGACCACGGCAGAGCTTGCCAAGTGGGTGACTGGTAGGTCTCAGCAGGTTTGTTTGTTCGGGCTGCAGCCTTGTCCCATCCTTTGGATTCTTCCACAGTGGGAGCCACTCCCTTTCCAGCTCTTGTCTCGTGGAGGCTTGGGAAGGTGAGCCCTATTCTTAGCAAAGACACTGCACCTGGTTTTTTTTTTCTTACTGAAGTTTAGGGTTTCAAACCTAAAGCCAATCCAGGCACACAGGGGCTCTATAAAAAGCATGCCTATACATTCCTGAGTCCTTGCACGTGTTAAGCGGAGCTCTCCTGAATTGCAGACTTGGTCTTGCACCTCTGCACATAAAATAGAGCAGATCCTGCTGGCGTAATGAACAATTTCTCTTAAACTGAGGCATGGTGTCCCTCATGTCTCACATTCAGAGTAATACCGGCTAGATATCTTTAAAGTAGGTCCTGTAATGTTCTCGTCTGTGGTTTGGGGGGAGGGGCAAATGAGGGCTCATAAGCGTTAAGGGGTTTGAAACTTGATTATCTCCAAGACAAAGCCTGAGGGTTCCAAGGTGTGGGGCAAGTAGGGGGGTGGGCGGAACGCGAGCAAGCCGCCCAGTCTCAAGACATTTGGAAGCCATCGTTTTAGATCAGTCTTGCACGGAAAGTTCCCATTTGTGAAATTGGACGTCGAGTCGCCTTCTACCATGGCACAGATGGCCTCACATGTTTATTTCCCATCCCCACGACACCTCCCGAGAGGAATGATTTCTCAGAGCTGCCTGTATTCCATAAGATTCTTCTGCTTTCCCAGATCCCTTCACCTGGATTTTGTTAAAACTTATTAAGTGACCAGATTGGCTTGTGTGTTTTTCCCTGAAGGGAATGTTTCTCCAGAGCCAAGATGGGTTTTAGCTTCTCTGACAGCTGATGGAGATTTTTCTAGCCAAGGGAGAGCTCATAAGCACTTTCTGAATATGATCTTGTACATGCTGGTTAGAGGAGAACGTTCAGGCCAGGTGTTCGGGGAACAGTCTGTGAAGGCCAACACATTTCGCAAATGTGTTCGATGACGAAAAGTTCTCAGTTTTCCCTGCTGCAGTGGTCAGTGCTCTGTAACTGGAGGAGACATGTGTGAGAGGATATTTTCTTTTCTACCATCCTAGGTCTATGTGACTCCAGGCAATTGGATGGCACGCTGAAAATGCTGAGTAAGTTGGTCAGTTTTAGGTGGGACATCTGTGCAACCCAGAAGAACCGACTCTGAATTGGGTTTCTCGGACTTAGTGACAGGTGACCAACTCATCCTGATGAATCGATTATGCCTGTTGAGACGGCCAACTTGATTTGCCTTTGTTCCCCTCTCTGAGCTACGCTCTCACATCCACCCATCATCCCCTTCTGCTGAATGACGAATGTTCTCGGTGGGATTATTATCCGTCTTATCTGTCTCACTTTTGAGATTTGGTTTGGGCTTGCTTTTAAAGCCTTTGATCTCTTATCTCTTGGTTTTTGGACTTGATTTGACATCAAACAGCCCTCATCGTCCTTTGAAAGAGCACCTTAAAAATGCATAGGCCTGCCTCTTCCCTAGAAAGCACCAAACAAACCAAAAAATACCTGGGGAGGATGAACCAAGAATGCTGCGCTCTCTGGGGTATCCAGGCAGCCTCTGCAGGAGGGAGACTGTCCGACTGGGTGTAATAAAGAGCTGATGGAGGCCCCGAATCAGTAGGGCAAGACGATATGGGTGGTGACACCCAAGACATGCCAGTGTTTGGGTGCATCTTGACTCCACCCTGGTCCCTTGAGTTGATCCAATGCTGTCACATAGGCAAGGGGCAAAAATCTATATTTTTTACAAACCAAATTTTTCATCACTCACAGTTACAAGTGTCCTTAGCGTGTTTGATATCTCGGTGATATGTGCGTTATTAGACCCCTCTTCCTGGCATCCGTGACCTCACCCACACTCTCAGGTTCCCCCCACCTGTCTGGCTGTTTCTTCCCAGTCTCCACCATGGCCTCCTCTCCCTCCATCCGTCACTCCCCTGTGCTGTGTCTTCTGCTCTGTGCCCTGTCTTCTACATCAGGGGTTCATAACCCAGGACTGGTGTGGGCTTTGGGAGCCTGAATGTCCAGATAGAATGTTTTCCCTTCCTTTTCCCTCCACAACTGGCTCCTTCTCCGGTGTTTACTGCATCAGAAAACGGCAGCATGATCACTACCCATTGTCTATGCCAGAGACCTGAAAGCCACCTTGTCCCTGGGCATCATGGACCGGCTGCCAAAGCAGTTCACCTGTTTCCTTTCAGGCATTTGCAAAACTCTTGCTAGCAGAGCCTCATGATTTCTACTGAGTGTCCTGACGCAATAAAACCCCAAGGTTTTATTCTGATAATCCTCAAATTTACAGAAATGTTGAAAGAAGAGTTCAGTGAACATCGTGTATTCTTTTGTCTTGATAACCTTCTGCCACGTTTGTGTCCTGTCTCCATTTTTCTGAGCCATTTGGAGGTAAGGTGCATTATGACCCTCGGCCCTGAATACTTTTTTAGCAGATGTCTCCTGAGAATAAGAACATTCTCCTACATGAGCACGATATACCAGCACACCTAAGAAACAGAACATTTACTTGTATACAGTGTACATTCAAATTTCCCTAATTGTTTCCACATGCCTGTTAGGCTGTTAAAAATTGTTAACAATCCAGGATCCAATCAGAGTTCACACACTGCACATGGTGGTTGTGTCTCTTTAATTGCTTTTAATCTAAAACAGTCCCTCCACTTTTTACTGCGTATTTTTCACTTAACTCTTTTGAAGAGCCCAGACCGGTTGCCTTGTAGACTGTTCCCCACTCTGCTGTCGTTTGTTTCCTCCTGAGTAGATTCACGTGAAACGTGTTTGGCACGAACACAGCCCAGGTGATGGATGTTTCCATAGCATCACATGAGGAGCACGTGGTGCGGGTTAGCCCCCTTTTGGCCCTGGGAGGGTTGATGGTGTGGGGAAGGGTGTCCACCAGACCTCTCCATTGCACTCTCTCCGCCTGTAACTAGTTAGAAATCTGTGGGTGATGCTCTTGAGACCATGTGAGTATCCTTCTCCCCAGCACCTTTAGAATTATCAGCTGAGGATTTTTGCCTGAGTCTGTGATTAGACTGGGCGTTGAAAAGGGTGATTTTTTTTTTAACTGAAGTATAGTTGATTTACAATGTTGTGCTAGTTTCAGGTGTACACCAAAGTGATTCAGTTATGCATACATATTTTTCAGATTCTTTTCCATTATAGGTTATTATAAGATATTAAATATAGTTCCCTGTCCTTGTAGGTTGTCTATTTTATATATAGCAGTGTGTCTCTGTTAATCACAAACTCCTAATTTATCCTGCCCAGCCCCGCCACCCTGCTTTCCCCTTTGGTAACCGTAAGTTTCTTGAAAGGGGTGATTTTTAAGTTCCATCATCTCTTCTATATTTAGTAACTGACACTCCTCCGTAAAGAAGGCCATTCTCTCTTCATATCTCATTTTTTTGAGTATTACTATGGACTTACGATTCTTTTTTAAAAATGCAATGTGTTGAAATCCCTGTCATTATTATTTTTGATACTCAAACTGTCCAGTTTGTCCAGGGGGAGAAGACAGCTCTTGTGTCCTTTTGATGTGTCCCCATCAGCCTCTGAGCACTTCCTTGCCTTGTGGCACAAGGTGTTCCAGGCTGACCTTTTATTTTCTTTGCCGTAATCCTGGAATCAGCAGCAAGGGATCCTGGTCTCTTTTAGTGGGGAGTCGTATTTATCAGTCAGGATCCGGGAACTAGGTATGTTCATTGCTACTGGGTGTCTTGCTTCTAAGCCCTTTCAGTGAACAGAGCTAAGAAATTTTATGTATAAATGCCTCCAAGCATACCAGCAAATCCGAGACCACAGGATTCATCTGTACCCTCCTCTATTCCATACTTACATTTCTTTTTCTCCAACAATCCTGATTCCCGACAATTGCGATGTATTACAACTGTCTTCTATACTGTAATACACAGACAAGAATTCCAGAATTTAAAAACTGATGCCAAGGCCAATAACGAATCCGCTAAGTAACGTTCAGGATTTCTTGGCAGCTCTCCCCCCCTCCCCCCCGAATAAATCCTCTTAGGGTGCACAGATCCTTCCCTCAAAAGCTGCTTGCAGTATTTGTTTTCTCTTTGAAGTCATGTTATGAATTTGATATATAGTTAGGTTCATCTGTTTCTGTTTGCATTCAATTGAGGGTTTGTTTCCATGAGTTTAGTTTATTTTTTAAATGTGCAAATTCTTTCCCTAGTTTAAAAATTAAAACTGTATGAAAAGGTATCCTCCCATTCACGTTCCCCCATCCATTCCTGTTCACTCCTTTACACTCTGGTTCATCCTCCCTTTGTGTCTTTCTCTCCTTTTTTTCCCCTTCCCTCCCTCCCTTCCATCCACAATAATAAGCAAATACATAGCTATGTTTTTATTTTCCTTTCTTCCTTACATAAAGGATAGCGTAGCCAATACTTGCTATGTACCTTGCTTTTTTATTTTCATTAGCAAGTGAAATCGTTTCATAGAGCTCGTCCTCATCTTTAAAAGGTGGCTGCATGGTCCTCTACTGTGTGGGTAGTGGGCAGTTTCTTTAGCCAGTCTCCTGTGTAAGGGCATCTAGGTCCTTCTGATGTTTAGCTGTTATGAGCAGTGAGCAGCCTTGTGTATGTGCTGCTTTATATTTGTGGCGGTGTGTCTTCAGGGTTAAATCCCAGAAATGAGGTTGCTGGGTTAACGGGTAAATGCCTACTTTGTTAGATATTGTCAAATTCCCCTCCCTATGGGTGGATTTTGCACTCCCACCACGAGTACCTGCTTCTTCCCCAGCTCACTTTTTCCCCAAGTGAGTGCTCTCAGACTTTGGAACTTCTGTCAGTCTCACGGGTGACGGATGGTATCAGTATAATTTCAATTTGTATTTCGCTTAAGAGTGAAGATGAGAATATTTTTATACTTATAGGCTATTTGTATATCTTTTTCCATGAACTCTCTGTTCGTGTCTTTTGTCCCTTTTCTTTTCCCCCCCTTGATTTTTTAAGAACTCTTTATATGAGGAAGATTTCTGTATCTCTTTCTTTAAATTTTTATTTTATTAAAAATGTTTTTAGGGCTTCCCTGGTGGCGCAGTGGTTGAGAGTCCACCTGCCGATGCAGGGGACACGGGTTCGTGCCCTGGTCCGGGAAGATCCCACCATGCCGGGGAGCGGCTGGGCCCGTGAGCCACGGCCGCTGAGCCTGTGCGTCTGGAGCCTGTGCTCCGCAACCGGAGAGGCCACAACAGTGAGAGGCCCGCGTATCGCAAAAAAAAAAAAAAAAAAAAAAAAAGTTTGAAAAAAAATGTTTTAAAATGTTATATTTTTAATACAATTTTGAAAGGTTACTTTCCATTTACAGGTATTACAAAATATTGGCTCTATTCCCCATATGATGTAATATGCCCTTGCAGCTTGTTGTACATCTAATAGTTTGTACCTCTTAACCCCCTACCCCTAAATGGCCCCTCCCCCCTTCCCTCTCCCCACTGGTAACCACTAGTTTGTTCTCTACGTCTGTGAGTCTGCTTCTTTTTTGTTATATTCACTAGTTTGTTGTATGTTTTAGATTCCACATATAAGTGATATTGAACAGTATTTGTCTTTCTCTGACTTATTTCACTTAACATAACGCCCTCCAAGTCCATCCATGTTATAGCAGATGGCAAAATTTCGTTCTTTTTACAGCTGAGCAGTATTCCCTTATATATAGATACCACATCTTCTTTTCATGTTTTAAAATTTATTTATTTATTTACTTGCTTATGGCTGCGTTGGGTCTTCATTGCTGTGCGCAGGCTTTCTCTAGTTGTGGTGAGTGGCGGCTACTCTCGGTTGCAGTGCGCGGCTTCTCATTGCGGTGGCTTCTCTTGTTGCAGAGCACGGGCTCTAGGCGCACGGGCTTCAGTAGTTGTGGCTTGTGGGCTCTAGAGTGCAGGCTCAGTAGTTGTGGCACACGGGCTTAGTTGCTCCAGGGCGTGCGGGATCTTCCCGGACCAGGGCTCGAACCTGTGTCCCCTGCATTGGCAGGCAGATTCTTTTTTCTTTTTTTTTAATTTTTAAAATTTTATTTATTTTTGGCTGCATTGGGTCTTCATTGCTGTACGTGGGCTTTCTCTAGTTGCAGTGAGCAGGGGCTACTCTTCATTGCGGTACGTGGGCTTCTCATCGCGGTGCCTTCTCTTGTTGCAGAGCACAGGCTCTAGGTGCGCGGGCTTCAGTAGTTGTGGCACATGGGCTCAGTAGTTGTGGCTTGTGGGCTCTAGAGCGCAGGCTCAGTAGTTGTGGCGTACGGGCTTAGTTGCTCCAAGGCATGTGGGATCTTCCCAGACCAGGGCTCGAACATGTGTCCCCTGCATTGGCAGGCAGATTCTTAACCACTGTGCCACCAGGGAAGCCCGATACCACATCTGCTTGATCCATTCATCTGTCGATGGACCTTTAGGTTGCTTCCATATCTTGGCTATTGTAAATAGTGGTGCTGTGAACATTGGGGTTCTTATCTCTTGATCCCAGTTTCCTCCATCCACTCTGCCTGGTAACCTTATGTAATGCATATCACTTCTCACTTGGATTAGAACAATTACCTCCTAGAACTGGCCTCCAGGCCTCCATTCTTGGCCTTCTCTAACCCATTCTCTACCCTCAGCCACCAGAGTGATCTTCCAATGCAAATCTGATTGCATCACCACCTCCATTGAATGGATTCCCGTCATCCCTAGGATAAGCAATTCCTTAACAGGGCATTGAAGACCACCAACCTGGCTCCAACTCTCACCTTTATCTTTGTCCCTCACCGTTCCCTCTGCCCTGTTCACCTGAATCTCTCCTACTTCATGCTCAGAGCTCAGTCTAAATATCACTTCCTTCGGGAGGCCTTCATTGACAGCCCTCCGCCACCTCTGTCCCCAGAGCACCATAAACTCACTTTGTCCTATCACCCACCACTCTTGTTTTATCACTAGACCGTAAGTGCCAGGAGGGCAGAGAGTGGGCCCGGCTCCCTACTGGGTGCGCATGGTCTAACAAGAGCCTGACACACAGTAGGTGCTCCACGAGTACTTTCTGAACGGATGGGCAGTGCTGCCAGGTGGGCAGGTTATTCTGAGCTGGGCGAGCACAGGAGTAACAGGCCAAATGAATCAGTTGTTCTGGGCCCCCGGGACCCCGCCCAAGTTTCTGAAGGTTAAGTGCCTCCTTTCAGAATGAATCTGGTGCCGCTGCCTCTCCTTCCAGTGGGACATTCTAATCCAATGTTGCTTCAGTTCCAATCGCCAGAGACTCTCAAGCGCCCACGGGAGGAGCAGAGTTAGGCATTTGTTTATTGAGCTGATACTGATACGTGAAGCCGAAGGTAACAAGCTGTAACTGAGCTTCTCCAAGCTTGACTGGAACCACCATCGGTTCAGAGGTTCAGATTTCGGCCCCCAGAGTTCAGCGTCACTGCCTTGGATGAGGGATGGTGATTAGTGTCACGGGTTTTCCACTACGAAGGCCACCTTCCCTTCAGTCGTTATCACGAGACTGGAAAGAAAGAAAATCCAGTTTGGTTAGAACAGAGAAGGGTTGAGAACACTTCGGGGTATCTGCTGTGCTCGATGAGAAAGCAAAGCCGGGGAGGGGAAAGCAGACCACAGCCCCTCCCCTGGCTCTGGGACCCCCAGAAGGACCCACAGGGTCCTTCCAATGACTAAAGGGTCCTTCCAATGACTAAAACGCCGCCCACAACAGAGTGCAGAATCAGATCTGTCCTAGCGTAGTTAAGCAAATGGCATTAACCACATGGCACATGGCAGAATCACAGAGCAAACTCCTACCGATGACACTGAAGTATCCTGAGCCACTCAATTGGTCCACTGAGCCCCCGGGGACAGAGGCAGAGCTGTGTGCCCATCCGTTCCCACTGCCATCCTGGCCTCAGACAGAGTTTGCACATAGTAGGTGCTCAGCAGGCTCTGTTGACCTGACTGGGACAGGTCACCTGCCCACTATTGACACCACTCCACTGTCATGGTTACCATCGCATTGCACATTGGCAAGTTTGGGGGACGCCAGGCCACTTTATCCCGCTAGTAAAGGCTTTGACGTAACTAGAGCAGGTTCTGTGCAGAACTAACCACAGATCAGGGGTTAATTAGTCAGCCCTGCTGGCAGTCCTCAGTCTTTAAAGGAGTAACTGATTTACAACGGTCTTGCCTCCCACTGGTGACTTTCCCTCTGCTCCCCAGGCCAGGGATGGGCTCCAGCACACCAGGCCCGCCCCCCGAGAGGGACCAATTCCACAGAGGAAAACCCAAGGTTCTGCCCCGAACTGTGTCCCCTGCACCCTCGCCACAGTCTTCCTCTGGGCATAGGAATTTCATCCCAAAGGAGATCTGTTTGTTTCTTTCTGTTACTTTATCCAGCAGGCTTACGCTGACCCAAGGAGCGTGACTAAGGGGAAATGGAGTATTTTCAGTCAGGGGCCATCACAGCCACTGTATCAAATATCTCTTGGAGAGGTGGATTTCATGACAGGTGTGTTTTTATTCCGGAAAAATAATGCACTTTCCTTCCAAGAACGCTCCCTCTCTCTCTCCCTTACCCCCATCTCACGCTGCCAGGAGAACCCTCGGTGATGGCAACCACCATGTTTAGCGTGGAGAGACCATAACACCTGAAGGACAGTAACACCAGAAGACCTGGCTTCAAGTCTCTGCTCTGTCTTTTAATGACTAGGTGAACTCACCAAGCCATACTTTTCTCTTCTTTCAAATGGGCATCAGCCCTGCCCTACTGGCATGGAAGGGGTGGGGAGGGGGATTAGTGAGATGATCTAAGACCTGGGAAGCTGCGGTGGTCCTTGTTGGGGCAGTGTGGACAGGAATGGAGCCCCGGGTTGGTCTCAGCGCTCTTTCAGGCCAGAGACGTGAAGGAGAAGGCAGAGTGAAAAGGTGGCTGGGTTGGGATAGTTTCTAAAACTGCCCTTGCATTATGGATTGGGTATTTTTCCTATACATTTAAAAAATCAAAAAAATAAAATAAAAAATCAATTTTAGGACTTCCCTGGTGGTCCAGTGGTTAAGCCTCTGTGCTCCCACTGAAGGGGGCATGGGTTCGATCCCTGGTCGGGGAAGTTCTGCATGTGCAGAGCGGCCAAAAAAAAAAAAAATCAATTTTAGTGAAACAAAATTTACATCCTTTAAAAAACTGTTTTATCAAAGTAGTACGTGTTCATAGGTTAAAAAGTCAAATGGTACTAAAAGACATACTGAAAAACACTAACCCCCTTCCCTTCCCACAGCCTCACCCCCTCTTGGGGTTCCTTCTTCTATATATTTCCCTTTGTATTTATCCCTGGTTTTTTTTTTGTTTGTTTTTTTTTGCCATGCCACGCAGCTTGCACGATCTAAGTTCCCTGACCAGGGATCAAATCCAGGCCGTGGCAGTGAAAGTCCAGAATGCTAATCACAAGGCCACCAGGGAACTCCCCTGTCCCTGTATTTCTAATGGACATTGTTTCACTCCTCTCTCTCGATTTTCCCTTTGTATACATCCATTGACTTCCCACAACGGGGGATGGTAAGGTGCCCCTCCCACACTGCGACCCCATCACTTTCTCCCCATCAATCCCCCCCCAGTGTGATCACATCATAATTTTTGGCTAAAGCGATGGTCGGTGTTTATTTTGTCACAACTATGCAAATAGTGTTCATCTCAGAATGTCCCCTAACTGAATTATCTTCTTCCCCAAACCTGCTGTGGTGGTTTTAAAACATGTTCACAAACCCTTTGACTTTCCTTCTACCAAGAGGGGAAACGGATCCCCTGCCTACTTGATATGTGACTTGATTCTAAGGAATAGCAGGTGGCTGAAGGGATGCTGTGTTGCCTCTGATGCTGGGTCATTAAAGGTGATGTGGCTTCCCTCTCTGTCTTGGGACATACCCTGTGGAGCTCTGGGCGACCGTGTAAGAAGTCTGGCTCTTCTGAGGCCACCATGCTGGAGAGATTATATGGAGAGACCATGGAGAGAGAGACAGAGAGAGAGAGATGGATGTCTGAGGAGCCCCAATTGGTCCATCTTCCAGCTACTCTAATCTTCTAGTAACCCTAGCCCCAACCAGCAAGTGAGACATGCCCAGCTGAGCCCAGCTAATGATAATAAATGATGGTTGTTGTTTTATGCCACTAAGTCTGGGTTGGTTCGGCAATGGATAACAGGATCATTGTTCCAACTTCAGTCTCCCCGTCTCATTTGACTGCAACTTCATCTTTCCAGTTGCTCAGACCAAAAATCTTGGAGGCACTTTTGACTTCTCTCTTTCTTTCACCCCTCACATCTATTATGTCAAGAAATATTCTGGCTCTGCCTTCAAAGTCAACCCAGAGTCCACTCACTTCTTACCACCTCCAATGCTGACACCCTGGTCCAAGCCACCATCATCCTCTTGGGTCATCGTGGTTGTCTTTTACCTGGATCATGGCAATAGCCTTCTAACTGCAGTAGCATCTTGCTTCTACCTTTCTGCCTGCTACAGTTTATTCTTTTTTTTTTTTTTTTTTTTTTTTGCGATATGCGGGCCTCTCACTGTTGTGGCCTCTCCCGTTGTGGAGCACAGGCTCCGGATGCACAGGCTCAGCGGCCATGGCTCACAGGCCTAGCTGCTCCGTGGCATGTGGGAACTTCCCAGACCGGGACACGAACCCATGTCCCCTGCATCGGCAGGCAGACTCTCAGCCACTGCGCCACCAGGGAAGCCCCGGCCCCATTCTTTTCGCTAGTCTTCAAATGCTCACTTCTACCTTAGGCCCTTTACACAAGTCATTCTTTTCATTTATTTCCTGGAACTAGTAGTTACTTTTTGTTTTCTATTTGCTTAGCATTCTCTATACCAATTGCTTATTTTTCCCCCAAGCGCTTCAGTATTTCTGGATATTATTTCCTATGTCCTCAAACATGTCATTTTCTTTTATTCCTTGAGTGCCTCCCTCCTGGTCCCCGCTGGACTGGCTGCTCTCTAGCCACTGTCATCCTGGCATCTCCTTTCACTGTCCCCCTGTATTGAATCCCACGAATCCTAGTTCCACATCTTCTTTCTTAGTTTCCGTTCTCATTTTGTTGGTGTATATCCTGCAGTAGCTGTTTCAGAGAAGATATACATGTGAGGTAAAAGTTAAGTCCTTTCATGTTTGAAATGTTTTATTCCACTTTCATATTTCACTGATCATCTGGTTACAAGTATTCGAGGCTGAAGTTGATTCTCATGCAGAAGTTCGAAGGCTTTGCTCCATTATTTTCTAACTTCTTTTGGCTATTTAGAAGTCTAATGCCCTTCTGGATCTTCTGTATGTTTTTCCTTTTCCTTTCTGGAAGCTTTGAAAATCTTTTCTCTGTTCAGGGTCTGCTGAAATTTGTGCTGATGAATCTTGGTGCGTCTGTATTCATTGTGTCAGACACTTAGTGGGGCCTTTCAATCTGCAGACTCATGTCCTTCAGTTCTGGGAAATTGTATTGCTTTTGCTAGAATTTCCTTCCTTCCATTTCTCTTTTCCCCTGTTCTCTCTTGAATTCCTTCCTGTTAGTTGGAAACTGGACTTCATGGAATGGTCCTCATTCTTATCTTTCCTCAGTTATTATTATTATTCTTAAATCTCTTTGTCTTTTTGTTCTACTTTATCTCCTGAACTTTCTTTTAAGTATTTTTTAAAATAAATTTATTTATTTATTTATTTTTGGCTGCATGGGGTCTTCGTTGCTGCGTGCGGGCTTTCTCTAGTTGCGGCGAGTGGGGGCTACTCTTCGTTGTGGTGCACCGTATTCTCATTGCGGTGGCTTCTCTTGTTGAGGAGCACGAGCTCTAGGCACGCGGGCTTCAGCCGTTGTGGCACGCAGGCTCAGTAGTTGTGGTGCATGGGCTTAGGTGCCCTGGGGCATGTGGGATCTTCCCAGGCGAGGGCTCGAACCTGTATCCTCTGCAATGGCAGGTGGATTCTTAACCACTGCACCACCAGGGAAGTCCCTCTTTTAAGTATTTTATTCTTACTCTCCTTTTAAAATATTCCCAAAATCTCTCTCTTTTTTTTTTTTTTGGCCTTGTTGCACAGCTTATGGTATCTTAGTTCCGTGACCAGGGATTGAACCTGGGCCCTCAGCAGTGAGAGCATGGAGTCCTAACCACTGGACTGCCAGGGAATTCCCCAAAATCTCATTCTTGTTTTCTCATTAATCCTTTTAAAAATAACATCCAACTCATTTAATGTCTATAACATCTTATTTTACTTCTCTGAAAGAATTATTGAAAGGACTTTTATTTTCACATTTTTTTCCTGCTCCCATCAGCTTTCTTTCCTCCAGATTCCTTCTTCCTGTTTGTTTGTGTCTCTATCTTTCAAGTTGGAAGCTTTCCTTAAATATTGGGTGGTCCTGGACTGCTCATTCTGTCTAAGCCTGATTCGCTAAAAAGATGAACAGAGGCTGTGAGGGAGTGGGTGGGCTTGTCAATGGGAAAGACTTACTACAAGGTGATTGGGCCTCAAACTGGCTTTTTAATGGGGGCGGGACTCTAAAATGTCAGACAAGAGAGTTCTTTTCTCTGGAGCCATTGAGTTATCCAGAGAGAACTTTCATCAAATCTTCTAGCAGTGAGGGTGAGGGGGGCACGATGGGGGTGTGGAGAGGGCTGGGGTAAGCCTGCCTGTGATGCCTGCTTATTTTCAAAAGCAGAAGGGGGAAGGAGGTCTAACCACCCCCTATACAGGCCCTTTAGCCCCCCAGATTTTAGTGCCATTCCTCGTTCCTACCTTCTGTAGATCCTGTGCCTCCAAGTCCCCAGAACGTAGAGTTGCACAAGGCCAACCCCTTCTGCTTGTTGGTCTCCTTCTCTGCAGAGGCCCAGGTAGTGATCCCCAGTTCCACCAAATCAGCTACCATCCTCCCCATCTTTCCAACTGTTTGTGGAACTGTCTTATCCATGTTGTCTCTTCTCCCATTTTCTCCCTTACAGGCTTATGTGTATATATTTTTATTCCTTTGCTGCCATTTTAGGGAGGTTTGGGAAGTGGGAAGTAAGCCATCTGCCATGCTTCCTAAGAAGCGGGTTGCATTCTAATAACAGAATTGGCTGTATTGCTCAAAGATAAGAGAGGGCGGTTGAAATACTCAATTTATGTGCGGGATGTGCATTCTCGCTCATAATCCACACGTGCCTTCCACGAGGGGCCAACTCATCAAATTCCCAGGTGGTGGACTCACCTTCTAGAGCGGTTATGAAGGTTCAGTGAACTAAGACAAGTAAAATGTACAGTGCCTGGCATTTGAGTACTAAAGTATAATTATTCTTATAATTTGGAATGTACTTGACTAAGGGCTCTGAGGATTTAGGTGAACTTCCAACTCTCCTCTTCTGTGCCCTGAAGCAAGAGCGTTCTTCTGTGAGCTTCTCCTGGGAGATCCACCAGCCCATGGGTCTCGGGGCTCTGGATTTTGAGGAGGCAGTGGGGAAATCCCTCTGGTCTTGGCCACTCTGGCTGTGCGTAATCGGCATATATGGGGCATCCCAGCTCAGCCCAAAATGGTCTTGTTTTTTGGCATGAACCCATCTCTTTGCAAACACAGACACTTTGTCTTTCTTCTCAGCCCTCTTTTAAAGTTTTCTTCTTCCTATTCCTGCTCATATACATCTTTTTCAACATGAAAGTCAGCCTTTAATTTGTAACAAAGAGACCTGGGTTCTAGTTCTGTCTTTGCCATTAATGGCTTAGAAGTAGCTCAAACAAGGCATCTAGATTCAACCTGCCTAAGTTTGAAGCCCAGAGCTGGGCTTCAAACTTAGGCAGGTTGAATCTAGATGCCAGTGTCCCATGGGCAAGCACTCAATCTTCCATGGGCTTAGTCTCCTCATCTCTCCAGTGGAGATGGTAATAAACTCATAGAACTGCTCTGGGGATTAAAGCCATAATCCATGTGGATCTCCCAGCCTGAACTCAGCGTTCAATAAAAGCTAGATATAACTCTTATTATCATGCCCAATTTAAACCCTCGGGCAAACTTTGTTACTTCAAGCACAACTGGAGATGAGGACTCTTAGGGGTTTGAAGCTTTTCAAATGGCTGAGGCAGAGGAAATGTGATCTCCTTGATTTTGTTTATAGCTTCTACTAAACCACACAGCAACAGAACAACATAGCAACTAATGAAAGCAATCCCGTTTTGCTCAAGTCAGTCAACTTGCGTTTTTTTTAATGTCATTCTGACTTTTAAAAAAAAACTACTTGAGTAGGTTTCGTGTCATCTAGACAAAACCCTGTGCTGAAGGCGGTATTTGATTTTTGTGCTCATCATAAATTTATAAACGAACAAGCTCCCTCTGTTCGCACGAGCCTATTTTATAAACGTTTCTAGATTGTTGCCACACTGCCCTCTAGTGGAACATGATGATTTCCTTGTCTTAGGTTGCAGATTTTTTTTTCTTTTTTTTTTGTTGAAATATAGTTGATTTACAATGTTTCAGGTGCACAGCAAAGTGATTCAGTTTTATATATATATATATATATATATATATATATATATACACACACATATATATGTATTCTTTTTAAGGTTTTTTTCCACTATAGGTTATTACAAGATATTGAATATAGTTGCCTGTGCTATACAGTAGGTCCTGTTGTTTATCTATTTTATATACAGTAGTGTATATCCCATTTATTATTTATTATTAATAGTATTAGGCTCATTTGAAGATATGGCTTATCCACATATTTTACAAAACTTTAAAAAAAATTACTTATGATTTAATTCTCAATCCTTTGAACTAGGAGGCTTGGTTTTCTCCATCTAAGATTCTACCTTCCTGCAGAGCTGTTCTACTGGTGGGCACATCAATCTCGCTCTTATGGTTCCTCTGGGTTCAGAGGGCTGCTCTCAAATTAGTCCACAGCAATTCTGATGGAGCAGGGAGAGCAGGCCTCACAGGGCCCAGGCCAATTGTTCTGCACAGGGGATGCAGTTAGAGCTCAAAGAAACTGCCTGAAATCATCCTTTTGTGCCAGTTTCTGTCCGACTTCTCCCCAGCTGGATGTGCTGATGATCTTGAAGGGGATCAGAATATGCCACCCTAAAATATGCCACATTGGCATAAGGGTTATTCGGAGCTGGAGGTAACTGAGAAACAACAGATGCAGGAAAAGTTCTCTGCCCTCCCTTTATCTGCCTAAAAGTAGGGCATAAATTTTCCTTGGAGGAAGGTGTCCCTCTGTACCAGGAAGAAGAAACTAACTCTTTTCACCAAAGACTGGGGTCACACCGAGATGAACCCGCATAAACAGACCTTACTTAAATAACCCTTATTTTCCGTTAGTTTCCCCATATGTTCCCTAGTCACTTTCCCAGAATTTATCACCCTTAGAAGCTCACATTTCCTTACTTTTGTCTAGTCACTTCTTCACAATTTATTGCCCTTTGTTAAAATGGTATAAGCCTCAAGTCTAGCTGCTTCTTTGAGCTTTCACTTCTTTTATTGTGAAGCTCCTGTGCACACAAAAATATTAACATCAATAAAAAATCGTATGCCTTTTCTTCTGCTAAACTTTGTCAGTTTAGTTTGCACGTACCCAGATACGGAATATAAGAGAGTAGGGGAAACATTTTTTTCTTTCCTGCAATCCCAGGTGTGGAGATAATTGCGAAAAGGGCAGGAGGTGGGTTAGCAGCCTTTGCTGCACCCTCCAGGAAGCCTCCAGGGAGCATCTGGCAGCTGGTTTGACTCTTGAATTTACTACCTCATCCAATTCAGCACCTTCAGCTGCTGTGCCTGACAAATGGCTAAAGACAAGAAACCAACCACACAAAGAACCCAGCGCACACTTTGCTCTGCCTCATCTTGACTTTCATGGGGCTTTGTGTGCTCTATGAAATGTTAATCCTCCAGGGTGAAACCCAAGCTAGTTTATCCTTAGAGTTACCCGGGCCAGTAGAGATGGTGAGCAATGAAGCACTAAATTTCCTCTCCTAAAATACAAGGGATCTATTCAACAAGCTCACTGTTGCAGCACAGAAAGCTATTCTTGTATCAGATCAACAGAGGGAACTGGTCCAAGTGCAAAGACAATTTGAGGTTTATGTTCTGTTTCCTGTGGAAAAGTGAAACCCAAGGGAAGACCACTGGTAGGACACAGCAGGCCCCACAAAGGTGCAGCATTTCTTAAACTTAAGTTCTGATCTAGCAGGTCTGTGCTGGGGACTGAGAATCCATACTTTAACAAGCATTCCTGGGGGGTTCTGATGCAGATTATTGGAGAGTTGCCCACATTCTGAGAAATACTCAATGGTGTCTGCCAAGATTCAATAGCAGATACCATTAAAATTATCAGGAGCATGAAGCCATGACAATATAGTAAAAGGATAAGTATAATTACATTTTCCAGGGTTTGGCTCAATCAGATTTTGCTTGGCCCACATAAATGCTAGTAGATAGGTATTTATAAACAATAAACATATGTTTCACGTCCTGAACTGTACTTTTAAATAGAACATTAGGAAATAGTCATTATACATAGAGAACAGACTGGTGGTTGCCAAGGAGGAAGGGTTTGAGGGAGGGATGGAGGGGGAGTTTGGGGTTAGCAGATGGAAGCTTTTATATATAGAATGAACAACGAGGTCCTACTGTACAGCACAGAGAACTATATTCAATATTCTATGACAAACCATAATGGAAAAGAATATTAGAAAAGAATGTATATATATATGTATAACTGAGTCACTTTGCTGTACAGCAGAAATTAACACACTATAAATCAACTATACTTTGATAAAAGATATTAAAACTGAAAAAAGAAATAGTCATTACAGAACATTATTAAGTTGTAGTATACAAAATCAATACACAAAAACCTGTTGTGTTCCTTATATTATTATACACTAATAATGAACTATCAGAAAGAGAAATTAAGAAAATAGTCCCATTTACAATTGCATCAAAAAGAATAAAATACCTAGAAATAAATTTAACCAAGGAGGTGAAAGATGTGTATATTGAAAACTACAAGACATTAATGAAAGAAATTGAAGAAGACACAAATAAATGGAAAGATATTCCATGCTCATGGGTTGGAAGAATTAATATTGTTAAAATGTCTGTGCTACCCAAAGCAATATACAGATTCAGTGCAATCCCTATCAAAATTCCAAAGGCATTTTTTCACAGAAATACAACAAACAATCCAAAAACTTTTATGGAACCATAAAAGCTCCTAAATAGCTAAAGCAATCTTGAGAAAGAAGAATAAAGCTGGAGGTATCACATTCCCTGATTTCAAACTATATTACAAAGCTATAGTAATCAAACAGTATGTGGTATTGGAATAAAAACAGAGACATGGATCAGTGGAAAGAAGAGAGCCAAGAAGTAAACTCGCACATATGACAAAGGAGCCAAGAATATACAATGGGGAAAGAGCAGTCTCTTCAATAAATGGTGTTGGGAAAATTGAACAGCTGCATCCAAAGAAGGACTGCCTTGAAAGGTGATGAGTTCCCCATCACTGGGAGAGTTCAAGCACTGGACAACGATTTGGCATCCTCTATATCTGCTATATAGGATATTTCAGCATCAGATTGGACCAGATAATTGTTCAAGTTCCTTGCAATTCCAAGAATCAGATTCTCTTAAAGGATAACTCAAAAATTCAAAAGTAAACCTATAGGCTTAAAAACTACCAAAGTTGCTTTCCAAAGTTCTTTCATGCAAAATGGAATCAAGGTGAGTAGAAACTCTAGTACTGTATACACTGAATACTTTAAAAGTTTGAAGGAATAGAACTCTTAAGATGTATCTAAGCTATCTGAAACGTACATCAAAATAACAGGAGTATGGGACAAAGAACAATGCAATAGCATCCTTTGCTGATTTTCACAAGCCCCAGATAGGTAATCATGAGGGGCAATTTCTTTAAATTACACTCAAATTGTATGCTTTCTAAGGTCTTGAAGTATTTTAGCTTTTTGATTATTGGGATCCATAAATGTATAATAATCTTTTTCAAATCTTTATAATTAAATTGACTCTTGGTAGGAGAACAAAAGCAAGCATAAAAAGAGAATCTGTTTTCCATAGCTTTTCCTATATAGAATAAAATGGTACTTAATAAGAAGTAAGCAAGCAGTGATTGGGTAACATAAATCAGAGCTAGCACATTGAGTTCTTTTACTGAGTAGCTTGTTTCCTGATATTAATTTCGGCAACAGGGTGTTCTCAGACATCTCCCTTCCACTTAGGAGAGCTGCATTCTTATGTCAATGCTGCTCACTCTCATAATGGCTGGACAGCTCAACTTACTAGAGCATATTCATTCAGTATGCATTTATTGGGCACACACTATATGTGCAGTGAGGCTAGGCACTCTGGGCAGAGTAAGATTTAGTCCTAGTCCTCCAGCTAGGGTCATGGGTCAGTTCAAGGGTCATGGTAGCACTGTAGGAAAGTTAAACAAGAAGTTAATAATATCTGATGTTTTTTTTTTTTTTTTTGCGGTACGCGGGCCTCTCACTGCTGTGGCCTCTCCCGTTGCAGAGCACAGGCTCCGGACGCGCAGGCTCAGCGGCCATGGCTCACGGGCCCAGCCGCTCCGCAGCATGTGGGATCTTCCCGGACCGGGGCACGAACCCGTGTCCCCTGCATCGGCAGGCGGACCCTCAACCACTGCGCCACCAGGGAAGCCCTCTCGTCATCTTTTATCCTCAGTGCCTAGCACAGGCCCAGTACTTAGTAGATGTTCAGTAAATATTTGAACAAATCAGTGAGTTAGTGAATTCAGGAATGAGATCAGAGAATGATCAATAAATCTCTATTGGATCAGAAAGTGAATGAGTTCAGCTGCGGGGATCAGTCATGCCTTCATGAAGTGGGTAATGACACTTGTAACCGTCTCTTACATTTCATATATTACTCGGAAAAAAAGCACATCAAATTTTAAGTTTCTTCATAGTTACAACTTTCTCATACAACTTTTCAATTTTCTCAGAATTTCTATTTGTCTTTCTCGATTAGAAGAGACATATAATTTCAACTCATCAAGAGCACGCAATCATACTTCTGGATTATGAATCACACACTTTGTGTGATTCTTCTTAGTTCTTCAAGCACTCTTCTGACTTTAAGGTATAGTTTGAACGGATCGCTTTCCAGTTACACAGCCATTATACTGAGGTTTCTTTTCTTTATGGTTCCTCTATTTGTTATGGTCAGTATCTTCCTCTTTCTGGATTTTTCACTTTTGCTCTCATCATTTTTTTTTTCCAAAAGAGTGTAAATTCAACTCTTAGAGCTGTCCAAATATATCTTTAGTTTGCTCTCATACATGAGGTGTTTTGACTGGTTATAGAATTTCAGATTTAAAATCATTTCCTCTAGAATTCTGAAGACGTTATTCTAGCATCGTTTCTAGCAACCCGTGTTATAGACAAAAAGCTGTATACTTATTCATTCCTTTCTTCCTTACTCTTTGAATAAAGAAATTTCACCAGAATAGAATGTATATACATACAGGATAGACGCACATATAATGTGTTTGTATGTGTGTGTGAGAGAGAAATAATTATTTCAGGTGAGTCTTTCAATCTAAAGACTTGAGTCTTAAATTCTGTATGGCATCACTTACATGTAGAATCTAAAATAATACAACAAACTAGTGAATATAGCAAAAAGGAAACAGACTCACAGATACAGAGAACTAACTAGTGGTTACCAGTGGGGAGGGGGGTGCAATATAGGGGTGGAGGAGTGGAAGGCACAAACTATTCGGTGTAAAATGGGCTCAAGGATGTATTGCACAACAGAGGCAATATAGCCAATATTTTGTAACAACAAAATGTAAATGGAAGGTAACCTTTCAAAATTGTGTAAATTTTTTTTTTTTTTTTTTTTTTTTTGCGGCTCCGGACGCGCAGGCTCAGCGTCCATGGCTCACGGGCCCAGCCGCTCCTCGGCATGTGGGATCTTCCCGGACCGGGGCACGAACCCTTGTCCCCTGCATCAGCAGGCGGACTCTCAACCACTGCGCCACCAGGGAAGCCCATCAAAATTGTGTAAATTTTTAATTAATTAAGGTAAATAAATAAAGACTTGAGTCTTTAACTCAAGGACATTTTCTCTCTCTCTCTTTCCTTCATCTTCTATTCTCTATTTTTCCCCCTCCGGAAGTTCCACTTGACAAATATTAAATCTCCTGAGTCTATCCTCTCGGGCTTAATTTTCCTCCTGTATTTTCCATCTCCCAGTGGACACAGTGACCTGGAGTGTTTTGCCGAAGGCCTCTTTCCCACACCTGCACTCAGGGTTGCCCACTCAGGCCTCTCACCCAGTAGGAGGCGGGCTGGGGAAACAGACCTACACCACCTCTGCAGGAAACAACGCAGTTTGGGAAACATAGTTTTGTTCCAACCACCAAAAATCTCAAAACCACTTAAAACTTCAATGCACTTTGCCTGAGTATTCCTACTTTGAATATAAGCTTTGGTTGTACACTTCTTAATTTAGCAAATTCTAAGCTTTGCCCTGCATATCTGCTTTACATTCTAATATTATTCTCTACCTATATACTGATGCCAGATACACACTGAGTTATTATTGATAATAAGCTGTTCGATACTTCCTCTATTGGATTCATTCCTTTGCTGGCCTGTGTGGGTGCAAGATAAGATTTTACTTTTGAAAATATTTTCAAATACTTGCAATTACACTTAAACGCCAGAATAAATAGTTGCAGAGTGCTTTTTTTTTTCTTTTTTTTTTTTAAGTATATCAAGAGATGCAACAGCATCCAAGTTTAGGCCTTTCAGAGAGCAAAACCAGCAGAAGAGAGTCCAGCTGGCTGGACTCAACTACAAGCATTAGTTCTTCGGTGAGGGTCTCAAGGCTTTTCTATCCCTCTCCATGCCGTGGGGAAGGGGGAGAGGATTAAATTTGTATACAGATGCAAAATACAATGGTGACCTATGATCATAATTCATATAGCTAATTTCATGTACTTTGGCCAATTGTATCATGTTCCCAACAGGTCCAAGAAATTTCCCCTTCTGTAACCTGAGGTGCGGGGACGCCAGGGTCGGGGCCTCCAAAGGTAACCACAGGGGTCATTCAGGGTTGGCTTGCTCCATCAGGACGCCGCCCCTTCTTCTCGCCTAAGTAGGAGAGGACGCCCACCAACGAGCACCTCCCCTGAGGCCCAGCTGCCCCGCACGCTCAGGAGCCAGACCATCTTCTTCAGGTGTCCTTGGAATGCATTGCTGGGGCTGGGACTCTGGCCTATTCCCGCCGGCTCGCCTTCCCTTAGTGGGAAACCCAGGCTCCACGCCCTGAATACCCATTGGTAGTCAAGACTGGCGACTCTCACGCTGGTGTGCGGGTGGCGGGCGAGGCCACTTCGCTCCTTAAATAGCCCCTTCTCTGAGGGATGGGGAATATGAATATGCAACACGAGCTCCTCCAGACGCCACTGGACAGGCGGCCTGTTTAATATTCATGACGCCTCGTGGGCCTTCAGGACGCTAACAAAAGAATCAAGAGATGTTAGGGGGGCGGGCTCCACGAGGCAAAGCCTCCACTGATTGGTTGTTCTTGGAGGTTGCCTTCGATTGTGGGGTGTGAAAGGTGGAGCTGCAAGTTTGGCATAGGGCGGGAGATTTGAATACCCATTTTCTGTGTTCCAGGCTGTGCGGAAGTGCTTTTTTTTTTTTTTTTACCAGCACTACAACCATAAAGAACATATTCCGAGCACTGTACTCTCAGTTTGAGAGCTCCAACCCACTCATTTTCTAGATGGAGAAATTACTCCTGACTCCTAGCCTGGGTTCGGCCACCGCCCCCGGCCGGAAGCTGAGGGGCGGGCCCAGGATGCGAGACCCGGCCCCTCCTCCTATCTCCTCCTATTAATTCCTCGCGGCCGGGGCAACCCCAGGAATGTCTCGTGGCTAACTCCGTGCAGCGCCGGGCTTGTGGCTTAGTGGTCCCGGGACGGCCTGCGGCTGCGAGGACCTGAAGCCATCGTCCAGCCCAACATCGCTGTACACCTGGGGAGTCCGAGACCCAGTGAGAGCAGTGCGGCCCGAGGTGGCCCAGCCCGCAGCAGGACCAAGGCCAGTCGCAGGTCTCCTGACTCCCAGCTTGGTGTCCCGCGTCTTCGTGGTAGGTTGAGATGGCCGAGCATCTGGCCTGAGCGCTCCCAGGCCACATCCCCTTGTCCCCGGCGCTGGGGGAAAACACAACTCGCGCCTGCGCAGAGCCTTCTGGGGAAACAGCAGCTTCGCGGAAGACCCCGCCCCTTTTGCCCTGGTGACGCGTCTCCGGTTGCCATGGAGACCGCGCTGTTTACAGCCCAGTTCTGCAAGAACCTGGAGCTCCGGTTGGCGTAAGGAGGCTCCCATCCCGGAGTTGTGTAGTAGTTTTTTGTGGCGCTGAGGGTAAGCCCCGGCCCCACACCACCAACCCTTAACTGCAGCGCACAGACCTACCCAATGCCTTGTGCCCAGTGGTATCAGCCCGAATTTAGGTTTAATTTCGACCTCAGCCCTAATTTAGATTTCTCTGAGAGCTACTCAGACTTATCCAGAAATCTTGGGTTAAGTTTTGAGCCCCACACTCACACTTGGCCGAAGCCATAGGAGGGACTGGACTAGGAGACCCCATGTTGTCAGAGGGAGCCGGGTGGCCTGGGGCTCAGCCTGGTCAAGATCTGTCTCCAGGTCGCTCCTTGTATGTTTGAAGGACTTCAGAGATCCAGAAGCCTTTAAGAGCAGGCGGTCAGCTATATATTTTGGGTGAGATGTTGGTGGGGGCAGTTTTCAGCCCTGTCTGAGGACGGCAGTTCTCACAGTCAGAGCTGTGTGCAGATGAGGTGGGGAAATGTTGGTCTTTCTGCTGCTGCTGGTCTCTGCCTGCTGCCTCCTCATGTGTTCCTCTTCTTGTTCTCTCCTTTTCTTTGTCCTGGGAAGGTTTTGTTTCTTTCATCTGCTGAACAGGCTCAATACCCAGTTGTCAGTTTACAGATGTCACAGTTGTTCTTTTTTTTTTTTTAAGAAAACATGTCTGGGTTCATCTGTTTGGCAATACCTACTAAAACTGAACACTGCCTTATGACCCAGCAATTCTAATGCATTATAAAAATGCGAGCATATGTTCACCAAAAAACACATTGTCTCTAAATGAGAATATTCATAGCATTCTCATAATAGCACCAAACTGGAAACCCAAATATCCATAAACAGTAGAAAAGAGAGACAAATTTTGGTATAATCACACAATGGTATACTACACAGGAATGAGAATGAACAAACTACAAGTATATGAACAATACTGATAAGTCTTACAAGCATAAGGCTGAGCAAAAAGAAGTCAGATATGAAAGAGTACATAGTGATTCCATTTATATTAAGTTCAAAAATACCAAAACTAATTTATGGTGTTAAAAGTTGGAATAGTGGTTACTGTTGCGGGGAGGGGGTGAAGAATAGTGATCAGAAAGAGACGTGAGGTGCTGGTAATGCTTATTTCTTGATCTGGGTGCTGGCTGTACAGAGGTTTTCATTTTGTGTACAGATTATGATTTATGTACCTTTTGGTATGAATGTCACACTTTAATAAAAACTGACATTAAAAAAAGGACAACTTGCTTTCAATGAATCTAAAAAAAAAAAAAAATTCTGCTTTTGATCAGGACTTTAGAAACCTCAAATGGCCAAACTACTACAACATCCACCCAAGTTCTTGCCCTCAGAGTGGCACATTGCTAACAAGAACCAATACCACAGAGCAGAGGCCCAAAGGTCCCGGTCCGAACGCCTGGTGGCAGAAAGCCAGAGGCTTGTGAATGAAATTGAAAAGACCACAAGAAAATCTCAAAGCGATGTGAACAAGAAACTAGGTAAGATAACATATTTGGTATATTTGGGAACATGTTTGGAGGATACTGTTGAGGTATGGTGATACTGTCATTTGCAGTTCATGTTCAGGAATGACAACGTATTATCTTGAAATATTAGGGAGAAACATGTGTATTCTCCGGGCTCTGTCTTTAAGTTCACTGCCCTAAGGTAGAGACATGGTAACCCAGTCTGATTTTCAGCCATTCATCAGCCATTCTTTGACTGATTCGATACATATCTGTTGAGCGTCTAAGAGCATCTATGGACTAAGCCCTGGGAATATCACAGAGGATGATCAGAGCCTCCGTTTTTGAGGGGCTCCTGGATTGAGGAGGAGAAAGATAGAAAAGTGAATAATCAAAATATAACTAGATAGGAGCTGGGGGAAAGGATACAGAAGTGAGGGCAGAGTCTGCCCTGGAGAATTGGGGAAGACCTCCTAGAGAGGAACACTTGAGCTGAGTCTTTTTTTTTTTTTTTTAATTTATTTATTTATTTTTGGCTGTGTTGGGTCTTCGTTTCTGTGCGAGGGCTTTCTCTAGTTGCGGCGAGTGGGGGCCACTCTTCATCACGGCGCGCGGGCCTCTCACTGTCGCGGCCTCTCTTGTTGCGGAGCACAGGCTCCAGACGCGCAGGCTCAGTAGTTGTGGCTCACGGGCCTAGTTGCTCCGCGGCATGTGGGATCTTCCCAGACCAGGGCTCGAACCCATGTCCCCTGCATTGGCAGGCAGATTCTCAACCACTGCGCCACTAGGGAAGCCCTGAGCTGAATCTTAAAGAAAGAGTAATGCTCTCTTGACAATCCCATTCCTACGAACACAATGTAAAAGGTGGTGCCCTTAAATAAGCAAAACAAGAATAAAAATAAGATGAAACAACAAAAGTCCCAAATGCCAAAAAGTGATAAACCAGAGGTCACAAACTCAACAGTCTATCAGAGTTGGGCAGGTAACATAAGGGTTTGAATAAGACCCCTAAGACAATAGGGAGTGGTGGGGACTGAGGGTTCCTGGAGAACATGTGCTCCATCAATTTCAACCCATTTTTTCCCAAGAAAGAATATGGGCCCAGTGTTGCCGAGTTCCCTGATTTTTTTTTTTTAGAAAATCTGGAAAGCTGGAATTTTACCCACTTTTTAAATGCTAGCCATTGATTTGATATATTTATAACACTGGGCAGGATGAACAAACACATCTATAAACAAAACCTGGTCTAAGGGCTGCTAGTTTTCAACCTCCAGTAAACCAAAACTTCATTCAGGCCTGCAGGGTTAAATGTTAGGCTTCTCCTGATGGGTTGATGCTTACTCCTGATACCAGCCTATAGGTAGGCCTGATCACACTAGACAATAAAGCATTCTGGTTGACAAGCCGTGTCCCTGCAGACAGAGCTCCCAGTTAGTATTTTAGCATTTTATTCTCAAATATGACCAGATGAAGATCACCAAACATGTGAGGGAAGGTTCTAAAATGGCAAACACTGAAACAAACAAAACTAAAGAAAGTACACAGAGCAAAAGAAAAAATAACACTATAAGATCCTCAGGGAATTTAGAAAAGACATTGCATCTATGGAACAAGAAGACTCTTAAAAAAGAGAACATTCAGAGAACAAGAAAGTGTTCTTGGAAATTAAAAATATGAGAGCAGAATATTCTTTTAAGTCAAAAGAAGGGTTGAAAGATAGAGTTGAAGTATCTCCAGAAAGTTAAAAAAAAAAGACAAAGAGCTAGATAGAAAACAAGAGAGAAAAGACAAAATTAGAGGATCCATCTGGGAGGCTCAATACCTATAGGCGTTCCAAACCCTCCTACACTGTTGGCAGGAATGTAAATTGGTACAGCCACTATGGAGAACAATATGGAAGTTCCTCAAAAAACTAAAAATAGAACTACCATATGATCCAGCAATCCCACTCTTGGGGACATATCTGGAGAAAACCATAATCTGAAAGGATATATGCATCCCAATGTTCATTGCAGCACTATTTACAATAGCCAGGACATGGAAGCAACCTAAATGTCCATTGACAGATGAATGGATAAAGAAGATGTGGTACATATATACAATT
This sequence comes from Monodon monoceros, assembly GCF_005190385.1. Taxonomy (NCBI): domain Eukaryota; kingdom Metazoa; phylum Chordata; class Mammalia; order Artiodactyla; family Monodontidae; genus Monodon; species Monodon monoceros. The sequence continues at coordinate 48,576,923 of NW_021703786.1, forward strand.
GAATATTACTCAGCCACAAAATAGAGCGAAATAATGCCATTTGCAGCAACATGGGTGCCTAGAGATTGTCATATTGAGTGAAGTAAGTCAGACACAGAAAGACAAATTATCATATGATGTCACTTATATGTGGAATCTAACAAATGAACTTAGTTACAAAACAGAAGTAGAGTCACAGACGTAGAAAACAAACTTATGGCTACCAGAGGATAAGCGGGGGGAGGGATAAATTGGGAGATTGGAACTGACATATACACACTACTTTACATAAAATAGATAACTAATAAGAACCTGCTGTGTAGCACAGGGAACTCTACTCAGTACTCTGTAATGGCCTATATGGGAAAAGAATCTAAAAAAGGAGTGGATATATGTATATGTATAACTGATTCACTTTGCTGGACACCTGAAACTAACACAACATTGTAAATCAGCTCTACTCCAATAAAAAATTTTTAAAAAGTTGTATAAGAAAGTAAATTTATCATAGTATCATGGTATCATGGTTTGGGTGTAAATAATATTTACATACCTACAATAATATAAACAAACATTAAATTATTATTTAACAACACGGTGACACAGCTATATTGGGAAGATTGAAAGGTCAGAAGTGTGTTGTATAAGTCGTGTAAGAGCAAACTCTTATCTTTCATCATAGGAAATCAATAGGTAATCTTAAAACGGATAATGAATAAATAGCCATGTAAGCAAATGCCAGAAGAAATACTAAAAGTGTTTAAAAAGAGGTTGCTTCCAGAAAGTGGGGGTGGGTAGGGATGGGTCAGAGAATTGTAATACTTGTCAAACTGTTTGACTTTTCAAACAATATATATTTGTGTCTTTGACAAAACTAAAAATTATTAAAAACAGTGGGCTTTGAAGAATTAGAGTCAATGGGTGTAGAATGGTCTTTGGATTAATTTGATGTTGAATGTAAGAAGAAATATATTCTTATTTCCCTCCCTCCCTCCCTCCCTCCTTCCTTCCTTCCTTCCTTCCTTCCTAACTCAGAGATGTAAAGATGCCCCAAGTAGCACAGCTCTAAGAAGAAAAGAAAGTATCTCGGGTAGGTTTACAATAGTCTTCAAGTTTCTAATCTAAGAGTTGGCTACATTGGAAATAGATTAATCCTGGTGTGACTTCTCTGTGTGCTTCAGAGCAGAGGCTTGAGGAAGTCAGGTTCTGGAAGAAGGAGTTAGATGATAAACTTGAGCAGCTGGTGCACGCGACCGAAAATCTACTCATCTATCAGACCAGATTGGAGAAAGCCCTGGAGAGCTTTAAAGAACCCTTGCACATCACTGAGAAGTGTCTGGAATACAGGTAGGAGGGAAGGTTCCTCTAATGAATCATCTGTTGTAAGCAATGAATTGCGAAGAGGTAAAAGCTGACTGTGCTAGGTGATGGGTTAGAATGAGACAAATGAGCAAGTGTTCTTTTAGAGCCTGAAATTATCTCGCATGCCCAGGGTGATGGGCAGTGGGAGGAGCACTGGACTTGGCTCATGTCTAAACTCTGCTCTTGACTAACTTAAATATAAGTTAGGACTAGGTTTGGCAGTGGGTAATCAGAAAAGGGCAAAATAACATTGAACTTAGATAATTTCTTTCTCTCTCACATTTAAGGAGTCTGGAGATAGTTCAGGGTTGGCATGGTGTGCCACAGTGTCAGGCTTCCAGGCCTTTTCTGTCATGTTGCTCCACTATCTTGCTGCTCCATGTGCGTGGCTTTTACTCCCAAGGTTACCTCGTGACTCACGATGGCAGCTGGAGCTCCAGCCATTACATCTACATGCCAACAAGTAGTAATAATAAGGGTTTGGCATTCACCATTTCTACTTGTATCCCGTTGACCAGAGCTTAGTCACATGGCCACACCAATAGAAACTGGGAAATGGTGGTCTTTATTTTGGGCAGGCAGAGCAGGTACAGTTACTAGAGGGCAAGTCTGCTCCTATACACAGAGCCACATGGAAGCACTTTGTAATCCAGAGAGCGCTGTGCAAACATACCTTTTTACTATAATTTCCCTCCTGTAAGTCCTATGAGTAGGACGATCCTTTCTACTCGGGGGTGATGCTGATTTGCAGACCTGATGCCTGTCACAGCCCTAGGTGGGGCACCCTTCTGCCAGCACAGCCCCCTCCAATCGAGTGCATCCTCCACACTAGCTATTGAACGAAGCCTCCCAAATGCAGATCTTTCCAGGTCACTCCATGCTTAAAATCCTTTCATTACAATGCTTTTCCCTAGTACCTTCAAAATAAAATTCAAACTTCTTAGCTTCAAAAACAAGGTCCATCATGGTTGGGGCCCCAGTGATCCCTCCAGGGCCATATCTCATCCCCAACAGTGGGATGTACTTAGGGGTGCTGAGCTGCTTGCAGCTTCCCAAATGCACTGTGACTCTGTCCATACTCTTCCTCCTTCCCAGAAAACCCTGTTACCTCAGTGAGCTTAGCCAGGACCCCCTCTGCAGCAACCAGGCAGCAACCTCCCAGCCAGATTTAGAGAGTTTGTGAGGCACAGGGAAGTAGCAGGTGATCAAAGAGGCCAACATCCAGTTGGCTCAAGTCTACACCTAAGGGTAACTAGGATGTAGAGGACATACATGGATTGAGTACATGCTCCTCTGTGGAAGCTACAGTGCCATCTGCTTTCTTATCTCCTTTGTCCCTTGCCACAACCCTAGGAAGTACTAATAGTTATGCCCATTTCACAGATGAGGAAACCAAGTACAGATAAGTTATACAGTGTGCCTGAGGGTCACACAGCTGGTGAGTGGAGACTTCCTCCCTAGTACTATCATGCAGGTGGAAAAGAATAAACTACCAGACAGTGACTGATCAATTTTGGGAGTAAGTGGTTAAAAACATGAGTGATGCCCAGTTAGTTCTGTGACAGGGGGTGAGTTACGTAATCTCTCTGAAACTCAGTTTCCTCACCTGTACTTGAGAGGTTACGTGAGAAGGAATATCCGCATGAAAAGCTCAGCACAATGCTTGTCTCATAGTAAGTGCTCAGTGGCGGGGGTACTATTAATTTTGGCATCATTATGACTATTACTATTGTTACTATAGAGCATCTTTTTGGATTCAATCCTTGTCAGAGGATCAAGGAAGGAAACATATGTCTTTAAAATTCTAAGTCAGAAGACAGTGTTTCCAATAAACAGGTAAAAAGTAAAAGGCTTCAGAACCGATGGCCAAATTGAGGCCCAAAGTCCAGCTGGGATATTTCAGAGCAAGTAACCAGTCACCGATTAATTTTTCCTCATTATGTTTTGGATATTTTGAAGTCGCATAGACACCAACTAATGTACATCCCCCATCACATCATCCGGATGGATTTGGTCCAGTTGTCCAGACAGTTTTAAAAGTCAGCAGCTTTTGAGTTGCCTTCCTCCGCGCGTGGGGTGACCATCCACCTCTCTCTCGGTCAGGGAGAAGCGAGTTGGCATTGACTTGGTCCACGATGAGGTAGAGCAGGAGCTGATCAAGGAGGCGGAGATCATCCGGGGGGTGATGGCCCTGCTGACCCGCACCCTGGAGGAGACGTCCGAGCAGATCAGGTATGGCCATGTGGGACCTGCCCTCACATCTCCACTGGGCGCTATCTAGAAAAGGTGGTGCCCACCAAGGCCATGCTCCATGGCCCAGAAAGAATGGGATTTAATACCCTACAAGCACTTTCCATGCCCCAAGGTGGCCCGGGAACACTCAGAATGAGACCAAGACAACCTCTCATGCGTGACAGTCACCCTCTGGTGGAGGGTTGGGGTGCGGCCAGATTTCACCCCTGATTGTAAACTGGAGGACACTGGAGCTGACCTCTCACAAAGATGCCACAGTGGTGACATCAGAAAATGTCACATTTGGAGGGAAGATCTTGAAGTCCTGGCTTGGATATGTTAATTTGTCACCAAGTGTCTAATGGGGTGTGTGTGTGTGTGTGTGTGTGTGTTGAGCGGATGGGAAGGTGGGAGGAAGTGTCACCATATTGCACTAGACTGGCTTCATTTTCCATGGTGTCCCAAGAACCTGGTATAGGTGCCACCTAGGCATTCCAGAGGGAGAAACCCAGTTTACCTTCTCCCTTCAGGCTGAACCGCTCTGCCAAGTACAGTCTTGAAAAGGACTTGAGGGACAAGTTTACAGCCCTGACCATTGATGATATCTGCTTCTCACTCAACAACAACTCGCCAAACATCAAATATTCTGAGAACATCGTGAGGGTTGAAGCAAAGTGAGTGGGTCCCTGCTGGCCTGGCCCTGCTGTCCTCCTCCCTGCTGTGTGTCATCATAGTGCTTCTCAGAGAGGCAGGCAGGACCTAGCACATCATCCTGAATGCAGGCTGAGAGCTGGGAAGAGGCAGGCTTGGGGCAAAGGCGGGCGCTGAGCAGTGAGTACCCTGACACAGGACCCACAGGCGCCTCGGTCCTCCGGGTTGCCCCCACTTTAAGAAAGTCTGATATAAAGAAAACTTTGGGGTTTGGGGGTGGGTGCAGCATGCGGGATCTTAGTTCCCCGACCAGAGTTTGAACCCACACCCCCTGCGGTGGAAGCACAGAGTCTTAACCACTGGACCGCCAGGGAAGTCCCTGATATAAAATCTTTAAACCTTTCAAATTTATTCATTTACCTATTTGCATTTTTAACAAGTAAAAGAATTTAAAAATGTAGAAAGGGCAAGTTAATAATTTCCCCATATCTACTCCTTTCTGTCATTACACCCCCTGAGATAACCAGTGTTATCTGTATGTTCTTACAAACATATGTATACACTCACCTACACAAATAAATTTTGTTTCTTTACAAAAATGGGATTGTACCATGTACCTTTTCTGTAACATCTAACTTACATTTTTCAAGTAACATTACATCACAGACCTAACTCATTCTAATTTTTAAAACATTCTTTTTGAAGTAAACATACATATAGAAAACTGCACAAGAGTTCCCTGGCGGTCCAGTGGTTAGGACTTGGCACTTTCACTGCCGGTGCCCGGGTTCAATCCCTGGTCGGGGAACTAAGATCCCACAAGCCATGCGGTGCAGCCAAAAAAAAAGAAAGAAAAGAAAAATGCACATATAATAGTAAACAGTTTAATGAATTATCATGGTTTTAGTTCTCTTTTGCTGTATAACAAGTTACCCCAAAACTTAGCAGCTTAAAAACAATAAACGTGTGTTACCTCCCAGCTTCTGTGGGTCAGGAGCACAGGCATGGCTCAGCTGGGCGCCTCTGGCTCACATCTTATGAGGTTGTAGTCAAGGGGTCTGCTGGGGCTGCAGTCTCATCCAAAGGCACAACCGTGAGGGGGACCCACTTCTGACCTGGCTCGTGTGGTTATGACAGGCCTTGCCACCCGAGCTGCTCCACGGAGCTGTCCCAGGACGTGGCAGCTGGCTTCTCCCACAGCGAGTGATCCAAAAGGAAGCAAGAGAGAGAGGGCAGCCGAGACAGAAGCCACAATTTTCTTTCAACCTAATCCTAGAAATAACCTCTCATTATGTCTATTCAGGAGAGATGAGTCAATGAGTTCATCACACATCTCAAGGGGAGGGGACTATACACAGTTGTGAACACCAGGAGACACAGGGGGTCACTGGGGACCATCTCAGAGGCTGCCTCTAGTCACACAGCAAACAGTCTCCATGTAACCACCAACCAGGCCAAGAAATAAAACATTACCACCAATACCAAAACCTCCACCCTGTCCCCTCTTAATGAATACCTCCTCTCTGCTCCCCAAAGAGAACCACATTCCTGATTTCTAATAGGTTTCTTGTGCCTACTTTGCATTTATTAAATAGCATCATGTACTATGTATCTCGTGTGTCCCTTTCCTTCCAGTCAACATTATTTTGAGATTCCTCAAGTGTTATATAAAGCAGTTCCTTGTCAAACTAGGAATCTATTCATTTCTTTATAGCATTCCAGTATGGACTCATGTTCTCCTATTTTATTCAGTGTGTTATAATCTGTTACTATTATAATTTACTTTTATACTTAAATTGTCTCTACCTATGTGATCTTGTCGAAGTTACTCCATCTTTCTGAGCCTCAGTTTTCCTCATCTGTCAAATGGGGGTATGAAAGTTAGCTCACTAGGCCATCGTGAGGATTAAATGAGAGGATGTCTGTAAAGTACCAGCCCAGAGCCTGGCACAGAGTAAGTAGGTTTCCCCAAAGTGACAGTTATTGCCACTGACAGACCACCGTTCGCTCTGCCTAGAGATGGGGAAACGTTCTAGGTGCTTCTGATGGTGGAGGGAGGCTTAACTTCCTGTGGGTTTCCAGTAGCTTGTCCTACCGCCATACCCACACACCCAGCCCAAACATGCTATGAATGAATGCATGGGTCCTGTTTCAGCTCTGTGAGTCTGGAAGACTGGTTGGACTTCTCCAACACCAACGTGGAGAAGGCCGACAAGCAGAGGAACAGCTCTCTGACGCTGAAGGCCCTCGTGGACCGAACCTTGTCCCAGACGGCCAACGACCTAAGCAGGCAATGTGACGTGGTGGACACTGCATTCAAGAATGGGCTGAAGGAGACCAAGGACGCCAGGGACAAGCTGGCTGCTCATCTGGCCAAGGTGAGCTCCCTGGGGGGGCCATGGAAGAGCACCTTCAGAAGGTTTTACCCTGTAAACCTAGAATGGCCTTCAGGGCTTGTGATCCTGTGTACTAAGGAGTAGAGGTCACTCCGCTCTCTCCATCTTAGCAGCAGGCTTTGGGCTTTGGGGGACTGGAGCGGGCCTTGGCCCCGCTCTGGGCCTCTCGTACTCATTGCTGCAAAGAACAGGCTGTCTCCCCTCTCTGGGCCTTAGTTCGTCCTTCTGTGGAGCATAGAGATGCACCGTATGCTCTTATACGTTCTTTTTAAAAAAAAAAAAAAAAGATTTATTTTTATTTATTTATTTTGGCTGCGCCAGGTCTTAGTTGCGTCAGACGGGATCTTTGTTGCGGTGTGCAGGATCTTTCAGTCGCAGCATGCGGACTTAGTTGCAGCACGCGGATTCTTGGTTGCAGCAGGCATGCGGGATCTAGTTCCCCGACCAGGGATCGAACCCGGGCCCCCTGCATTGGGAGTGCAGATTCTTACCCCCTGGACCACCAGGGAAGTCCCTTATACGTCCTTTATGACTCTGAAGTTCCGTGAGTTGAGTGCAACCGATTTCTCCAAACCCAGATGCAACTTTGGGATTCTGGCTTGTTGTCTGGTTATCCAGCCGTTTGCTGGTAACCGGCTCCCAGAGGAGAAAAAAGCCCCTGATGTATAGAATTTGCAGATTTCTGTGGTGTAAATCCTTCCACCATGGTCAGTTTCAAGTTACCCATTTAACACAGGTCTGGCAGAATTCCTGAATGCTTAACAATTGGAGCCCAGGAAGCCGGCTGTAGCCCATGTCCCTCACCAGCAAGGACCGCTGGATCCTGAGCATATGGGACCGTCCGCAGGCTAAGCTCAGGGACACTGGGTAGAGTCCAGTGGAACAAGGGCTGAATTTGGACTGAGGATCTGAGGGCCCACATTCCAGTCCTGCGACAGACCAGCTGAGTGACTTAAGCAGACGCCTCGAGCTCTCTGAGCCTTCCGCCTCACCTGTAACACTGGGACAGCTACAGCTACCCGATGTGGCCACTGCTGGCCCACTCCTTGCTTTTCACTGATGGTGAAGCAGCCATGGAGAGCGGAAGGGACCCCAGGTCGCAGGTGCATCACTGCTCTAGCCCCAGGCCTGCTCAACTACCACAACCTTGTCCTTCTGCTGGATTCCTCCCTTGCCTTCCATGAGCCCAGAGTCTAATTGTAAGAAAAGATTTATCTCTGTGATGAGCAGGGCAAACCAGAACGTCATCAAAAATTATACTGCAATAGTCCGCAAAACGACAGGTAGAAGAGCCTTGTGGGTAAGCGTGTAGAGCCTGGAGCCAGACAGCCTGGGTTCGAAATGGGGCTTCAACACTTGCTGTGTGATCTTGGGGAGGCTACTTAATGTTTTGTGTTCTTTTATGAGATGGTCAGTCAAGTGTAGCCATAAGGAGACAGGGGGCTCAGGAAAAAACAAAGTTTATATCGTATTCACAGGTCCTAGAGACAGGAGGCAGGGCTCCCCACGCAGGGCCACGTGGAGAACACACTAGGGTGGTCAGGCGGCAGATGACAGGAGCAAGGGGAAGGTGGAGGCCACGGCCTTTATTGGGGTTTCCTCAGGACCCCCAAGGCAGGGCAAGGGTAGCACTTCAGGATCAGCTAGTGTGAATAACCTCAGTGGGCTCTGGGCTATGGAATGGTCCCCAGGTGCCTGGCACCCGGCCCTGGGATGACTGAGGCAGAGCAAGATGGCCTCCTGGGCTGAAAGGGCAGAGAGAGGAGGGAGGGCTCTGGGCTTGCAGATGCAAGGCCTGCTCAGGCTGGTCCTTCGCCGTCTCTAAGTATCGAAGAGCCCAGGGAGGGGCAGTTTCTCCCAGCCAGAAAGGTTTTTTATGATGTCAGAACATCATAATGTATAGAAAATTTAAAACATTTATAATACACTTAAGCTGCCTGTTCCTGGGACTTCCCTGGTGGTCCAGTGGTTAAGACTCCACACTTCCACTGCAGGGGGCACAGGTTCCATCCCTGGTCGGGGAACTAAGATCCTGCATGCACATGCCACGCTGCGCGGCCAAAACAAGAAAAAAGCTCCCTGTTCCTTGATTTCCTCATTGATAAAATAGGGACAGCAACAGTACTCACCTCCCAGAGTTGGTTAGGGTAAAATTAGACAACCCAAATAAAATATTTAGAACAATGCCTGGCACATACCGATTTTATACACACACACATATATATACGTACATTTACATAGCTTATACATATAATCAATATAATAGATAATCAATAAGAATTGGCCGCTGTAGCAGCTAATAATAGGAACAACAACAACGATAGTAATAATGGTAAACGTAGCCAAAGACTAGTCAAGAGGCTTCCTGGTGGAGTAAGAACTTAGTCCAGGCCTTGAAAGATGGATCTGAGCTAGGAAGGCAGCGGGGAGGAGGGTCCCCACCATAAGAGAAGAGGCAAGAAGCTGGGCTTGGCAGAGGCCTGTGAGAAGCCCCGTCCTGCCGGAGGAGATCCTGCAGGAGCTGGGAGCTGTGTGGCTGAGGCCTTGGCAGCAACATCTAAAACGAGCATCCAGGGACTTCCCCGGTGGTCCAGTGGGTGCGACTCCGCACTCCCGATGAGGAGGCCCGGGTTCGATCCCTGCTCGGGGAACTAGATCCCACACGCGTGCCGCAACTAAGATCCCGCAACTATGAGCCCACATGCCGCAACGAAGATCCCACGTGCCACAGCCAAAAATAAATAAACAAATAAATAAATGTTTTTTAAAAGTAAAATAAAATGAGCATCCAAAATGGTCTGGACAGGCTCAAATGATGGACTGAAACAAATCAGGTGAGACTCCCTGCCCCCACCTGGAGATACCAACCTAGGCTCTATGAGGAAAGGCTCCAGCTGGGTATCACCTGGTCAGAAGCCTCCGTGGTCATGAAGAGGCTCGGCAAACGGAGGCGACAGCCTCCAAATTAAAAGATAGGGACGGGCTTCCCTGGTGGCACAGTGGTTAAGAATCCGCCTGCCAATGCAGGGGACACGGGTTCGAGCCCTGGCCCGGGAAGATCCCACATGCCGCAGAGCAACTAAGCCCATGCGCCACAACTACTGATCCCGCGAGCCACAACTACTGAGCCCGCGTGCCACAACTACTGAAGCCCACGCGCCTAGAGCCTGTGCTCTGCAACAAGGGAAGTCACAACAATGAGAAGTCCACGCACTGCAACGAAGAGTAGCCCCCACTCGCCACAACTAGAGAAAGCCCGCGCACAGCAGTGAAGACCCAACACAGCCAAAAAGAAAAATAAATAAATTTATAAAGAAAAAAGAAACATTAAGAAAACCAGATGTAATGTGTGGACCTCATTCGAATTCTAATTTAAACATACCAACTCTTACCGGAAAAAAAAAAGGACACTGAGGGAAATTTGAACACTAGATTTTAGATAATAATAAAGAATCCTTCTTTCGTCTGTGTGTGATAAAAAGTATTGTCGTTATGTTAAAAGAAAAAAAAAGAGTCCTTATAACTTAGAAACACATACTCAAGTATTTTAGACTGAAATGATATAATATCTGGGAGTTCCTTTAAAATAAATAAGCTGATGGCAGGGGTGCATAGAGGGCATTATAGATGAAACGAGATTGGCCATGTATTGATCATTGCTTAAATTGATGTTGGGTCCATGAGGTTCATTATACTACCTACCTTCATGTATGTTTGGAAATTCCCATGATGAGAAGTTTAAAAAGAAAAACAAGGAAGAAATAAAATTTTAAACTAGTGAAATATTAATCTAAAAACCCAAGTAGCTTCAAAGGAATCTTTTCTTTGCACAAAGCCACCATCAAAGAAACCAACAAAACTCGGATTAAACTGCTCACCCTTTCTTCAGGCTTCTAGGGGGCAGAACTGGTACTGAAGCAGAGCAGGACCCTATGGTCCTTGCTCCCCTCCCCCTGTGTCCTCAGCCTGCCATCTGTCTGTGGAAAAACTTCAGCCAAAGAATAAGTTTAATCAGAGAAGTGAGAAAATACAGAAACAAAGGAAAACAGTCAAAGGAGACCAAATAATAATAGTTTAGTCATTAAGCAAAGTCAAAGACCTTTAGTTCCTCCTCAAGGGCTGTAGATAATATTCTGAGCCGTAGCCTGTGAGCTGTCTTGTAGGTACTGAAACCCCCAGCAGATGGAAGAAGTTAACGACATGATGACCAGACTGTAGCCATGACATAAGCTGCCGCAATTCTGAGAATTGGTCTCAAGGAAATGGGAGCAAACCGACCCCGGAACTGAAGATGAATTGTACTCAAAACAGTCAAGATGATGCCGGTCAGACCACTGATGACCAATACCAAGGTGACTGTCAGAGGTGACTGTCGCGCCCTCCCTCCGTCTATAAAAGCTCTTGCCCACTGATTGTCCGGTTGTGCTGGGGAGTTGGCCTTTGGACAGGCGTCTGCCCTCCCTGCCCGCCCCCCTGGTTGCCGGCATTCAAAATAAAGCAAACTTTCCTTTCCACCAACCCGGCCTCTTTAATGGTTTTTGAGCGGCGAGCAGCCGGACCCCACCTTCAGTTACAGTACTAGTGGGTGGATTGGTAAGGAAATAGGCAGCATTCCGCTCATGATACAAAGGTACTTTATACCGAGGTAAATGGGCAGCCTTCAGCCTTTGCTGAGGGAATCCACATATTTGGGAAGGAGAAGAGGCAACAGTGGCCACCTGTGTCCGTTCCATCTGTGAGGTTCTAGGGTTGGGTGAGTTACCTTGCCCATGAGCAATCACTGCTGTAGTGAAGAGGGATCAGACTCTTTCCGGGGTCCTGCTCGGGTAGGTATCGGAGGTCCCCTCTTCCTAACCTCCTAAGAGCGTCTGCTGTTGAGTTTTGAGGAACGCACCCTGGCCTCACCTCCTCTAATCCTTTTTGTAAGGTCATGGAAGAGATTGCCTCCCAGGAGAAAAATATCACAGTTCTTGAAAAAGCCATCCTTGACCAAGAAGGACCTGCCAAGGTGGCTCATACACGTCTGGAGACCAGGACACATCGGCCTAATGTGGAGCTGTGTCACGATGGTGCACAGTACAGGCTGATCAAGGAAGTCGATGAGATCACCCACAACGTCGCAAGGTAGGCACAGGGCTACTGGGGCTCCATTTAAACCTGGCCTGTGAGCAGGGTTAGGCAATGTCATCGTGGGTGATGCCGGGCGGGCCTAAAGACCTTTGCATCTTTCGCGTTTGAGGGGTTCTTTTCTAGAGGGCAGTCTCTCCTAACTCCCACCAGTTGCTGCCATGCAGGGAATGCATCCCAATGTTTACATTTTTCTGAAGTCCAACTCCAGATGTTTAGGTAAAATCTACAGTTTTAAATGTTGGCAGTTCATGGGTTTATCTGCCTTGTGAACATGGCCCAGGGCCGCCAATTTGAAATCTCTGTCTTAAGGAGGAGAAAGGAGGAAGACACATCAATTTGGATCCTGCGCTGAATATATGAATACATTTTTCCCCCTGAAATAGTGATGTAGAGCCATAAGTTATTCCCTAGTGTTCTTCCTCTTCTCCTAGATTAAAGGAAACATTAGCCCAAGCTCAAGTAGAGCTGCAAGGCCTGAATGGCAGGCAGCTCGCCCTGCAGGAGGAGATCCAAGTCAAGGAGAATACCATCTACATCGATGAAGTGCTGTGTATGCGTATGAGGAAGTCCATCCCTCCAAGGGGCGGGGATGACCACGGGAAGTGGGCCAGGGGCCTCCATCCGGACACTGTCTGCTGAAAGTAGGATTCTCATTAAGCCATTCTCATTAAACAGAGTCATAAAACCGTAGAACAGAGCTCTCATTTCAGGTGGGCAGAACTTCCAGTCAGCCCACCAGAAAGTCTTGGCTGGGGTTCCAGGCCTGCTCGGGGCCTGAGATTTGGGTGCAAAGCTCTATTCTGCTACTGCTAGTGGTGCTGTGGTTGTTTAAGGGTTAAGTTCCATGAGTTAGCACAGGCCATTCTTATCACAGGACTTCAGGCCTGGGGGAGGGGTCCAAGACATTTTAGTTCAGATTTATTTCAATTCAGAAGTTGGGCTGGATCCCCTACTCAGACCATGCCCATCTTACTCAGGAGAGGACCGGCGAACGCTTCTCCTGGCCCTCAAGATTCCTTTTCCCTAGAAAACAATGTGGGGGTTGCTGACTTAGACCCCTGGCTGGTCCACGGGATGCATGTTCAGTTCATACGGAGCTTAGATGAGAGAGGAGCAGCCCTGGGTCAGGAGTCCCCCGCCCCCACCCCGTAAGCCTTCCCAACACCTGTGGGCGTCTCTCTGGGCCTCTTTCTCTCGGGTGAAATTGAGACAGGCTGGGACCTGAGACCCTCTAGTGGAGTGATTGCACCTGAGCAAACATCTCCCCGAGCAACAGAATACAAAGAAACTATAAGGGACTAAAAATAACTATGCACAAAAAGGCCACAAACCAGCTGCTATTTCTGAGGTGCCGGGAACAAAAACAGGGTACTGAGCATGATCCCTGCTCAGGGCACCACCAAGGGGGCTGGGCAGACCACCTAAGCCAGCCGTCTGTCCCACCCCCGTTGTTACCCATTTAAGGAAGCAGCTTGAGCCCCCTCGGGGAGAGCAAAGGCACTTGTTACTTGCTTTCACTCCCTCGCGCTGCAGCGCTAATCCCAGTAAAGCCTCGCCTGAATCTCTTATCTGGCTTCTTCTTGATTTCCGTTGATTAAAGAGTCCAAGAACCTGTGTGGGTAACAAAAGGAAAGAGGAGGGATAGGACCCAAGGGACCTCCAGCTCTTAGGAAGTTAGGGATTGGGGAGCGGGTGAGCCAGGTTGCTGTTTTCTGGGGTCATGGTTACTGACTCGGGGCCCTGGACTCTTTAATCACTAGAAGTCGATAAAAGGCCAGACGAGAAATTCAGGCAAAGGCTTTATCGGGCCTCATGCTGCAGCACTGAGGGAGCGAAAACAAGTCACAGGTGCCCTTGCTTGAGGGGGGGCGGGCATTCAGGTCCATTCAGACCTTAGTCTCGGGATTGCCAGCCTGGGAAAGAGGAAGGCGAGGTTCCTGGGCTCAGTAGGTAAGCCTTTCCAGCGGGCCGTCCTGTTGCACCACCGCGTGAAAAGGATTTCTGGCTTTTGTTTTCTTTGCTGAATGTAAACCATTTGGCGTCGGTTTTCTGACCAGTTAGTAATCATTCGTAGTGGTTGTTTTTAATACTCAAGTGACAGTAACAGAAAAGAAAAAAGAATTCCTCCCGTTCTCGCCACAGATTCAAGTCAGTGGCTAAGAGTGTGGGTTCTGGAGTCACACATAGCTTAGTTCAAGTTCTCCAGTCACACCCGCCGCCTAGGGCGCCTGTGGGTGAGATAACCCACGAGAAGCGCTTCACAGCTTCACACAGAGCCCATCCGGGGGTGGGGGGCAGCAAGCAGAGAAGGGACAGAGTCCAGACAGTCTAGGGGTTCCGGGGCTTGGGGACCGCTCGGATATACAGGGTGAGGGAGGGAGAGGGGCCAAGGACGGCTCCCTGGTTTCTGGCTTGGGTATCAGAGTGAATCGGGGCGTCTTGTTTGCTGAGAGGGAACTTGGGAGGCAGAGGGCTGGGCAGTGACGGTGGGGGTCGGGGAATGAAGGTGATGAGCTCACACGTTGAGGGCGAGGACCCTGTGATGGGGAGGAAGGTCCAGCTGCAGCCAGAGGGCTGGGAGACATTTGCAGACAGGCGGCATTAGAAGCCAAGCAACGCGTGAGAGTTTGAAGAGCTCAGAGGAGGGGTCTGGGCCTGAGCCCCGGAAGACACCAGTACTTCCCGGTTGAGTGAAGAACCGGACCAACAAGCAGGCTAAGAAAGAACCTCCGAGGGGCTGAAGGAAGCCAGAAAAGCGTAGCATCACAGGTGCCACAGTAGGAGAATGTTTGGAGGCACCGTAGGCCAAGAAAGGAAAACATCCTCTAGATCTGGCAGCTGGGCAATCGCCAATGACACTTTGCCAAAGGCAATTTCAATAGAGTATTGGAGGAAGTCAAGAAGTGCAAATGCTGATTTTTGAAAGATGCTTATCTTATCTCAGGATGTCTTTGGAAAGAAAATTGGTAACCTCTGCTCTCTGCTGGTACGCATTCTGCCCCAAGGACCAAGAAGCCGAGAGGTGGGAGCAAAAATAGGGAAACATTTCCTTTTTTATCACACATGAGCCGGCAGTAAGAGGCCATGTGAATTTCTCTCAACTTGGCCTGTGTCCTTGAAAAATCAGCGTGTCTTGGAAGTCGTAAACATTGAAGCTGTGAGTGCAGACTTTGAAAGTATCTAGTCCAGCTCAATCGTTGTACATTTGGGAAAACTGAAGCCCAGAAAGGAAGTAGCAGAGCGCTAGACTCAGCTGTCCTGCGACATTCACACCTATTGTTGTGTTTACCTTTACACATGAATTACGTAATGAAGTTATCACAGAGAACCAGATGCTGGCTTGGTTTGAGCCTCGTTGAAGAATTGTGGCCCTTGGTATGTTCTGGAAGTCCTGGAAGAAGACAATTTCTTTATGAACTATTTCCCATTGCATTCCTTAGGTCATAATTGGCACTTAAGTGGACGATCTCAATTAGGTAGGAAGACTCTTTAATGGGGGGAGTTAGCATCCCTCAAATTTGAGACAGTTAAAATTAAGGAAAGGATGCCTTTATGTTAACAGAGATTAACCTGTCAGTAAGACAAAACAAAGAGCGCCTGTTTCTCAAGCTGGTACGCACCCTGTTCTCTCACAATCTCCTGATACCACAGGAAAATCCTTAGTATTTGAGCCCTTGAGGTCTATTCGTGGATAAGTGTCATCTGTGAGCAGCATGGAGTGAAATGTGCTGGGTCCCTGAGGGCTGAGTCTTTGGCAGGAGTTGATCACTCTAAGGATCTGCTTACATTTCTCAGACGCTTCTGGGGACGTCTCAGAAGTTTAGCTACTGGGTGGTGAGTTCCAGAAAAAGAGAACGTGTGAATGGACAGAATGTCATGGGATCCCTGTGGTCTTTCAGCCCAACTCCCCAGTTTTATAGATGAGGAAACAGGTTCACAGGGAACTGGGGGAAAGCAAGCTACTTGCCCAAGGTCCCTGTAAAGGTTCAGGCAAGGCTGAACTCCTGGCCCCAAACTCAGGGCTCTTCTCACTATGGCCTGAACTAACTCCCCAGCTCCCAAAACCTTCTTCTCTGAGAACTGCACGCCAACATACACAGGGAGGGCTCCACAACCATGTCCATATGATAGATATACCCTGCCCTCCCCGGCCAAACTGCTCAGCAACCCATCAGGGCTGGTCAGATTCGGCCTCCTGGGAATCGGGATTTTGAAACAGAAACGTATAGAGGCAGGAAATAACTAGAGGATCTAGAGATCTAGAGAGGAGGGTCACTAACTCCTGTGGCCGCATCCCCAGATGCTCCCCTGGGTCCTCTCAAGCAAAGAGTTGAACAACCAACTCTTTCTATGAGATGCCCCAATATAGTCCCACTCTTGGCTTTAGCTCTCAGAAGTTTTTTGCTAAGTTTGCTCAGTTAAGAACCTTAACTAATATTCCTTGAAGGAGGGCTTCCCAGGTGGCACAGTGGTTGAGAGTCCGCCTGCCAATGCAGGGGACACGGGTTCGTGCCCTGGTCCGGGAAGATCCCACATGCTGCGGAGCGGCTGGGCCCGTGAGCCATGGCCGCTGAGCCTGCACATCCGGAGCCTGTTGCTCCGCAACGGGAGAGGCCACACACAACAGTAACGCAAAAAAAAAAAAAAAAATTATATATATATATATATATATATATATATATATACATACCTTGAAGGAAAGCGTGAGTGGCCCTGCTGGGATCAGAGCATGCAGGCGACACACCTTTTGAATGTGCAGAGGGCTCTAAGTAGGCAACAGGGTGGCTTCTTGCTTGTATTCAAATTCCTGCACAAATTTCCCTTCTCAGAGACTGCCCCCCTCAACTCAATTCAGCAGGAACCACCGTATTTGCACCATCTAGCCCTGCTCCTCCCCACACCCTGCCCCGGTTGGCTGGGTCAGTGAGCAGCTAACGGAAGGTGGGCCAATGAGCTCCTCTCCTGAGGAATTTGGATTTAGGACTAGGAGATTTCAGTTCCATCCGGCTGCTCTCTAGATGTAGGCTTTGGAGGGTGGGTGACAGCTGCTGTCTATCATGTGGACGGGAAACAGCCAGTTTGCGACTAGAGAAAAAGTAGAAGCTGATGCACCAAGAGAGAAGAAAGTGCTTCCTGCAGCCCTGCTTCTCTGGGCTCCAGGCAATTTCTGAGGCCCTCAGGTTCTATGAGACACTCAAGCATCCTTACACTGCTCAATGATGCCCAGTGGTTTTTCTGTGGCTGCCACCCAGGAGAGCTGGAACTCTCACAGGCCATGCCACTCAGCTGGACAAGTGGGCGGAGAAGGCTGGGTAATTAAGGGAGTTACCCTTGAGTGGGATCTTGATGAAGGAATAGATGTTTGCTGGGCGGAAAGGTGGGGCAGGGGTGGATTCCAGGCAGTGGCACAGCACACACAAACGCAAGGGATCTCAGAGCTGAATATATTTCCCGAGGAATTGTGTGTAGGTCTCTATAAAGGATGCTACGATCGCAAAACCAAAAGGACTTATTATATAGCCTTGCAAGACAGGTATACCATTGGTAATGCCAACAATTATGACAACTGTTAACGTGTTGAGTGCTTATAATGAGTTACTTATGCAAACTGTTACTATCCTCAATTTATAGGTGGGGAAACTGAGGCTTGGAGGCGGTCACACAGAATTCACACCCAAGCAGGTTAACTCTAGCACACGCGCTCCTGAAACAATTATGCCCCATCATTTAGTAGCAAGGAGAGATTTTTTAGATGGAAAAACCTGGGCACAGACTTAATAACTTGTTCAGAGTGATTCAGTCCCAGATTTAGAGACTGAGCTCAAGTTTCCCAAATCAGACCTGAGAGATCAATACCTTCATTGATCTTGGGAAGTCTGTTTCCTGTGATGACCTAAACTCTACTCTTTGCCTCTAAGTTTGGAAGGGGGTTGGTGACCTCAGGTCCAAGGTGAATAATGCCCAAAGTGGTCTTCCGTGTTGAGGAACCACAGCCAGGGACTCAGTTTCCCAAATGTGGAAGAGCTAGGGAAATCATGAAATCAATCATTGCCTTCTAGATCTCCTAACCACCTGCATCTGAGAATACTTGTTGAACCTGATTTAGACTTTGGGGATACATCCTGTCAGTAAAGGGCTGGGGCCCCTGTACAGCCCCTGGACTTCGTGCTCCAAGATGATCAGCTACACACAGTGCCCCGAGGCGGGGCACACAGGCTGCCTAACCCAACAGCCGTGCCCAGCCCCCAGCCTCTCCCTCACTCTCCTCCCTTACAGAGGATCCATGAACTACGTTTCCAGCCTCCCTTGCAGCTGGCGGGGGTGGCTGTGTGACTCAGTTCTGGCCACAGAGGCAAAAGCAGAAATCGGCCGGGGGCATCCAGCAGGAAATTCCACCACTGGTGCTGTCCCTTCCTCCCCTCCTCCCTGCCAGGGCAATGGCTGAGGTGTTTCAAACAGCCCCTGGATACCATGGGGAAAGACCAAGAAGGGCACATAGATAACTAGTCCCAACGCTGGGGAGCCCCAAAGCAAAAGCAGCAGCCGGTTAACTCTAAACTAGTGAGAAAAATAAGCCCTTATTTGTTCAAACCATTGTTGGATGCACTGTCGCTTAGACCAGAATGTAGCCTGACTGATAACCCCATCTCAGAGCTAGAGTGTGGACCCAGAGACCTGTCAGCTAGTACAGGGTTTTAGTTTCTGTTTCTGTCTCTCTCTCTCTCTGTATCTCTCTCTGTCTCTCTCAACTGTCAGCCCCAGAAAACAGTGCCCCTTGTCTATACCAGCAGGGTGGGTTGAGGAAAGATCTGCTCCCTCCCCTTCTGTAGTGGAAGAGAGAGGCAGGAGACAGGCACTCGTTATTATTAGCCTGTCATATATCAATAAAAGGGCTATAGATAACCCCTGTGTTGTGCGTTGACCCCTATGGTGTTTACTTCATAGCAGGCTGGGATCCATTAGCTCAAAAGCCCCCCCTCCGGGGGCCAAACTCAAATTTGTACACATCCAGTTGCTTTAAATATAGCCCCAATAAGCATATTTTCAGCCCCTCAGCACCTGCCCGCTTTACACACCCTGCAAAACTTCACCCAACATCTGCTGGCCATAGATAAGACAAACCCCAGAGCTATAAAAGACCCCAAGCCACTGCTGCGCTTTGGAGCTGTCTGACCCAGAGACCTACCTAGACACAAAAACCCCCTCTTGGAGTCCCTTCTCCCCCGGGAGGTCCCTTGCCCTCTTCCCTTCCAGGGGGTGGCCCAGCACTGCTATCCCTAGAACATCTCCCGCTATGGGGGACTTCCCGTGACCGCAGTCCTGTCCCAGAGCCACGCTCATACAGCTCCTTGTGTGCCACTACCATCTAGTGGTCATGAGTTTTTTTTGTTTTGTTTTGTTTTGCTTGATCAGTCCCAAATATTTGAACTTACCACCACTTCTCACTAGGACTCCACGCGATGAGGGGCGGGGAGGAATAATTCCCCAGTAGAAAATCTGGATGCTATTAGGAAGGAGTGGAGAGAGGAGGCATTCGAAAACATGACAGACCCACTACAGGAAGTATCGTCAAAGATGTAGGAGGCTCTCAGCACCAGGAGAAGACCGGTACCCAGAGGCAACTGGAACACTTTTGACAGAGATTAACAGTGAATACTAGATGCTGCCAGGAAAGGGGCAACGGAGGTGCTTCCTGATTCAGGCTTTTTTTTTTTTTTTTTTTTTTTTGCGGTACGCGGGCCTCTCACTGACGTGGCCTCTCCCGTTGCGGAGCACAGACTCCGGACGCGCAGGCTCAGCGGCCATGGCTCACGGGCCCAGCCGCTCCGCGGCATGTGGGATCTTCCCAGACCGGGACATGAACCCGCGTCCGCTGCATCGGCAGGCGGACTCTCAACCACTGCGCCACCAGGGAAGCCCCCAGGCTTTCTTGCTTGAGAAATATTCAGAAAAGAAATTGACCAAGTAATGACCTCTTACTGGAGCTGAACTTCCCCAGTTCTAGGTCTGGCTCTAAGACATACTCTTCCTCTACTGGCAAGGGGCACACATGTGGCCTAAGCTCAGCCAGTGAGATAACTGACCTCACGTCTGTTCATCTGCGTGAGTGACTTCAGTATTTGGAGATGAGAATCCTGGTTCTATCAAGAGACACGTCCCTGGTCCCCACTTCAAGCCGTGTAGGATGTTTGCTGCCCTCCAGGGACTTCTAGAGGTATGTGCCTCAGTCAGTGTTACTAGTTGTAAGCAAAAGACATACTTCTGCCTGCATTAAATAGAAAATAAATTTATGAAAGTTCTGTGGGCACAGAAAGTGGTTGGGTGACGTGGGGAGCTGTTCAAGAACCGCCTCAAAGGCTAATGCTCAAAATCATGGGGCAGAAATGTCTGGTGAAGGCACCACTGTTTCCATCTCATCTGGGCACCAGATGCCCCAGCTTGTATCCCTGACCCTGAACATTAGAAGCTGTGCTGCCATCATTTTGAGGCTAGAAGGTGAAGGTGTACTGCTATCCCTACCAGGTAAAAACAAAAGACTTCTGGATTCTCTGCTTATTGGGGTAGAGAATAGAGCATTTGCCAGAGGCTGTGTTCATTTTCCTCAATAAAGAAATACCTGGAATAGCAGCTGCAATTTGACTTAACTCTTGTTACTACACCTACTATAATTTCCCAAGACCCATCTGTCTTCTGCATTATACAGACCACTAAATTAAGTTGAAATAGGAATCCGTACCCCTCCATTTTTCAAGTCTTTAATGGTAGCACTCATCTTTGCAATTCTTCCAGTATTGATTTGAGTATTCTGCTTATAGAGGGAGCATTGAAGAGGGAGGCTTCCACTTGGCTCTTACCACAATAAAGGCTCTTACTCCATGAATCTGAGAAATAATGTAAAGATTATGGTAGCTGCAGAGTATATTATCCCAACTGTGTACTCAGAAAGTGTGGAAATAGCTACAGAATGAGTGAAGAATTCCACCAGCTCTATCTTGGTCAAATTTCCCTTTAACTGTCATAAGTCCTCATTTTAACAGGTAGACCACAGCAATAACGATTTAGGTATTATTAGCTCAGAGCCAGCATCTAATAATCCCTGAAAGATAAAGGTATTTGTCTTTCCCGAGTGTACAATTGTCTTAGCAAATGGCTCAGCAAATACACCCACTCTAACACTGCCTCCTCTGTCTGTTGAGGCTGTTCCTGGCTTGCTCAGAAACCCTTTTTGGTGATATCTGCAACTATAATCACTGGTGCTGATTTTCGTAATTTTTTTTTTAATACCAATATTCTGGTCACATCACAGAATCACCTTGCAAGGAAAAGCCAATTCTTCCACCCCTACCACACTTCACTGCCTCCAAATTTATAATCAGAGTCAAATCTCAGCATGTCCCAGGGTCCAATTATAAAGTCATGTGCACATGTGCATGCACGCACCGGCAGGTCTGAGCCAGAGATGATGAGCAGGAAAGTCAGCTTGAGGGGACTGGAGAAAAGCTGACTGCTGGGCCCATATCCTTCCTTGCCTCTTTTTGTAGGAGCGGCCAGGGCTGCTGGAGGACAACCAACCTCTGGCTGTTCCCAGGCTCCTCACCACCCTCCCCCAGCACAGAAGAGATACCCAGTGAATGCCTGGTAAATGCACCTAGGAGGGTATTAATAGAAGCAGCAATTCTCAATTCTGGCTACACATTAGAATCACCTGAGGAGCTTTAAAAACTCTCCTGATAACTGAGGCTCACTTCCAGAGATACTGACTCCATTGGTGTGAGACTGGATAGGGGGAGGGATTAGCACATTGGTATTATTTTTAAGTCCCTGGAAATGACTCCAGTTGCAGAAATCACTGAACTAGCGGGCTAGATAAGGCAGTGGTTCTCAACCTTGGCTGCACGTTGAAAACACCTGGAAAGCTTTTTAAAAAACTGATGAGGGCCTTCCCTGGTGGCGCAGTGGTTAAGAACCCGCTTGCCAATGCAGGGGACACGGGTTCGAGCCCTGGTCCGGGAAGATCCCACATGCCGCGGAGCAACTAAGGCCACGCACCACAGCTACTGAGCCTGCACTCTACAGTCTGTGAGCCACAACTACTGAAGCCCGCATGCCACAGCTACTGAAGCCTGTGCACCTAGAACCTGTGCTCCACAACAAGAGAAGCCACCGCAATGAGAAGCCCACGCACCACATCAAAGAGTAGCCCGTGCTCGCCGCAACTAGAGAAAGCCCACGCACAGCAAGAAAGACCCCAAGGCAACCAAAAATAAAAAATTAATTAATTTTTAAAAACTGATGAATCTCCAACCTAAAGAGTTTGATTTAATTTTTTAATTGGTCTGCCTGGGTATTAGGAGCGTTTAAAGCTTACAGGTGATTCTAATGTGCAGAACCATTAGGATAAAGTTGAGAACTTTTAAGAGAATGAAATCATCAATATAGTCATTGTTTTGTAATAACTTTAAATGGAGTATAACCTATAAAAATATTGAATCACTATGTTGTACACCTGAAACTAGTATAATATTGGAAATCATCTATACTTTAATAAAAAACTTTAAAAATATGGAATTCCCTGGCAGTCCAGTGGTTAGGGCCCGGGTTCAATCCCCAGTTGGGGAACTAAGATCCCGCAAGCCGCATAGTGTGGCCAAAATAAATAATAATTAAAAAATAAATGATGAAGGCATGAATCAACCTATAGTCCTACACCTCACACTCAGAGACACCTGTGCGTGTGTGTGTGTATAGTTGCAGGGATGAGGCTTATCCATTATCATCTTAGCATTGTAGATTGAGGCTCTGTGGTCAGGCCACTCAAGATGGCTTCTCTTGCTCTCTGTACATGCCCTGCTTGACCAGTCCCTGCTTAACTTACACACTATTCACATGACTACCCAATCCTCTTAATCATAGGGCTCA
>NW_021703786.1:48599992-48609957 GCF_005190385.1 Monodon monoceros
GGAATTACGGCAAGAGCCGCCGCCCGCCATCCATGGTGGAGTGCCCCTCCAGGACTTTGCTTCAGACTTGTAAGATTCCCTATCCGATAAATCACTGACATCTCTGTCACTGTCTCCGGGCTCTTTGGTCTCATAGCTGGGCAATTGCAAGGCTTGTAGACCGGACCAGACCCAGGTTTCTGGAAGCCAGTTCCATTCCCAACTCCCACTGAATTGATTGGCACCCTTTTCCCCTTGGCCTGACCACTATTCACCCCCGAAGCCTGTCTGGCGTCTAACTGGAGCTTAGCTAATAGGCATCTCCGGAGGTGTGGGGCAGTGCTGTCCAGGCCCAGAGCTGTGGGAATGAGAAAGACCACACAGGGAAAGGTCTTCCGGACCCAGTCAGTGGAGGTCTTGGTCCCAAAGAGTTTGCCAGGGCATAGTTCTAAGGACAGAGGAATGTTGGCTGGACAGGTGCCACAGACTGTCTGCTGGATAAAGGGAGCCAGTGCTAGGAGCGCAGAGGCCAGTCTGAGGATGGGGCATATAGACACATAAGGTTCCCAGCTGCGTTTTCTCAGGAAGGAAGGCCTGACCTTTCATTCCGACACTATAACCTTCCCACGTTGTATTAACAGGAAGTGAAATCAAATTATTTTATGAAATGAACACAGGTGGTAATTGTGACCCTCCCACACCCAATCCATGGCAAAATAAAAAGTTGGCCACCCTATGCTGGTATCTCCGGTTGGTTGGTAGGTTATTGGTCCAAGAAATCAGAAAGCCTAGAAACTGAAGGTTTCTCTGGCGGGTTGGGGATGGAAACCAGCTTGTAGTGGGCTGAGGGGGAAAAAATGGGAGGCAAGGAAGTGGCAACAGCAGGTGTGTATCTTTTGTAGATCAGTGCTCATTCAGGACTGGTAGCAGCAGCATCACCTGGGAGTTCCGAAAGCAAATTTCTGGCCCCTACCCCAGACCTACAAAGTCAGAACCTCTGGGAACGGAGCCCAGCAATCTGATTTTAAAAACTCCCAGTGCACACCAAAGTTAACCACTCTACCTGCTTGTGAAGAGGCCGAGAGAAAGAGAAGTGGCTGGAGAGCCGAGTGAGATGAAAGGACGATTTTTGTGGCTGTGGTTTTTTTTTTTTTAACATCTTTATTGGGGTATAACTGCTTTACAATGGTGTGTTAGTTTATGCTTTCTAACAAAGTGAATCAGTTATACATATACATATGTTCCCATATCTCTTCCCTCTTGCGTCTCCCTCCCTCCCACCCTCCCTATCCCACCCCTCCAGGCGGTCACAAAGCACCGAGTGTGGCTGTGGTTTTAATGGAGAAAATACTCCAGCTTTTTAAAAAACTTTTTATTGAAATGCAATATACCTCCAGAAAAGTGCACGTGTCACAAATGTACAGCTAGATGCCCTTTCACAATCGGGAACCCATGCAACCGACCTCAGATTGATAAACAACATCACCAAGCATCCCAGAAGCCCTCTGTGCCTCCTCCTGACCTGTAATGGCAGGAACTAGGCTCACCTGTTCTTGTACTTTATACAGATGGAAGCAAATAGGATGTGCTCTTTCGTCCCTGGCTTCTTTCAGTCGTCGTGTCTTTGTAAGATCCATCTATATCATTGCATACAATTGTAGACCCCTCATTCTCACCGCTGCAGAGTATTGCACTGTGTAACTACAATCATGCTACTGATAACGGGTGTGTGAGCTTTCCAATTTGGGGCTGTTGCAACTAGTGCAGCTATGAACATTCTAGTACATGTCTGTTGGGTACATACCTAGGAGAGGAATTTCTGGAGACTCGACACTTAAATGTTGTTGAAGGAACCCGCAGCGAAGCTGTGAAGCTACAGGAGAGAAGGGGTCACTGAGTGAGGTCCCTGGGGAAGCAGGAGGTAAGAAGTGGGGGAGAGGTCGGGGCCAGAACCAGAGGCAGGGAATAGGCTTTTCCATTGGAGTGGGGTGGAAGGTGGGTTTGTAGTTGGGGGTGGATATAGAGGGCTTCTTGTGTTGGCTTTGATATGTGAAGTGGGAGGACAGATGGTCTGCTGAGAGCACAGCGGAGGGTTTGGGGTTTGAGGCGCTCATAGCAGAGCGTGGTCAGCACAGAGATGACTGGAGAACAGATGAGACTGCAGCACTCTTTGGAGCTCTATGATTTTCCCACAGAACTCCTTGAAGTGAAACCCAGAGTGAAGGAATATGGAAACACCTGGTTTCCAGGCTGCAGCTCCCCAAGAGCCCTATGGCGCCACCTGCTGGATAAGGGCCGCATGACGTGCCCAGGGAGGTAGGTACCTTCACCACCCAAGTTGCTCCCCAGATAGGGAAACCCAGACCCCTGGAGTGGCCTCAGGCTGAGCCTTGACCCAAGCCAGAGACCAGAAACTAGTCATATGCTGAGCCCTGATCCAAGCCAATGTACTGCAGTTCTCACTCAAGCTTCCCGTCCCTAGATTAGAGCCTTAACAGGACCGGGATCCAAAGGTTGCATGCATCCCCTAAAAGGAGGGGCCTGCGGGTGCCCTGGGTCTCAGGGGCTGTGGCCCTAGGACTGGGCTTCTCCTTCCCCTGACGGGGTCCCCTGCCACAAGAGCCCCTCGGGCCCTGTGCCCTAGTGGGGCAGGCTCGCTCACAGCCTCCCTGGCCCCGTTCCCTGCCCAGACCTGTTCTAGATTCCACACCACCCTTCCCCAAGGGTGCCTCCACCTCCTACCCACGGGCTCAGGCTTGGGCAGGGCCTCCAAAGACTCAGCCTGGATGGTGGGCAGGCACCGTGGGCCATGGAACCCATAGCAGGGCCTGTGCTCTACCAGAAGCTGCTGGTCTGGGAACCAAGCTTGGAGTCTGAGGAGGAAGAGGGTGAGATATCAGAGCAGCTCATTCCACATCCCTCGGGGCCCCAGGACTCCTCTGGGTGAGTCAGGGAGGGGTCTGGGCACCCAGCAACTCAGGACTGAGGCTGGTAAGTGCCTCCATCTGGAGCCCCTAAGGAGTGCCAGACAACCCCATGCTTGGCCAGCTCTAGGAAACTTCTGGTTGAGTTGGGGGACCCCTGGCTGCAGCCCCAGGCCTGGCCTGTGTCAGTCAATCCAAGGTCTGTGCATCTGAAGGGACATTTGTATCAAGTCAGCCCTGCCGGCTGCTCTGCCAAAGGCTCCCAGCTCCCACCCGCTGGTGCACGAGGCACCTGCTGGGCAGGTTGGTCCTGGCTATACCTGGCCAGGCCCTGCTCCTCAAGCCTGCCAAGCCCCCTTCAGGCATCCCTCCAGACCGGTTGGACCCACCTCTCCAACCTCCTCTCCAGAGACTCAGTTTTCCCCAAGCTCTTTCCCATCTCTGTGTCTCCAGACATGCTGTGACTTCTGCCAGGAGGCCCTTTCTCCTCGGCAAACTTACACTCCTCCTACAAGCAAGACCAAACCTTTTGGGAATTGTTTGCTGGGTTCTTGGGTGTCCGCCTGCCTGGTCCTGGCTCAGGACATCCCTCGCTGCAGGAACAAGGCTGGCAGTCTGCCCGGGGCCTGGGCCCAGCTGGTGGCTGCCCTGCTGCTGGTAGCCGTTGGCTTCTCCCTGGCCGTGAGGCAACTCCGCAGAGCTCTGCCTCTCCAGGAACCTTGGGCTCTGGGGCCCCTCCAGCCAGTGGGCGCCCCCACAGGCCTGGCGTGCACCACCGTGGCAGCAGCATCAGCCGTACAGGCCCGTGCTAGGGGCAGCTCGGGGGAGGGCTGGGGTCACGGGTCCCAGTCCCAAGACAGTCCCTTTCTTGCTGCAGCCACGTGCTCCCACCTGGGTCGAGAGCTGTTTGCTGCCGGGGCAACGTCGTGGATGCTGGACTTGGAGCAGCTTTGTGTCTGGCGGTGGTGCATCCTCATGCCACAGGACTAGGTCAGTGACCCACAACCCCAGCCAGCGACCCCAACCCTGGGCATGATCAGTAAGTTGGAACTCAGGCAGTCAGTGGCCCCTGGCCTTCAAGGCTGGCTGGTGAGCAGGACATAGGACTTGGGCAGTAGCCCCAAATCTAGGCTGCGACCCTTGATCCCAGATCAGTATGACCTTGACCCCAGGCCTGGTTATTGATGCCTGTCTCCAGGCCTAGTCAGTAACCACTAACCCCAGGCTAAGTCAGTGACCCTTCACCTGGGACTACTGAGTGCCCCTGACACCAGTCAGTGCCCCGGACCCCTGTGTTGACCCCTTTGTCTCCTCCCAGGCGCCGTGTTCTGGGGCCTCTTCCATAGTAGCTCCTCAGGCAACTCAACCGCCCTGATGTCAGACCCTGGCCCCCGGCCTGGGGCTACCCTCGGCTCTGCCTGCCCTGCATTTGCTACACACACACTTTGGCCGCCTGCCCTCGCCACACCTGCTGGTAGGCCCCACCATGCTGGCTCAAGAGGGCTTTCTGGTAGACACAGCCCAGGGCACAAAGGGCCTCTGTCCCCTACTTTGCCACACTGATGGGACTCCCCTGGGCCCCGAGCCACCAACCCCAAACTGGCAGCTGTGCTCCACCGGGCTGCACTTGCTCCCACCCCAGACTTTGCCAGGGATGCTCCACTGAGTCTGCGGGCTGGAGGGCCCCTCAGCTAGGCCCATGCCCACCTTGGAGCCAGCACTGCAGCTACCTGTGCCCCAGGGCATCCTGTTCACCACCCCCAGCCCCTCAGCTGGCCTGGAACTACTGCAGGCAGCTCTACAGTCCGGGGGGTGCAGCCCTGCCCCCTGCCCAGCACCCCTACAAGCTGCCGTCAGCCCCGGGAGCAGTGTCCTGGCCACCGTGGATAGCAGCGGCTCTGTGCTCCTTACCTCCTCGCTCAACAGGTCCTTCAGCTCTGGACGCCTGTCCCCAAGTGCCGGGGTTCTACTCAGCAAGCTGGTGGCCGAGTCTGCAAACAGTGCCTGGGCCTGTCCCCTCATCCTTCTTGACAGCTCAGATGACACAGGCCGACGTGTTGGGGCTCGTGCCTTCAGGGACCCCTGCAGCTGCCAGAGTCATGACTCACTCACTCACTGCTCAGCCACTTGGCTGGGCCCCAAACCCAGGCCCAGCAAGGACCAACAGAGAGCCCCGGAGCTTGTGGCCAAGGGACCCTGCTTCAGGTGACAGCCCACGCAGAGCACGCCCATGTCTCCAGTGTGCCCAGTGGCTGCTGCTCCTTTCAGGGGTTTTAAGGTGGGGCGGTGCCTGGCAGGGGTGGGTGGGAGTAGGCGGTCTCAAGCCTGGAGGCCAGGGCAGAGCGGGCCCAGCACCAATGGAGTACATGACGAGTGTGCATCAATCATGTGGCCACTGCTGGCTTAGGCCCTCAACTTCTGGCCTGATCAGTCGCCTGGACTTGAGTTTTTTCAACTAAGGAACCTGAGGACAATAAGGAAAGAACACCAGGGCCTGGGGACAGCCCTGAGTTCAGATCCAGCTCCGGGAAGGACAGGTTGAAAAAAGCCACGCCCCTCCCTAAGCTCTGGGCCTCCGGGCAGGGCAGGCAGATCCTGGCGCACTGCTGGCATCCCTGTGCTCCCCTTCAGGCCACACTCCACTGATCTCCCTCATCTGGGCTGGAAACAAAATAAAGATCAAGCCTCCTGGTCGCCACGTGCCATTCCTACTTCTTGGTTACTTTCACATCAGCCTTTTAGGCACCTGGTGTCTGGGCTTCGCCCATGGACAACACAGGAGACCCCTACCCAGGGACACAGAGCCGGGCTGCTGTCTTTCTGCTCACCTTCTGGGGCACCACATGTACAAGGTAAACCACTTATTCTCACTTTCTGAAACAGCAGAGCAAGGAAGTGGTTGAGAGGATGAGTAGTTGGGTGTCTCGGGCTACAAAAGGGGTTGGAGCTGGGTGTGTGGAATTTCAAGGCCAGCGTTGGCCCTCACCTCCCCGCTTCCCAGAGCGCCAGGGTCTCTGAACGACAATCCTCCAGAGACAGGTTCTCAAGCCAAGAAACAGGCGTGGCCAGTAGCACTCCTCAGCCGCCCTGTAAGAGGTATCTGTGATTTAAAGAACTCAACCCCACCACCTCCCCCTCACTGCTCCCCACAACGAAGAGAATTCTTCCCCCAGCTCAAGTGATACCACAGCCTACCCGCTGATGTTAGCCCCAAACCTAACATCCCTCTCTTTTCCATCACCCACTACCAGCTCTAAATTAGCTGGAATTTTCTCACATTACCTTGGTCCTATCCAACTGGTTTTCCTGCTTCTCCTCTGCTCTCCTACAATCCGTCCTCCACACAGCAGGGTAATCTATTAAAAGTGTAAGTAGGATCAAGCCTTGTCCCTGCGTAAAACCCTCCAGTGATTCCCCATCACAATCAGAATAAAATTCAAACTCCTGATCTTCCTGAGAAAGAGCCAGGCCGCCCCGCCCCCAGCCGACTCACTTCAGTGCGCATGCGCCGCGACCCGACCTGGAAGAGGCAGTCTTCAGAGCCCACGTGTTCGACGAGCATGGCGGAGACGGAGAGTACGGACGTTGCTGAGCCTCCGGCTCCGGGAGAGGCCCCGAAGAGTGGCGCCCGGCCTGCCGACCGTCATGGCCTGCTCAAGCACAGCCGCGAGTTTTTGGATTTCTTCTGGGACATTGCGAAGCCGCAGCAGGAGACGCGGCTTGAGGCCACGGAGAAGCTGCTGGAGTATCTGCGCGCAAGGCCAGAGGTATGGTGGCGGGACCTGGGACAGGGGGCTGTATAGATCCCGGCAAAGATATAGCGGCGGGCCCCAGGAGTTGGGCCCGGGGTCATGTGGTCGCGAACGTGGAGGCCCAGGTGAGCGCGCGCCGAGGAAAAGGGATGAGTGGGTGCCGGACGGTTCTTTTCACTGCCCCACCTGGGGATGTGCTTGGTTCCTCAGGGATCATCCGAGCTGAAGTACTCCCTGAAGCGCCTCATCACTGGGCTCGGGGTCGGACGAGAAACAGCCCGGCCTTGCTACAGTCTGGCCCTGGCGCAGGTGAGGTGGTGGCTCCTGGAATGGGTTCAGCCTTGCTGGTCAAAACGGTGGGGGAGTGAGAAGGGCAGATGTCCCAGCTGCAGGAGAAGTGGCAGCCGAGAAATTGTTGGGGTGGCACCCGAGTTGATGGGAGGTGTCCCCACGTGGACGCGGAGAAAACTGCATGAGCACGGCCTGTGTGCAGAAGCCCAGGCAGGTGCCGTGGAAGGTTGTGTTCGCTTTGGGGTACATGGGTTGACCAGCCTCTGAGGTACATTTACTGGGGGTAGTAAGCTTTGGGGTGGCTTCTCTTATCTCTGCAGGGTTCGGGGGCCCTCTTCTCCCAAGGGGCACTTCAGCTAATTATAGGCTATCTCTAAGGAGTCTGAACAAATGGAAGGGCTGTAGAGACCTGGTCCTTGAGGGTCTGCCTTGGGGGGGGGCTCAGAGCAGGCTGTGGGGACAGAGTGTTTGGGAATCGCAGTCGAGCAATCTAGCGGCCCAAGGAGGTACTTTCTGAACCCCAGCTGGGCATGGGGTAGGGAGGCAAGATTCAGTTCCATTCATAGCTGTGTTCTATCATCAGTACTGCTCAGAGGCGGGTAGGCAGTTTCCGAGGCATCCTTGGGGTGGGAGCGGGGGTCCACGGCCTCTGGGCAGAAGTTGAAGGGAGAAGTGGGAGGCCTTTGGGATGTGGCTGGGCCGCTCCCCCAGAACCCCTCCTTTCCTCCTGGCAGCTGTTACAGGCTTTTGAAGACATCCCCTTGGGCAGCATCCTGCAGCAGATACAAGAGAAATATGACCTGCAGAAGGTTAAGAAGGTGAGAGTTAGTGGCCCCGGGGAGGTCAGCGGCCCCAGGGTTGGGGAACACTTGGGTCCTTCTCACCAGTGCCTGGAATCCTCTTCTAGGGGATGGTGAGACCTGCTCTCTTTGGAAACCTGTTTGGGGTGCTAGCCCTCTTTCAGTCAGGCAGACTGGTGAAGGTAAGGGTTTTGGGGGTATGTGGACTGGCCTGGAGTGGTGGGGGGAGAGGGGCATGCCCTGCTCACACCCTCTCTGCCTCTGGGGGTACCAGGACTCGGAGGCACTGATGCAGTCGGTGAAGCTGCTGCAAGTCCTGGGCCAGCATTACAGCCACTTGCAGGAACAGCCCCAGAAGGCCCTGGTGGACATCCTCTCACAGGTACGGGGCCTGGGGTAACGCTGCCTGTTGTAGAGGAAAACGGAGACGACGCGAGTTTACTCATGGAAACACAGCACTGTCCCGGGGAAATGTGTGTGGCACTTGACGTTTTGTAGTAACTACATTTAAAAAGTGAGAAAGAAATAGGTATGGTTTCCTAGACTAAATAAAACATGTTACTGTGTCTAAAGTATTAATGTGCGGTCAGTACAAAAAAACTGTAGAGGTAGTTTACGTTCTTTTAAGTTTCCAAAATCCAGCGTGTTGAACGCTCACGGTGTATTTCCATTCAGGTTAGTGCATGCTAAATGCTTGGGGTGCACATGTGGCCAGTGGCAGCCATATTGGATGGTGCCATTTTAGAACAGTGCCCGGCATGTGCCCGGTGGGTTCATGTTTGCCGTTGATTTGGGCAGGGCTGGCCCCTCAGGGGCCCCCACTGCCCTGTGTGGGAAATGGAGGTGGGCCAGTACCTAGAATTCTTTGCTGCTGAGGAAAAGGCAGGGACCGGTACATCCCAGGCCAAGGCTTTCTGCACAGCCGTGGCCACAGAGCCAGAAGGACCTTCACGTGGGGCACGTTGTATAAGAAATGGGCTAGTTCTGCAAAACCCAAGAGAGGAATAATTAAAAGGGTGGTCCAGGGCCAATGAGCATCAGTGGGGTGCTTGTTTAAAACCCAGCTTTAGGGACTTGGGAACTTGAGCTTTCTAAGGAACACCCTCTGGTGCCTGGCAAGGTGGATTGTGGCTGTCCCTCCTTGGGCTGGCAGGTGGAACAGGGCCCAAAGGACTCACCCCATGGGGAGAGACAAAGGGTGCTATGAGGGGGGCCCCCATCCCTCAACCCATGTCCCCACGCCAGGTCCCAGAGGCCATGTTGCAGGAGATCCTGCCAAAAGTCCTCAAGCCCGACTT
Organism: Monodon monoceros; assembly: GCF_005190385.1. Taxonomy (NCBI): domain Eukaryota; kingdom Metazoa; phylum Chordata; class Mammalia; order Artiodactyla; family Monodontidae; genus Monodon; species Monodon monoceros. Next base: position 48,609,037 of record NW_021703786.1, read on the forward strand.
GAATTCAGTACTTGGTTCCCCTGAGCACCTGGAGCTCTTCCTCTTGGCCCAGCAGAAGGTGCCCAAGAAGCTGGAGAAGCTGATGGGACCGGTCAACCTGTTCTCAGATGAGAGCATCCCCAGGTGTGAGGGAGGCGGGGAGATGGGCTCTCTGGGCCTCGGGGCTGCCTCTCCATCCATGGGTTTGCGCCATGGCCTGGGGTCGGGTGTCCATGTGGCCCCAGGCCCCTGGCCCTGTCTGTTTAGGGAGTGCCCCCTGAGTCCCCTCCGCCTTCCTCTGCAGGCTGGTGACTGTGCTGAAGATGGCGGCCACCTCTGTGAAGAAGGAACGCAAGCTGCCTGCCGTGGCTTTGGACCTGCTCCGCCTGGCGCTCCAGGAAGACAGCTTCCCACGGTTCTGGAAGGAAGTTGTGGAACAAGGGCTCCTGAAGAAGCAGTTCTGGCCGGCCAGGTGCGTGAGTGCTTGACCTCTCTCCATCCCTTCTCCCAGGTTTGTTAAGCAGGGATGGGCCAGGGGTCCGAGGGCTCTGACCAGGCTCTGTCCTGCGCCCCCTTAGCTACCTGTGTTTCCGTCTGCTGGGCGCGGCCCTGCCCCTGCTGTCCAAGGAGCAGCTGCAGCTGGTGACGCAGGGGGACCTGATCCGCCATTATGGGGAGCACATGGTCACTGCTAAGGTAGGTGCTGGCCCCCTGTGGCCCAGCCCTGCCAGAAAGGGCCAGGCGACTGGGCTGCTTCCTGCCAAGAAGTTGGGGTTGGGGGGGCCGCCTCTGGGGTCAGCTGGCTTCCGGAAGAGAGGGTTGCTCTTCTCTCCATGTCAGTGGTCCTGCCTGGGATGGGCAAGCACAGCTGCTGTTGGGAGGGACCTGGGACTGGGGTGTCCCTTCTCTCTGTGTAAAGTGAGCTACCTGAGGGCCGACCCC
>NW_021703786.1:48609967-48652533 GCF_005190385.1 Monodon monoceros
ACCCCTCCCCCGCCTCTATAGCTGTGTACCCCTCCCCCGCCTCTATATACCCCACCAGCAGTCTGTCCAGACCTCCCTCCACCCCCAGCTAGTGCTACAGTGAGAACGGCCGTCATCACCGATGCTGTTTTGAGCAGTCTGTGCACCCCACACTAAGCTAAGTGCTCCACAGGAGAACCAATTGGTGGTTAAGAGCACGGAATCCCGGACCTGGGTCGGCCAGGTTCCCTTCCTGACTCCACCGCAGCTGTGTGACCCTTCCGCAGCTTGCTTCCTTTCTCTGTGCCTGCTTCTGCTTGCCCGTGAGATGAGAGGAGCAGGACCTTCCTCAGTCATTGTGAGGATAACCAGGCTAATGTTGTCCACAGGCGCTTAAAGCAGTGCCCTGTTCACAGGAAGTGCTGCTGGGTTTGTTAGTAGCTCATTTCATCTTTACAACCAGCTTTGGAGAGCTGCTGTTCCTCTCTCCTGGGTGAAGGACAGGCTTAGAAAGTACAGACCAGTGGTTAAGAGCACTGACTGGGGGGCCAGACTGACTGGAGCCGGATCCCAGCTGCACCACTTGGAGCCCTGTGACCCTCAGAAGTTACTTGCAAGCTTTTTTGTGCCTCGTTTTCTTCATCTGCAGAGCAGAGGGGCCCAGGGCAAAGGGTTGTTACAAAGATTAAACTCTGGGGCGCCTGGGCAACCCAGCTGGTTCAAGGGAGGGTGCTTCCTGGGCCTCAGTATAGCCTGTTGTGGAAGAAGCTGGGGCACTGTTGGATCCCTCCTGGCTGGTGACCCCGGTGCTGTGCCCAACTCTCGCAGCTCCCGAGCCAGTTCAAGTTTGCTCCAGAGATGAATGAGTACGTGGGGGCCTTCCTGAAGGGCTGCCAGGATGACCCCGAGCGGCAGTTGGCCCTGGTGGTGGGCTTCACGTCCGTCACCAACCAGGGCCTCCCCGTCGTGCCTACCTTCTGGCGGGTCATGCAGTTCCTGAGTCTCCCCGCCCTCAAGGGCTACGTGGCCTGGCTGCGGGACATGTTTCTCCAGCCCAACCTGGACTCCTTGGTGGACTTCAGCACCAACAACCAGAAGAAAGCCCAGGACGCTTTGTTCCACGGGTGAGTGGGCCTGGTGGGGAAGGGCCTGCTGGCCCCAAAGGCCTGGACCCTCCCTCGCATGGTACCGTGGTTCCCCAAGCGGGGAGAGGTGGGGAAGATCTAAGCCTTCACTCTTTTTCTATATATAATATATATACATATTTACTTATTTTTGGCTGTGTTGGGTCTTCGTTGCTGCACGCGGGCTTTCTCTAGTTGTGGCGAGCAGGGGCTACTTTTCGTTGATGTGCGCAGGCTTCTCATTGCGGTGGCTTCTCTTTTTGCGGAGCACGGGCTCTAGGCAAGTGGGCTTCAGTAGTTATGGCACGTAGGCTCAGTAGTTGTCACTCGTGGGCTCTAGAGCGCAGGCTCAGTAGTTGTGGTGCACGGGCTTGGTTGCTCTGCAGCATGTGGGATCTTCCTGGACCAGGGATCGAACCCGTGTCCCCTGTGTTGACAGGCGGATTCTTAACCACTGCACTGCTAGGGAAGCCCCTGAGCCTTCGTTGTTAAAGGCCTCGGTTTTCTCATATGTGGCCCCGTGCTGGTGATAAGGGCGTTGGGGGATCTTGATTGGTTTTCCTGTCTCCAAGACGGGGCAAGGGGGCACTGTTTTCACCATCTCTAAACGGCTTCCGGACTTGCCTCCTGCCCACAGGCCTGAGCGAGCCGTGTTCCGGCTACGGAAGTGGATCATCTTCCGCCTGGTCAGCATCGTGGACAACTTGCACGCGGAGAAGGAGGAGGCCTTGATTGAGGAGGTGGCCAGGTATCGTCATGGGATGTGCTTGAACCCCAACTCCCCACGGGTGCAGCGGCCTCTTGTCTGATCCTAGTTTGGGTCCCCCTGGAGCCAGGAGCCTGGGGGTCAAGTTGTCCCTGCCCCTTAGGCAGGAGGAGATTTAGGGGAATTCCTTGGGGGAACCCTCGGAAGGGGGGACCGTAGAGGCTTGGGCTGGCTCCACCCTCCCCAGACGCCTTTGCGCGTCGGCAGTTTTGGGGGGTCCTCGCCTCTGCATCTGCCAGGCGCCCCTCCCACCCTCCCTGCAGCCCCAAGAGAGGCAGAAGCGGTGGTTCCCTGGCCGAGGCCACACAGCCTCACATCTTGGTTGTGAGGGAGGGATGCTGGTCCTCTCCCTAGTCCGGCCTGGGCTCTGTTCTGCTGGGGATCCAGACCTGAGAAATGTCCGTTCTCTCATCGTTGCCACCTGGCACCAGGCCCTCGGTGAGGGCCCGAGGATGGGCTGGTCAGAAGTGGCACTGACTGAGGGTAATACGGGTTATTCTCCCTCCCTCCCTCCCCAGGTTTTGTTTTTTCCACTCATTCTTCGAGACAAAGAAGCCCATGTCCCAGATCCCTGAGACCGAGCAGCACTTCTCTCACCCCCTGGACAGCCGGACCCGGGAGGTGGTGGGCAGTGCCTTCTTCAGGTGGGTGCTGGGCAGCCTGGGAGAGGTCTGAGGGTGGGCGAGCGGGCAGGAAGGTGGCCTCGGGGCGCTACTCCCTCCAGTTTGAAGCTGCGGCCCAGTGAGTTCCAGTGGGTCACAGTGTGGGGCTGGGGGGGTGTGGCCTTGTTCACCAGCCCAGCCTGTGACCCCGCTCCCGCCCCCGCCCCTACCAGCCTGCTGCAGACTCTCAGCACGCAGTTCCGGCAGGCGCCGGGGCAGACGCAGGACGGGCAGCCCTGGACCTACCACCTGGTGCGGTTCGCAGACCTGCTGTTGAGCCACAGCCGCAACGTGGTTCCCCTGGTGGCCTTCACCACGCAGCAGCGCCAGGCCTGGGACCGGTGAGAGGGTGCAGTTGCCACAGCATGGGTGGGACACTCTGGGGTACTGACGCTGGCCACAGTGCCTGAGGGTGTGCCCGTCTCACCCAGGACTCTGAAGACTCTGAAAGAACTGGAGGCCCAGTCCTCAGAGGCCAAGGCCACTGCCTTCCAGCACCTGCTACTCCTGGTGGGCATACACCTCTTCAAGGTATGGCGGCCTGGAAGGGAAGGGGTTACCTGGGGTCCGCGGTGGCCAGGAGAGGCTCTCCTCTCCTGGAGAGTGTTGAAGTTGGCAGGTTTCCTAGGCTGACTGCTCCGGCCTGGAATTATATAGCCCAAGGACAAAATCACTGCATCCACTTACTGGGCCCCAGCTACATCCTGAGCTTTCCCAGGCAGTGTCCTTTGTTTGTAATCCCCACAGTTTTGAGGCAGCCACATCTTCTTTTTGACAGGTGTGGTAACAGATTTAGGTAGAGTAACTTACCCCAGGCCATACAGCTGTTGGCTAGGATTCAAACATAGGGATCTGACTCCACTGTCCCACAGGACCTCCCAAAACTGCCTTACTGACCAGAGGTGATAGATGTAAAGAAGAGGGGCTCTGGCTCTGGGCATACCAGTCACTGATGGGGGCAGTTCTTCTGTCTGTCAGTGGTCAATTAGAAGCGGGGTCCTGATTTTTCTGTCTGACTCGCACACTTCCAGAATCCATAGTAGTGGGTTGAGGGTAGCGTGTTTCTGTCTGGTGCTCCCCACGTGGGGTTCTGTGCCCTGTCACTATATTCCTCACATTGTCACTCATACGCTTTCTCATGACAGGTCCTCTAGAACCAGCTTTGTCTCTTTTTCTATTCTTTCTACCAAGAAACTTTGACCACGTTTGGAGTTTAGTGCCGGCAGCTCTTTTGACCCTCGTGGTTTCTTCCCGGCTCTGAGCCCTGGTTTCTCTGAAGGTTTTCCTCTTGCGTTGTGTGGGCTGGCTCTTGTGGGGCTGCTTCAGGTCTTGAGTAGTCTGAGGAGATGGGACTCCCTTCTGGCCTCTTGGCTGAGGTTTTTGCTTCCAGGTCTTGGGCACTCAGCCCAGCTCGTAGATGAGCTGTGTGGATAACGATCGGTCTCGATGCCCCTTCCAATGCTTGGCACTGGGCCTCTGAGGGGCCTACCCAGACCCTGGGACCTCCGAGCTTGACTTGGGTAAAAGGTACCCAGCCACAGCCAGGAAGCTGGAGGCAAAGATGGCCAGGGCTTGGGCCCTGTTCTGGCCTTCACTCCACCAACCCTGCCCCCAATACTGACGCTGCCCTGCTGCATTATGGGGGAAAGTCTGCCTTTTTGGTACCGACAGTCACACAGGTTATTTTCAACTCACCGGTCGGTGGCTGGAGTCTGGGCTTATTCCCCTATCAAGATGGGTTTAAATTTGTTAAGATCAATGATTTTCAGGTCTTTCTCTGTAGCAATGTCGAGCCTGGTGTGGGAGGAGAAATCTAGAACTGCAAATCAGGAGGCTGGGACCTGCTGGTGCCCTGTGATCCTGACCAGGCCAGCCTTGTCAGGCTCTCCACTGCTCTGGCATCAGTGGGCAGGTTGGGCTTCACGGTCTCTGAGGGCGCTCAGACCCCGTGCCTGCGTGTTACGTGTAAAAGGTCATCAGCTCTTGGGCTGCCCCTGGGGTCTGGCTGGGATCCTCTGCTCTGGGTTGTGAGGGTGACTGGCCAGGGCAGTCTGGAGTCTTCTAGGCCTCAGATGCCAGCTTCTCCCACTTGGCCACCCCCTCTTCTGGCGCAGCAAAGGCTGGGAATGGGGCCTGGCTCCTGATTTCTGTCCTGTCCTGCACAGTCCCCCACAGAGAGCTGTGACCTCCTGGGCGACATCCAGACCTGCATCAAAAAGAGCCTGGGGGAGAAGCCCCGTCGGACCCGCTCCAAGGCCACCAGTGGGTCATCGTCCCGGGGGGGTGGGGGGGGCAGGCAATAGGGACCCAGCATGGGGCACTGGTGCCCTGCCCAGACTCAGCCCTTTCCCTGCTCACAGACCCGCAGGAGCCGCCGTGGGTGGAGGTGCTGCTGGAGATCCTGCTGGCCCTCTTGGCCCAGCCCAGCCACCTGATGCGCCAGGTGGCCCGAAGTGTGTTCAGCCACATCTGCTCCCACCTGACTCCACGTGCCCTGCAGCTCATTCTGGATGTAAGTTGGGGCCTTTGGGGAAATGGGTCCCGGGATGGGGCTCTCCAAGCGCTGGGCTGCACTAGGGCTGCCTCATTGCCACCTTGTCCTGACTGTAACCTGCAGGGTGGTTGGGGGCCTCCTGCTGTGCACGCTGACCCTGGGTTTGCCAAGAGCTGACGGGGTTTATCATGGAGGCACTGGAGGGAGTGGCTTTCTCTCCTGGGCTCCATCTTCCTCCCTGAAATGGGGACCTTTGGCCGAGACTGGACGGCCATGGTCAGGGAAGGCAGGTGAGAGGGCCCAGGGGTCTGAGGTGGGTGAAGGGGCCGGGCCAACAGATGCGTCAGCTATCTGGGAATCCCGGCAGGTGCTAAACCCCGAGGAGAGCCAGAATGAGGACGACAACGTGGTGGTTACAGATGCCTCTGAGCGGCAGTTGCTGGGGGATGCGGAGGTACGTGCCAGCGAGGGGCGGGGGTGGGCGGGCGGACACGCGGTGCGTGGTGGAGAGGCATGATGCGTGGCCCACCCACAGGACGAGAGCTCGGACGACGGCGAGGACAAGGGCAATGAAGACTCGGAGAGCGAGGAGGAGGAGAGCGACGAGGAGGAGAGCGACGAGGAGGAGCGGGACGGGGACGTGGCCCAGGGCTTCCGGGAGCAGCTGCAGGCGGTGCTGCAGGCAGGGAAGGCGCTGGTGAGCAGGAGCCGGGCTGGGGGTCCTGCGTCCGTGTGCGTCTCCTGCACGAGGCCGGGCCGCTCACGGGGCATCTGTTCCTCAGGGCGGAGCTGACGGCGAGGACGACGACGAGCTGGGGGATGAGGCCATGATGGCCCTGGACAAGAACTTGGCCAGCCTCTTTGCCGAGCAGAAGCTGCGCATCCAGGCCCGGAGGGACGAGAAGAACAAGCTACAGAAGGAGAAGGCACTCCGACGGGGCTTCCAGATCAGGGTGAGCCCGCTAGGCGGCCCCACCCCCACCCTCCATCCAGTCTCCCTCTGCTCCCGTCCCCACACCTGGCTGAGCCCACCCTTCCCGGCTACAGGTCCTAGACCTGATCGAGGTGCTGGTGACCAAGCAGCCCGAGAACCCCCTGGTCCTGGAGGTGCTCGAGCCGCTGCTGCACGTCATCCGGCGCAGCATGCGCACCAGCAGCACGAAGCAGGAGCAGGACCTGCTGCACAAGACGGCCCGCATCTTCATGTGAGCGCGGGCGGGCCCCCGGGGAGCCGCGCCTTTGGGGTTTCCTGGGTAGGAAGGGTAGGAGCTGGGAGCCCCGGGGGCCCGCATCATTCAGGAAGTCTCACGCAGCTCTGCCCCGCCCGTGTGTTCTGCAGCCCTTAGCACGGGGCCCCCAGTCCCATCCCTGCCCTCGGGGTCACTGAGGCTGGGAAACCCGACAGGGCGTCCAGCGGCGACATTCTGGGCCTGTGGCAGGGGCTGGATGGGAGACAGTAGGGGCACCTAACCCAGGCTTGAGGTGCCAGGGAAGGCCACCTGGGAGAAGTTTAGGCAGTGCAGGGAGCTCCTCAGGCTCAGAGGCCACAGGCGGGGCGGAAAGGCGTGTCCACACGTGTCACACGGGAGCCGGTCAGGCGCAGCAGAGGCGAGAGGCCTCGTGGCCCGGCCCTCGCAGTATTGGGAGCCTCGGAGGCATTTGCAGCCAGGAGGCGGGCGAGTGGGTGGTGCTAGAGCAGGGAGCCCAGCAAGAGTTGGCGCAGCGTGGCAGGTCGAGCCCTCCCTGTCTTCTGGAGGGCAGAGGAGGTGGTGGAGACAGAGAGGCCTAAGGACTCGTGCCGAGTGTGTGGCACAGAGCAGGTGGGGAGGGGCGGTGGACAGCGCAGCCCCCGCTCACGCCCCCTGCAGGCCCAGGTCCCACGCTCTCATCTAGTTCTCCCTCCCACTCGGCCCAGGCCCGAAGGGTACTGAGCGCGCAGGCCCTGGTTTGTGTCTTACAAAGAGCCTGGAAGCCACCATCCCCCGGGGGGTGGGTGTAGATGGGGCTGTGGCCAGGTCGGGGTGTTGGCCCGTGGTGGAGCCTCACCCAGGGAGCTGGTTTCCCTCCGGCTTCTTCTCAGAGCCCATCTGCATGTGGTCCCGGGCCTGCCCCTGCACCCTTGGTTAGACCCCTTTCTTCAGGTGTTTGTTTCCTGCCTGTGAAATGGGACCCGGCGTCCCTACTCTGGGGCTTGGCCCTGCCGTGGGGCGGGGGGGGGGTAACATCGTGACCACCCCCACCCCGCTCTCCCCCGCCAGGCACCACCTGTGCCGCTCCCGGCATTACTGCCGCAACGTGGGCGACCGCGTGGAGACTCTGTACGCCCAGCTGGAGCGGCTGGTGCAGCAGGCCGGTCGCCAGGCTGACTCCTCCGTCTGCCTCTACTACTTCAACGCCTCCCTCTACCTGCTCCGGGTCCTAAAGGGCAACACTGTGGGCAAGTCCACCTGCAAGGCCCAGAAGAAGGAGAAAGCCGCCACTGACACCGGCACCCAGCCCCAGGGCCCAGAGGTGAGCAGGCGCTGGCCCGGGAAGGCTCAGCTTGGAAAGTCCAAGCCGGTGGGAGCCAGTCCCAGGAGGCGGCGGGACCATCTGCCCATTTCACAGATGGGAAGTTGAGGCTGTGCCTTCCCCGGGACCCAGCTTTCAGCCTTCTGAAGGCAGCCCAGGCTCTGCTCCCATGCCAGGGCCCCCTCTCCCTGGCATCACACCAGCTCTCTCTCACATGGTGCAGGCTGCCAGCTGCTTGGATTTGAGCCTCGTGACCCCGATCTACTCATCGGCACTGAGCTCCTTCCTGACCAAGCGCAGCAGCCCGCTCACAGCTCCCATGTTCCTCAGCCTCTTCTCCCGGCACCCGGTGAGTTGTAGTGCCAGGCCGCCCCCTTGGGCCCCTGCTCGGCCCAGTCCTCACAGCCTAGCTCACAGCCCGTCACTCCCTCCGCAGATGCTCTGTAAGAACCTGCTCCCCATCGTGGTCGAGCACGTGGCAAGCCACACGCGGCCCCGCCATCAGGTAAGGGGCTTCCCAGATCCCAGCTGAGGACTTGTCTGAATTACTCGCTCGACTCCTGGCTGGCTGGTTAGCTATTTGTGAGGCCTGGGAATGCTACCCTGGGCGGGCCAGAGGGTGGGCCCTGCCCCTCCGACCTGGCCAGCCCCGCCCCCACTGTAGGCCCAGAGTAGCTGGGGCTGGGGGGCCCTTCCTGTGTGGCCCGAGCCCACCAGCTCCTCAGAGACCGTGCTCTGACCTGCGCAGAGGAAGCCCCAGGCTGATGGGTGTAGGCCTGGGGCCAGGGGTGGGACGAGGGGGCTGGAGACGCAGGAGGAAGACGCACTGAGTGAGTGGAGGGCCAGGAACCCTGTCCGGCTGACAGCCCTGGCTGCCCCCCAGGCCTCGGTTCTCCCACCTGCCTGAGAAGAAGGGGCAGGGGCAGGTGAGGGCCGAGCCTAGAGCTTCTGTGGCGACAGCGCCTCCCGCGTGGCCTATTCTAGTGCCCAGCAGGCTCCTGGAGCTCGTGGGGTCCCCCTGCGGTTCCCTCAGCCCTGGCCCAGCGTGCCGAGCCTCCTGGTCACCCCATTCTCCACCCGCCCCTCCCCAGGCCCAGGCCTGCCTGCTGCTCCAGAAGACCGTGCCCACGCGGGAGCTGAGGCTGTGCTTTAAGGACCCCGAGTGGGAGCAGCTGCTGGACCAGATCCTGGCGAAGGTCACTGAGGTAACAGCCACGGGGCTTCGCTCCCCCGCCCACTGGCAGTGGTGCTCTGGGAACCAAGGGGCAAGGGTTGCTGGACCCTGCGCCTGGGGGTGGGTTGGGGGTCCCCCCAAGGAGGCATTTCTCTCCTCGGCGCCCTAATCTCTTCGTGTGGGCAACAGCAAGGCTCTGGGCAGCTCTCTGGAGGGGCTCAGCCTGGCTGCCTTCTCCTTAGACCCTGCGGACGCTGGGTGAGGCCGAGACCAAGTCAGGGCGCCAGAAGGAGCTGTCTTCCTTGGAGCTGCTCAACGTTCTCTTCAGGAACATCCATCACGAGGTGAGAATGGGCGCGGGAGGGAGGGCACCACGTAGGCAGGGTAGGCAGTCTGAGCAGAGGTGAGGGGGCAGGTGGGGAGACAGGTGGGGAAGGTTCTGGACGCTAGGGTCAGGAATCTGGGCTTCGTGTGAGGGGCGAGGGTGCCACAGCCAGTGCCTGGCCGGGGTGAGGTGAGCCGGGGGCTGTCCCTCTGCTCCAGTAAGAAAGCCGAGAAGGGGCTGGGAGGGCTGGCGACCATGGGAGGACGCGGCTGTGAGCGCGGGGCACGGGTTTCTGGGCCTTTGGAGGCGGGCCGGGTGGGTGGAGCGTGAGACACTCAAGGGGCCGCTGTGGGCAAGGCTCTGGTTCCTCCAGTATGGCCCAGAGGAAGAGGTTTGGGGGTTCTTAGCGGAGACACTTGATCAAAGCCCAAGTGCGGGATAAGCTTCCAAGAGGAGGCTGCAGGGAGCAGACAGGGCCAGGGCCTTGCCGAGCGGCAAGCGGACCTGAGAAGCCACGCTCAGAGGGGTAGTAAAAAGCCAGGAGAGAGAGGGGTGTTCTGGAAGCCAGTGGATTTGAAAAACAACCCATTCAGTATGTGACGGGGAGGGGGAGATAGGAGGAAAGGCATTGGCAACCCTGAGGTCACTGCATGGGGCACCCCGCAGGTGGGCGGGCCTTTGGGCTGTGGGAAGAGAACGGAACATGGCACCTGGGGCTCTTTTTTTCCCTGCAATGCGAGAGAGACCGGGGATGTACAGGCAGGATTGGCTGAGGGTCCAGGAGGGGGTGGGCTCACAGAGTGGCTCTCACCGGGCAAGGGTGGGAGGACAGGGGCCAGGGAGAGGCAGGCCCTGCCCCATGTCACCACTGCAGCCACAGCCTTCCTGCCCCGCTGCAGAAGCTGACGATGGACCTGACCGCTGTCCTGGGCGTGCTGCAGCGCCGACAGCTGAGGCCGCAGCAGGGGCTCCAGCAGGGGGCGCCCTCGGCCGGCTCCAGCCGCCTGTACGATCTCTATTGGCAGGCCATGAAGTTCCTCGGAGTCCAGTACGTTCGGGGAGAGGGGGCCCCCACCTTGGGGGGGCTGGGAAGACCCTCACGTCACACACGTCCTGATGTGTGCACCGCAGTGTGGGAGCTTTGGGCCGCTTGGGGACCACGGACGCGGAGGTCAACCCTGCCCTCACCACATACTTCTTTCCTTTGCTCACTTCCTCCCAGGCGTCCCAAGTCAGAGAAGAAGGATGCCAAGGAAGTCCCTAAGGCCACGCAGAGCCCCATTAGCATGAAGCGGAAGAAAAAGGGGTTCTTGCCAGAGACCAAGAAGCGTAAGAAACGCAAGTCCGAGGGCGCCACGCAGGAGGAGGCGGCCAAGCCCGCAGCCGCCAGTGGGGACCAGCCCCCCAGCACTGGCAAGAGGAAGAGGAAGATCAAGCGCAAGGGCCCAGCCCAGTCCCAGGCGCAGGGGCTGCCTGCCTCCAAGATTCCGACCCCAGACCCCCCTGCCACAAGCCCCAGCAGCCCCGCCAAGACCCCAAAGCTGCAGAAGAAAAATCGGAAGCTGTCCCAGGTGAGCAGAGCCACCCCCTTGTCTCCTGAGTCCCCCAAGGAGCCTGCTGCCAAAAAGCGTCAGAAGAATCTGCCCCAAAAGGGGGTTTCAGGCAAGTCGCCGCAGTCCGCACTGCCTCGGAGAAAGGCCAGATTGTCTTTGGCCAGCAGGAGCCCCAGCCTCCTCCAGAGCGGGGTCAAGAAGAAGGGGCAGCTGAAGAAGGCGAAAAAGCTGTGAGTGTCCCCATCCGCCCTAGAGACTCCTATTTTTTCACCGCGATTTTAATACACAAGCCACTGTCTGAGATTCTACCTTCTGCGCCGGGGGTGGGAGGTCTGCTGCCAGCCTGCTAGTAGGTCCTGCCCCAGCAGGCGTGGCCTCAGAGACCCCAGCCCTGGGCTCGGCCCTGCCGCTGCTCTCAGGCACAGAGCACGCTTGGGACCTTGGCTCCCCAAGCGGTGTGGGCCAGGCCCAGGGCTCTGGTATCGGGCGGGTGGGGTACAAGTGTGACCATGCCTCATATCCCCCAGGCTGCTTTCCTGCGGGAGCCACTGGGGCGTGACTTAAATATCTTTATTTCTTCATTTACAAGAGGAATATATTTGGCTTCTCTCTTAAGACTCTGAGATTCACAATGAGCAGCTCTAAAAAATAAAGGAGCAGTTTGGCTTCCGGAAGGAAGAGGAAGCAACACTTGGACCTGGTTCTTGTACAACAAGAAAACATTGCTGGGGCCCCAGTTGAGTTGGTCTTTGGGGGAAGCCCACCCCTTGGTTAGCCCCCCACCCAGGGTGCCCCAGAGCTTGGTGGGGAGGGGCTACTCCACTAACTTCCTCACCATTGAAGCCACGCCAGCCATTCAACTGTGGGCAGAAAGCACTAAGCTGGCTGGCTCTTAGGGTCTCCTGCTGGCCACACGGGGCCACCGAGACCAGAACCACCTTGATTCCAGCAGCGGTACCGGGAGGGAGTGTGTGACGCAGAGGGGATGTGATGAGCTCCACGGGGGAAGCTGGGGGGCTGGCGAGAGGTTGGCGGGGGGGGGGGGGGGGGAGTCCGGAAGGGGCTGCATTTGAAAGCAGCAGATGTCTGTGTGGAGGTGGCTCTGGGCGTTGGCCTGTCCCGATGTGCCTCAGCTCCCACCAGGCTCGGCCCTGGGCCAGGAAGCTTCCTCTGACGGCCAGAGCTCTGGCTGCTGCCCCACAGATTCTGGGAATTGTCCCCTGGGCGCTGCCCCTGGAAAGGGCCCAGCCTGCGGGCCAGAGTCAGTTCATTCCTGGCTTCTGGGGGGTGGGGGTGCTATGGTGGATCCAAGGAGCCCTGTAGGCATGGGGAACCCTCAAAGGTCTCAAGCCTGGGGCACAGGTGGGGTGTAGCTGCCACCAGGGCCTTCACTCCTGGTAATGCCAGCTCCCTGTCAGGATGGTCCCCCACCTGGGAGATCTCCGAGCTGACAGCCAGCCCAAGGCAGCAGAGACAGATGTCCTCCAGAGCGACCAGCAGCTTGGGTGCCCGGCTCTGCCAGGTTGAGTCCAACGTCCACAAGGTCAGAGGCCCAGCTGACAGGCTGCAGTCCTCACACCCCAGGCGCTTCAGGGAGCCTCAGAGCCGGAAGTGCCGCCCTGAGGCTTGGGCCACCTCTCCTCTGTGCAGTCCAGGGGTTGTCGTGTCTTCAAAGCTGCAGCTGACGCCTTGCCCAGCAAGCTGTGCGGGAAAGTCCAGCCCCCCGGCCCCAGAGTCTGGGGAGGGCAGAGACTGCCCCAGGATCACATAAGCTGGGGACAGGCCGGCCTCTCCCCACATACCCACAGTGGGCTGTCGTCTTCCTGGGGCCCAGGGCCCCTGCAGCCCAGACCCAGGCCTGGGGGTCTGTCCCAGCGTATGGTTCCAGCACACACAGCCTTCCAGGTTAGTTGAGGACACAGCTTCTTGGAGCCAAGGCCACTCAGCAGTCCCAGACCAGAGCCGGTGGGCACCCAGCTGTGGGTCACATGGAAAGCTTCGGGACAGCCCTACGGGGCCAGGGCGTCGGGGGACACCTCCCAGACTAGGTAGGAGCCAGGGTTCTTCATTATCCCAGTAGCACCTGGAGGGAGGGGGTCAGAGGTCAGGTGCGGAGCCCATTCCAGAGCTTCCCTCTTTCACCATCCTCCCTATGGGGAGAAACAGGCCTTTCTTGGGGCTCTGGTAGCATGAAGGGTGTGGATCTACTGGAGCCAAGGCGTGGGGCAGTGACCTTGGATTTCGCACTGCCGGGAAGCTGCAGCCCCCAGAGGCCAGGCCCAGAGGAAGGTCCAAGGAGGAGTCAGGCCCTGGCACCTCTAGGAGGATTCGGGAGGACAGAGTCCAGAACCGAGCAGGGAGTTCCTGGCCAGTCCCCACCCTGACCTATGCCCCCAGCCCTTCTGAGGAAGGAAGGGGGAGCTGCCCCCCTCCCATGGGTCCACTGGTCAATTCGGGCAACATTTCATCAGGAAGAGGACCAAACCCAGGGTTGGGATGTGCTCAGGCAGGAGTGACGCAGGAGCTGCTCCTGCTTCCAGAACACCCATTCCACGGTGAGCTGCGTGCTCCCCCTCCACTAACCCTGCCTCTGCCCTCCTGCAAGGATTCTCACCCCCAGCCCCCCGGAACCACACTCACTGCCTCAGACTTTCACAGATGCACACGGCATCACCAGCTGGTTCACCCTGGGGGAGAGACGGGTGGGGGTCAAGGTGGCAGATCAGCGGGGGCCTGGCCCGGGCACTGCTCTGGCGCATCGCATCGCGGGGGCCGGCGGACCGGATGTGCTGGGCAGGGACCTCGTCAGCCCCAGGGGGAGGTGGGAGAGCCCAGGAGTGGGGAGAGGAGAGAGGGAGGGAGAGAGAGAGAGAGGAGTAAAGAGAGGAGAAAGAAGTCAGAAAATGAGAGGAAAAAGCAGGGTCAGAGCCCCAATCCTGAAAACCATTCATTCCAGGGAAAAACCCACCTAGAACCACCACAAACGCCCCGGGGCCACCCTGGGCTCCCTCTTGTGATGGAGGCAGCATCTGGAGGGCGGGAAGGCGTGGAGGCGGGGACCTTGTCAGCCAGATGACCCACCCACTCCCTCCTGTCCCAGCAGGCAGCAAGCCCACCCTCACCCCCACACTCACTGCTGCTCAGCCTTGGCGCGGTCGCTGAGGAAGAAGAGCGCGGTGGCCAGGAAGAACATGCCACCCAGGACCACGACGAAGGGGCAGAGCATGAGGGCGTAGCCCAGGCTCAGGAACTCCCAGAGCGGGGAGTCCTTGGTGCTCTGGCGGATCAGGTCGGAGATCTGTGGGATGGGGGTGGATGTTAGGGCGGGGCCGCCTTCCAGAGCCCTGCACCCCACCCAACCCCACCCCCAGTACTCACAAAGCCGATGAGGTAGGGGCTTCCGGCATCCCCCAGCAGGTGGGAGGTGAAGCTCTGCAGGGCAACAGCGGTGGCCCGTCTGGTGGGGATGACCACATACTGGGCGAGAGGCAGCAGGTCAGAGGCCAGCAGAGTCAGCTGTGTCCCCCTGGCCTCAGCCCAGGGGTCACGACACTTCTCAATCTCCCGTGGCCTCAGACTCGCTCCTGCCCTGGTGTCTCGACTTGCTCTCCTGGGCCCTCACCCCCTCCTCCCCAGCTTCTGAGACCAGGCTGCCTTAGCGTCGGCACTTGGCCCTTGGCGGGGAGCCAAGTGCACCGGGCACAGGGATCGCATGTGGCAACCCTGGGACCAGAACCCTGGCCTCAATCTTGCCCTCACCTCCCCACAAGCTAAAGACCCATCTTGGTTTCGCCTCCGTGGGGACCTGCCAAGGCCTGGGCTGGCTGGGATGGGTGATGGGGGGGAAGCAGGACCCTGCCTAGAAGAGCCTCCACTTTTACCCCCAGCACGGACTGCCGGAGCTGCTGGGCCCCCAGAACCCCCGCCGGACCAAGCAGGCCCTGACCCACAGGGGCTGCAGCTCCAAAGCTGGGCGGGCCAAGGTCAGACAGAGGGGTTGGTGGCAGAGGAGCAGGGGGCGGGCAGCAGCCACCTCAGTGGGTGCCCTGGGCAGCCCCCTGCCCCCGAGCTCAACTTCCTCATCTAGTCAGAGCCCCAGCCTTTGTGGACAGTCTGAGAGCAGCCAGTGCCCACCGGGCACCCAGTTACTGGGGGGGAGGGGAGACCTGGATTGCGTGGCCCCATTTCCAGGAATAATTAGTCACTTGGCCGTGACACTTAATAAAATGGGACACGATTTCCCTGGGGCCCAAACCCTCATCTGGGGCTGCCGCTGGGGCTGGGGGCAGAGGAGGGGGTCCTGCCTACCGCCAAGGGCCCTTGATTCGGGCAAACTCACTCCAACCTTCACTCCCGCACGTGCAGTGATCCCCGCCTGGCACTGAGCTGAGTCAGACCTCCCGCCCACCACACCTTTAGCCAGGGACTGGGTGAGGGGGGGCAGTGCTGGAGAGAGACCACCCCGGGTGAAGCACATACACAGGGAAGCTCGGGCGGGGCCAAGCGGGCTTCCTGGAGGGGAGCTAGCCAGGGGCCCTGATGCCCAGCCAGACTGATCTCCTAGGCTGACCCACATTCTGGCACCAAACCCCAAGTGCGCTGAAGGTGGCCCCATGAGGAGTCCTTCCTCCCCCTGCCCCCAGGGCCCACCCTGGCACCTCCCACCCTCGCCGCTGCCGGTCCCCTGCATACCCTTCTCCCAGTTCTCTCCCGGCCCTGACTTGGAGGATCACTGAGGACAGGACCAGCCAGCCCCGCCTCCACCACCCCCGTCCCAGACTGCCGCTTGTTCTCGAGGCCACAGCCCCCTCCTGCTTCCTCCCAGGCTGCTCCCATCCCCGCCCAAGGACACGAGCCCCTGCCGCCCGCCGCTCAGATGGCTCTTTGTCCCTGGCCGCCTGGTCTGGAGCCCATTGTTGGCCCCGTGAAGACGGCCTCTGTCTGCCCGACCCAGCCACGGTCACTCGGGCAGGCGCGCCTGGAACCCGGGCTGAGCCGGGAGGGCAGAGTCCACGGGAGCTCAGACCCTGAGGGTGGAGCCCTGGCAGACAGCACCACTCTGGTGCCAGCCTGGCACTGCCAGCCTCCCGGCCACAAACCTGAGCCTCCAGACATCGCCCTCCGCACCCAGTCCCCACATCCTGCCCTTCTGCCTGCTCAACCCTCTGATTCCAGGCCCTGCCCCGATGCAGACCCCCAAATCTCTGATCCCCTCTCTCCCCTCACAAGCCCAGCCGGCTCTCCCACCCCTTCACCCACCCTCCCCATCTGCCCCGAGAGGTTGAGAGGCCCCAGTCAGCACGAGGCAACCTTGGCCTGCCTCACCATGAGGATGTCCGCTGTGATGGCCCAGTTAGAAAACAGCAGCGTCTCCCCTACAAAAATGCAGATCTGCCCGGGAGAGACCAGAGCAACCATCAGGGGGCGCTCTACCCGCCACTGGCCCCAGGCTGCTCCCTGCACCCTGACTGCTGGCCGGGAGCCCCCAGAAGCCTTCCCCCCCGCTCCTGGCGGTCAGGCGCACGGGGAATTTGTGGATTATCTACAGGCTTCAAGCCAGGCCCACAGCCCTGGACAGAGCAGGGGCAGACTGAGGACTGAAGCCTCCCTGTGGGGGAGCCTCCCCGTGGGGGGGTCCCCACCCCCTGCCCCAAGTCAGACTGCATTTCCTCTTCCAGAGCCCAGCTGCCCCGCCACCCTGGCACTCCCACCGCACTCACATAGGCCCCCACGATGCTGCTCTTGGCCGCCACGAAGATGAGGCAGATAAAGATGGCGGAGCCCAGCATCCCCACAGCGCACACCAGCGGGTCAGCCCGCTGCGTCCGCAGGCGGCACCAGCGTGTGGCTCCTGCGCCCGTGACCACGCCGAGAAAACCCGTAAAGCAGGTGATGGCCCCGAAGATGAGGCTGCGGAGACAGAGGACGGTGCAGCACGGGTCAGAGGGCAGGGCTGGGGTAGAGGGGCCGGCGGCCTCCCTCACCCCGCCGCCATCCCCGCCCGCCCACTGAGCCCGCCTGGCCGCACCTGTCCTTGGCCGCACAGGGCGGGCTGCTGCACGTCTCCGCCGCCTTCTGCACGACTTGGGCGCGGTGCAGGTAGAGCGGGATCCACATGCCCAGGGCCCCTGTGGCGAAGGACACGGCCGACGTGGCCAGGGAGGAGAAGACGTAGCTGCGGCTGGGGAGAGGCCGGGGCAGCAACACTGAGCGGGGGGCCAGCATCCCCGCAGCTGGCAGGGTCGGGCCCAGGCGGCAGGCTTTCCTCCCTCCTTCCCCCAGGGACAGAAGGTCTCAAATGCCTTGCCCACGGGCTCTGGGGCTGAGGGCTCTGGCTTCAGGGATCATAAACACTAGTAGCCCCAGCACTGTGGACAGGGAGTCTGGCCAAGCAGGCTGTGTGGGCCAGCCTGCAAGCTGGGGTCCTCTCATCTCGGCGCCCCTCCCTCCCTCTTCCCACCGGACCCCTCCCAGCAGCACTCACTTGCGGATCAGGGCCTTCATGTCTCGGAGCCATGACGTCCGGGCCTTGAGCTGCCCCCCGAGCTGGTCAGCATGGCCTCTCTTAGTGGCCGGGACCAGGACGAGGATGAGCGTTCCTGTGATCATGCCCAGGATGGGGGACACCTGGTGGGTCAGGGTGCACCCAGTTAGGACACCAGCGCCCAGGCGTCTTTGTCTCTGCTGCACCTGGAAGGGGGAGCAGGCCAGCCACGCCTTCTCTGGGCCCTGGGCTCCTCCTCTGGGCTAGTATCTGCTCAGCCTTCCTGACTGGGCAAAGCCACTGAGGGTGAGGCTAGCATATGGGGCTTGGGGGCTCAAAATGGGCTGTGCCGACCAGGGGCAGGATGGGAGGGAGGGATGGTCAGATGGATGGAGGAGGGAGGACAGGTGGCTGAATAGTCAGAGAGATGGATAGACGGATGGATGGATGGATGGATAGATTGCTGGGTGGATGAATTAACACATGGAAGGACAGGAGGATGGATGAGTGGATAGGTGACGAGTGACGAGTGATGGATGATGGGTGATCGATGGAACAAAAGGAAGACAAGTAGGTGGGCGGACACATGGAATGATGACTGGGAGAGGAGAGTTCCTGGGGACAGGGAGCCAGATACCAGCTCCTGCCCGCCTCCCTGGGTCTGGAAAAGTTTCCCAGGCCAGCTCCTCACCCTGGTGGTGGTGGGGCACTGAGAAGGGACTGGCTGCGCATGTAGCTTATCGTTTGGGAGGGGCCCGTGTGGGTTCCAGGAGAACAGAGGCTCAGGAGCCCCTTTGGGTCTTCCCTGCATCCTGCCCAGTGCCGAGAACAGAATCTCCAAGGCCCCAGGCCTCTCTCCAGATGGAAAGAGCACATCTCGGGAGTCTGGATTCCAATATACCAGTCCCTCCACCAGCTCCTGAGAACAGGGAAATCTGTACCCATCCCCACCAGGCCTGGGAGCCCATGGTCTGGGGAGTTCCTCTCCATGCGCCGCCCCCCATGAAAAAATTCCACGGAGGCTGCTTCCTTCCTGCTTTTGAGGAAAAAACACTTTGTCTTAAGCTTCCTCTCCTTCACAAGACTGGGGATCTCTGTTTCCTCTGATTGCACTGTCCTGGGGCCTTGGCAGACTTGTGCCGAATCCTCCTGCAGGACAGGAAGTGGCTCCAGACCCCGGGGCCCTCACACAGAGGTCTCGCCTCAGCCCCACCCCAGCACAGGGCCACAGCAGGAAGTGCCGCCATGAACGTGGAATTTCCTTCGTCCTCACAGACTGGGGCCCCTGAGTGGGGCGAGCCTGGCACCCTTCACACCTCCAAGTGAACGGAAGGAGAAGAGCCCAGGCCCGCGAGGTGGGGAGCCTGGTGGCTGAGGCTCTGTCCCTGAATCTCTGGGTGACCCTGGGCAACGGCTGGTCTGGGGGTGTCCTTACCCGCAAGGCCCAGTGCCAGTCTCCGGCCGCCTGCTTCACGCTGGAGCCGGTGATGTAGCCCAGGCCGCTGCAGAGAGGACGGGACGGTCAGGCAGGGATGGGCAGGGCGTCGGGGGCAGGGGATGCTCACCAGTCTAGGAGGCCACCAGCCCCCGCCCCCACCCAGCCAGCCAGGGAGCTGGTCCAGGCGCTTCTCAAGGCTGCCTGCCCATGTGTTTAGGTCGCAGAGGACCAAACTCCAGGGAGAGGGAGTGGTAAGAAATCCGAAGGGACCCGGCCCGGATCCTCACCTGCCCAGAGGGATGGCGAAGTAGAAGACAGACAGCATGAGTGTGCGTGTGTTCTTGGTGAAGAGGTCGCCGATGATGGTGGGCGCGATGGTGGAGTAGCTGGCCTCACCGATGCCCACCAGCCCGCGGGACAGGACCAGCAGCCAGAAGTGCTGTGGGGAGGGGCGGAGAGCGCTGGGGGGGGGGCCCACCTGCTCCCTTGCCTGCGCATCCCCGCTCCCCGCTTTGCTCCCTACCCGCGGCAGGGCCCAGGAGAGAGGGTGGAGCCCAACCCCTGCCTCAGCAACGACTACACCCCAGGCCACTCTGGGCCTCAGTTCCTGCCTCTGAATAGTGGGTCGGACTGGGTCTAGCCGGCCCAGTGCTCGGATGGAGCTGGACTTTCAGGGGCTGAGAGTTGTAGGTTTGGCGGGGGACGACGTAAGCCTGTGTCTCCACTGCCACCCTGACTCATTGGGAGACTTCCTCCCTGGGTTCTGGCCCCATCTTGGGAGCCTCAAGCCACCCCTACTCTGTGTCCCATCCCCTGACCAGGCAGCTGGGCTGACCCTAGCAGCACTGAGGACCCAGTGTAAATGGGGAGTGGGCAGGGCAGCCCAGTGGGCTCAGTGCCCCTCCCCCATGCACACATCAAAGAGCAAAGCCCAGCTACATGGGAAGGGTGGGGCCGTGCCAGCTGCCAGTGGTTCTACCCCTTTGATGTGGACCCAGCCCCTCCATCCCCCCAGCTGCCCAGGTCCTGAGAACCAAGCCTGGTCATTTTTCCCCGGCCCCACCCCGACCACCCATCCGGCCAGCATTGCCCACATCCAGCCCTCCTCCGGGTCTCCCTGTTTCTGCACATCTCTTTCCCGGCCCTCTCTCTGTGTCGCTGGTCCTGCCCATCCATGTCTGCGCCTCTCGTTTCCATAGTTCATTCGCTCTCTCACCCTCCATCTCTGAGTCTTCCTTCTCCTGGCCCCTTGCCTGGGCTTCTTTCCCGGAGAAGCAGCAGCCCACAGCCTTTGCCTATTTTTCTGTTGGGTTCTTTGTCTTTCTTGTATTGGTTTCTGTTAGCGTTTTCTATATCATGGGAATTGAGGTTTATTAGATAGGTCACAAATATTTTCCATCATCTTTCTTTCCACTTTGTTTGTGGGGAGTTTCATCATACAGAAGCTTTATTTTGTGTTGGTTAATTTGATGCTGTCCAAGCTGTTGATTTTCCCTTAATGGCTTCTGGATTTCACATCTTGCTCAAGAAGGGCTAGTCCATCCCAGAATGATACAAAATATTCTTTTATCTTTTATGTTTGTTATATTTTAGAAAGAGAAAGAAAATGGGAGTGATTTCCTTATTCTCCTCCGTACAAGAGCAGGCAGATAAGACCTCTTTGACAAGGGATCCCATAGATCCCCACTCCTCCCCCAGGAACTGGCTATCTTGTGCATTTGTCACGACTTCCTCTCTACCTTTGCCTACACATACACGTACCAAGGAACAACATTTAGTGTCCCCTGTGTGCTCTCAAAAAATAAACATAAAAAGACCATCCCTCGGACTTCCCTGCTGGGCCGGTGGTTGAGAATCCACCTTCCAGTGCAGGGGACGCAGGTTCGGTCCCTGGTTGGGGGACTGGGAGCCCACATGCCGCAACTACTGAGCACATGAACCACAGCTAGAGAGCAGCCCACGTGCCGCAACGAAGATCGTGCGTGCCGCAACTAAGACCCGACACAGCCAAAAGTAAAATAAATATTTAAAAAAAGAGAGAGAGCATTCCATGCATCTTGTCCCACAACTTGATTTTTTTCCCTCATTTTTGGAAACCCATTTCAGCTGGTTAATATAGATCTAGTTCATTCATTTGCTGCTAAGAAGCTCACAGTATGAATACACCCCACTCTATCTGGGCGCCCCCCAAGTCGAGGTCATTTAGTTTCTCTCTTTTTTTTCTATTACAAAACTTGCAGCAAACATCCTTACGTAAACCTGTCACTTTGTGTCCACAAGTTGGGAGTTTCTCCCTTCGGCATATACCCCCAAGTAGAAGGCTGGGCTGTGCGGTGTACACAGAATTTTACAAAATCCTGCCCCACTTTGCTCTCCAAAGAGGCTCTACCAATTTACACTCCCACTAGTAGCTTGAATAACACTTGGTATTGTCAGCCTTTTTAATTGCCGCCAATATGATGGGTGTGAAATGGTAACTCATTGTTGTTTCAATTTGCAGTGCCCTGATTACTCAAGAAGCCGAGAACCATCTCTTCCTACATATGTTGCCTGTTGTGGGATCTTCCCCTGGAAGTGCCTGTCACTATCCTTTGCCCATTTTTTCTACCGGGTTGTTTGTCTTTTTCTGGTTGAATTATAGTTCTAGACCTTTATGGTTCGCTTTTTACTTAACTTTCACCTAGCTGGGATTTATTTTGAAGTATGGTTAGAAATACAGACCATACTTTATCTTCCATCCAGATGGAGAATCAATACTCCCAAAACCATTTATTTGAGATGCAACTTTCATCCTCCACTCAATTCCCATAGAAAGGAGGACTCTGTCTCCTTGATCTCTGAGTTTATCCCTCTGCTGTTTTCATTAGAATAGCCATGTTTTGATAACTGATAGGACAAGAGCCCTTTCATTGTTGTTTTCACAATGTTCTTGGCTGTTCCTGGGCACGTTCTCTGCCAAATTTACCTCAGAATCACATTGCCAAGGTCCGCCAAAAACCCCCATGGGACTCGGATTGTGACTGCAATGAACTCATAGATTAATTGGGAGTGATCCGTTTCTCTCTCTGCCTCTACTCATCTTCTCTCCCCGTCTCTCCCTTCCCTCCACACACCCAGAGTGGGGCCCAGCCCTGACATCGTGCTCCTGTACTCACTGGTTAACCCCAGAAGCAGCCCCAGAGGTCAGACAATGAGGAGCCTGGTCGGGGGCAGAACAAGAGCCAGAGGGGGTCCAGAAGCTTCTTCTGGTCCAGTCCCCATTTTTGACTGTGGCCATCAGGCTCTACCTGACGTTCTAGGCCTGGGATCTTTTGGTTTTTTTTTTTTTTTTAATTTATTTTTAGCTGCGTTGGGTTTTCGTTGCTGCACGTGGGCTTTCTCTAGTTGCGGCTAGCGGGGGCTACTCTTCGTTGTGGTGCGCAGGCTTCTCATTGCGGTGGCTTCTCTTTTTGCAGAGCACGGGCTCTAGGTGCACGGGCTTCAGTAGTTGTGGCTCACAGGCTCAGTAGTTGTGGCTCGTGGGCTCTAGAGCACAGGCTCAGTAGTTGTGGCGCACGGGCTTAGTTGCTCCGTGGCATGTGGGATCTTCACAGACCAGGGCTCAAACCTGTGTCCCCTGCATTGGCAGGTGGATTCTTAACCACTACGCCACCAGGGAAGTCCTAGGCCTGGAGCTTATTACCTGGCCTGACCCTTCTCTATGAAGCTGCCCCATGAAGCAAACTTGTATCCCCCAAACCTGCCAGTTCTCTCTGCCCTCACCTCCAACCTCCTCTCGATCAGTGTAAATCTGACTCACCATTGCCCTTCTTCAGACTCTTCCAGGGTCCAGCACTTCCCTCAGGAGAAAGCTCAGGCCTTCCAACCTGGCATTCAAGGCTCTCCATGACCTGGTCCCTGCCTTCCTTTCCAGCCAAAGCACTCTCCTCCTCAATCTACCAACACACTCCACCATTTCTGCCTCCATGGGGCTGCTCCCTCTGCCTGTGCTATCTTCACCAAAAGGCCTAACCTCCCTGTCTTGCCTGCCCAGCTCAACTGCCACCTCCTCCAGGAAGTCTTCCCTGACCACATGGATGTCAGAGACTGCTCTCTCTTCAGTGAGGACTTTCAGCACTTTGCTTATCTTGAAGGCTCTGAACATGGGAGCTCCTGTCACATCTTCCCATCCCCAGGCCTGGGTGCTCCCAAGGCCAGGGTCTCCTCCTTTGTCCCCTAGGCTGAACACTCCCTGAAGGCAAATCCTGGTCTTCTCCCCTTCTTTTTTTTTTTTTTTTTTTTTTTAAGATTTAATTTTATTTATTTTTGGCTGCTTTGGGTCTTCATTGCTGCATGCAGGCTTTCTCTAGTTGCAGCGAGCGGGGGCTACTCTTCATTACAGTGCGCAGGTTTCTCATTGTGGTGGCTTCTCTTGTTGCGGAGCACAGGCTCTAGGTGCGCGGATTTCATAGTTGCAGCACGCAGGCTCTAGAGCTCAGGCTCAGTAGTTGTGGTGCACAGGCTCAGTAGTTGCGACATGCAGGCTCTAAAGTACAGGCTCAGTAGTTGTGGTGCACGGGCTTAGTTGCTCCACGGCATGTGGGATCTTCCTGGACCAGGGCTCGAACCTGTGTCCCCTGCATTGGCAGGCGGATTCTCATCCGCTGCGCCACCAGGGAAGTCCCTCCCTTTCTTCCTCTATCTCCCTCTATAGTAGCCATCATGTAATTGTCCATCCTCTGCTTGAAGACCCCTAGTGACGGGACACTCACTACCTCTCAGAGCAACATATCTCCTCATTGGAAGAAAGAACAGAAATAATGATTTGTTGAAACCTGCCATGTGTCAGGGTCTGGACATTCATGAGTTCAATTATTTCTCACAACCACCCTTCATACTAAGAAGTATTATCCCCAATTAAAGATGAGGAAATTGAGGCTCAGAGAAGTTTCTCCAGATCACAAAGCTGAGCGGGCAACAGAATTGGGATATTCAAATCCAGAACTGCAGGAGCCAAGTAAGAAACATCTTCCTTCCTGGGAATTCCCTGGCAGTCCAGTGGTTAGGACTCCACACTCTCATTGCTGAGGGCCTGGGTTCAATCCCTGGTTGGGGAACTAACATCCCACAAGCTGCACATTGTGGCCAAAAAAAAAAAAAAAAACAGAAAGAAAGATCTTCCTTACACTGAACTAATGTTTGTCTCCCTAGGACTTTGACCCAAGGAGTTGGCTGATGGTCGGACAAAGAGCAAACTGTGTGAGGCCTAGAGAAGGGTAGTGACGCATCTAGGGTCCCACAGCAAGATGACGGCAGAGCCAGAACTAGAACCCAAGGGTCCTGACTCCTTGGCCAGACTTGCCCCCCTGATCCTTGCATCCTCCCCAAATCAGAAGCAGCTCAGAGAGAGTCAGGATGCCACACAGGGCTGTGAGTCCCTCAGTTCAAGGCCAGCACGGGGAAAGCCCAATCGGTAGGGCCAGTGTATAGAAGTACCCAAAGACCCCCCTCATCCCACCATACTTGGACCCAACGGGCTGGAACCCCAGTCTAGACTAGGATAGGTCAATCAGACTTGCCACCCGCTGGAGGAACCAGGACACAGGGACAGGATGAGCAGGAATGCCGGGTGGAATGCCCGGGCAGGCCTCACCTGCTGCGGGATGAAGGAGCTGGAGAACGTGACAGCCGACCAGAAGAAAATCCCACAGCTGAGGATCACTCTCCTGTTGAAGCGGTCACCCAGGTAGCCAAAGATGGGGGCAGCCACCATGAAGCTGCAGATAAATGCTGCGTGGGGAGAGGAGAGCCGCAGTTGTGGCACAGGGGTCTCATGGCTGAGCCCACCCGCCCAGACCACCCAGCGAGAGGCCAGGCGCCTGCTGAGGAAGCAGCCGCTGCCCGCGAGGGGCAACCTCGGCCAGATCTGGGCCCAGGGGAGGCGGGACAGGCCCTCTGGGTTAGGAGACTCCACGACTCCATCCTCTTCAATGCCCAGTGGCAGACGAGCCCTTCGGGTACTTTTTAAAAGAGTAAAGATTATTCACTGAACACTTTCTACTTGTCAGGTGCTAGGGGCTCACCACACAGCATCTTGTGTATCTTTCTGACCCCCATCCCACCTCACAGATGGGGAGACACTCAAAGAGAAGTGACTTGCCTAAGGCCCCACCGATAGTAAATGTCCCAGTGGGGATTTGGCCCCCTGTCTGACTCCAGAGCCAGTGTTCCTTATACTTTGCCATGCTACTCTCCTTATTATACTGGAAAAAAAGGTTCAGAGAGGGAAAGGGACCTACCCAAGGTCACACAGCAAATTGGGTCAGAACTGGACCTGGAACCCCCAGTCTTATACCTGCCAGACCACACAGCCACCCTTACTCCCAGCAGACTGCAGACTTTCCTGACATTTGGCAACACTGTCATTCATTTGTTCATTCATTCACTCATTCATTCATCCATCCTTTCATCCATTCAACAAAGACCAAAATTCCTAGACTCTTGCAGTTTTCATTCTAGTGAGAAACAATGAAATAAAAAACATAGTATGTCAAGGGGTGACACATGCTAAGGAGGGAAAAAGGGCAGAAACAGGAGATAGGAAAAGTGTGTGAGAAAAAGAAAACAGATGTTAACATTTTAAATAGAAAGGTCAGAGGTGACATTTCAGCAAAGACCTGGAGGAGAGGAGGAGACAAATCATGCAAATATTGGGTTGAGAACAGCAAGTGCAAAGGCCCTGGGGCAGGAATGTGCTTAGCATATTTGTGGAACAACAAATAGACCAGAGTGGCTGGAGCAGAGGGACCCTGGGGAAAAGGCCAGATGGGGTAGGGCCTTGTGGCTCACTGTGGTGACTGTGGCTTCTACGGGTGAGAAAGGAAAACACCAGAGGATGCTGAGCAGAGGAGTGATGTGACCTGGTTTTGTTCTTCCAGAACAATAGAGCAGCAGAGTCTTAGAGGACCCTGTGGGGATGGCACTACTAGTATGGGAGGGGCCTTCGAGGTCTCAGGGGGGATAAAGAGTCCAGCAACGCAGGGTAGTCGCTAGGTCATGCGGTGAGGCAGCCCCTGATTCCTCCTCCTGGAAGGCAATCCCACAGCTGACGGGCAGATGGCCAGACAAAGGCCGGGTGGGCAGATAAGGTGGCCGGCCAAGCTAAACATTCACAGGGTCTGGCTGTTCCCTCACAGACCTGAGCCCCTAGGAGAAGAGATAGAGGGAGGGGAGGAAGGAGGCAAGGAGGTGAGAGCAGGCTGGGCTGGTGCAGCGCGACTGTCCCTCACTTATCCCAGGGAGCAGGATGGTGAGCGTGTATGGGTGTGGGGGGCAATCTTTTAACCCCAACTGTGTGATTGGGGCCTCGGGCAGAATCAGCAGAGAGGTGCACAAATCTGGGCACCAGAGACGCAGTGCCTGGTCTTGAATTCAGCTCTATTCCTTTCCAGCTGGGTGACCTTGGGAAGGTCACAACCTCTCTGTCCCTCAATTCAGTGGTGCACTGATAAATGTTTAGCAACTGGCTCTCCAAAAATGAGGCGGGGTGGGGGGGAGCCCTGATGTGTAGTGTTTGCCCGTTTTCATGGTGCACATACTCCCACCATGGCCTGATTTCAAGCTACCAAGGTGATGTCACTAATCAGAGTTGGGAAGAGAGATGCAGTCACAGAGCTGTACATGGAGTATTTCTACCACCTAGATCCAACAGATATAAATAACCTTAAGAACGTAGATAATAGTGAAAGGTAGCAAAATAATTAGGGGGTGATGAATTCTGAATGTTTATTACCTTTGGGTTTTTCTTTTTAATAGCTCTTTGGAGTATAATTATACAAAGTATAACTGTATCATTGCTTCACCATACTGTGTTAGTTTCTGTTGCACAACAAAGCAAATCAGCCATACGCATACACGTGTCCCCACATCCCCTCCCTCTTGAGCCTCCCTCCCACCCTCCCTATCCCGCCCCTCTAGGTCATCGCGAAGCACCGAGCCGATCTCCCTGTGCTCTGCTGTGATGTCGTGTAATTGTAAGTTTATATAATTTAGTTTGTAATAACGGTTGTGCTTAACAACCAGCTCACACAATTCCTGAAAATTTAACAATCAACTCTCATGAACCTAAGCCACCTCCAGCACACCAACTTCCTCATCTGTAAAATAAAGATAAAAATAGCAACTCCCTGCTTGCTCTGAGCACTGGATGAGATAATGCGTGTAAGGTGCTTAATGCCACGCCCTGCCCATGCCCAGAGTGGGTCAGCTCTTGGTCAACACTGGGCCCTTGTTTAGATCAGTCAAGGTAGAAATTATTTCTTCTTATCTAGAAAAAGAATTTTTCCTGCTGGGTCTGTCTCCCAGGACCTGCCTGAGATCAGACCAGGATATGGGCTGGAAAGAGATTTCAGTCTCATCAGGACTTACACATGTTAGGGGAGAAGGAAGAATTGTTGCCTCTATGCCTGTCTGTATTAGGTGAGGAGTGGACAGAAAGAATCAGAATAGGAGTTGCCCCCCTGTCTGGCCAAGAAGCAGACCCTGTCCATGGGTTGCCCAGCTTAAAGAGTTAAAATGCCAGGGAACCAGCAAGGAGGGCCAAATCCTACCAAGACAATGAAGGGAGGCTTCATAGAGGCAGTGATGGCAGAGCAGGGCACTGAAGGCTGCATAGGAGTTCACCCTGATGATACTACTTAAAATCAAGTATACTAAAATATGAATTACAAATCTTATAAGACTGTATAATGGTTAATGAGGCATAATGCTTATTGTTAGGGATAACTGCAGTTACCGTTCATGGAGCATTTACTATAGGCAAGGCCCAGGGATGTGCCCTGGCCATAAGCACAGATGATCTCATTTGATTCTCCCTATTACCTTCATCTTACAGAGGAAACAGTAGAGGCTAAAAGGAGTGACATCATACAGCTCGTGTGTGGCTAAGCCAGAATTTATACCCCAATTTGACTCCAGAGTCCTTGCTCTAAATCACACCACAGGTGGCCAGGCTGGGAAGGCGGAAGATCCCAGCTGATGTTCCAAAGGTCAGAGAAAGTTCAGGGTGTGTCGGGGACAGCAGGAAGACGCATGAGGCTGTAGGCTGGGAAGGTGATACAGAGAGGAAGCAGTGGGAGAGGAGGCCACTGAGGGAGATCAGGCCCTAACCCCTAGTTCCAGGTTTGGTGTTAGTTAGAGGGCAGTGGAGATCCACAGCACACTGTTCTCCCCCTTCAAGGAGGAGCGCTGGCCAAGCCCCCACTGGGTGGGTGCAGAGGGGCTGGAGGAGGTGGGCCAGGCCTCGGCCAGGCCTCGGCCAGACCTCAGCCATCCTGGTCCATCCCTATCCTCCTGTCCACAGCAGAACCGGAAGGCAGCCGCCCTAGTGCTTTCCCCGCTGGCTTTCTGCCTGCTCTTCTGGTTGGGCAGAGGCACCTGGGACTTCAGATGGACTCCTGCTGGGGCAGCCACATCCCATCCCCACCCCTGTCCCGCCAAAGGTCACCAAGTCCCAACCTGAGTTTTACCGTCTGTCCCACTGTACAGCTGGGGCCACTGGAAGGTGGAAGAACTTGCCCAAGATGACACAGCAACCCTCCCGACCCTGGACTCACTTGTCTCTCAGGGTCTTCCCCTTGGGGACAAGGGAATCCAAGGTCAGCAGGGAGACACAATCCATCTTTCCAGCCCTCCCTTCTGCTCTGGGGAGCCAAGAGAAAGGGCCTCTCCCGGCCCTCAGGGTTGTCACAAGCCAGCAGAGAGGCCTGAACACAACTAGGTAGGGCCTGGAGGGAAATAAATTCCTGGCAGAAGGAACAGCACAGGGGCTTCCCTGGTGGCGTGGTGGTTAAGAATCCACCTGCCAATGCAGGGGACACAGGTTCGAGCCCTGGTCCGGGAAGATCCCACATGCCGTGGAGCAACTAAGCCCGTGTGCCACAACTACTGAGCCTGCGCTCTAGAGCCCGCGAGCCAGAACTACTGAGCCTGCATGCCACAACTACTGAAGCCTGCGCGCCTAGAGCCCGTGCTCCGCAACAAGATAAGCCACTGCAATGAGAAGCCCGCGCACAGCAACGAAGAGTAGCTGCCACTCGCTGTAACTAGAGAACGCCAGCGCAGAGCAATGAAGACCCAACGCAGCCAAATAATTAATTTAAAAAAAAAAAAAAGAAGAAGAAGAAGCAACAGCACAGGCAAAGGCCTGGGCAGGTGACCCATGTCCCAGATGGGGGCGCAGACCCTTCTCCAGCCAGCGGGAAGCTCTGCTGAAAATAAAGACCAGCCCGGCCTAGAAGCTTCCTGGGCTCAGCACCCACAACCCCACACTCTTTGTCTGGTTGAGGAGAGCTTTCTGGGCAGACTGGCCGCCCCACCCCTGGTCTCGGCAGGGCCGGCTTTCCCGGCACGAGGACATCCTGTGGTCGGGGTGTGGGGAAGCCCTCCGTCAGCTCACGTGTGCTGAGCCCACAGGTCTGGGACAATGGAGCCGCTGGCAGGGAGCCAGGGCAGGGGGCAGGGCCGCGGAGGGCCGAATGGGAGGAGTCAGAGCCCTTGGCTCACCCGGAGAAGCTAGGGCTGAGCCTCACTCCCTCCTCTGCAAGATGGGTGATGCGCCCCTCCTCACAGGGCCGGCAGGAGGTCATCAAGGAGACAGGGATTGGGCAGCATCCCTAAGGCGCCACCCACCTCTCATGGTGCTGGTTGGAGGCCTTCTCCCGTGGGCCTGCCAAGGAGGCCAGCACCCAAAGCTTGAAACGACTCCCGCCGAGGGTTCTGCGCCCCTTCAGGCAGCCCCCGGACCACCTGCACTCCGAACCCACGGAGCTGCTGAGAAGGTGGCCTGGAGCAGAAGCGGGTGAGGTCTGCGCTGGGGGAGCCCTGAGCCCCCAGACTGTGGCCTTAGAGCACATGTCCATCCCCACCTCAGCCTGGGCTGAACCAGGTCTATTTTTACAAAGTCCGGATCTGGCCAACTTGTTATTTGGAGGAGACTCGCCATCCTCCACATCCTGTGGGCAGGGAGGGTGCTCGGGCAGGCGTGGGGTGGGTGGGGTCAGGCTCTGCCCGAGCACCCTCCCTGCCCACAGGATGGGGAGGATGGAGGCCCAGGCCGGCAGGCTGATGGGGAGGACCCAGTACAGCCGGCGCCATCGGTACCTGGAAGCCCACCAGACTCAGAGCCCCTACGGGAAGAATGGGAACTACTCCTCCTTCAGACTCTGCTCAGAATATAAATCCTAGGTTGGCCACTGAGGCCTCAGGAAGGGAGATTCTCGGGCCTCCCTTCTAACAGGAGGGTCCTGCGGGGAGAGCTACGGGGGCTGCCCAGCTCTGCCTTCAGAACCTGAGTCTCTGTCGAAGTGGGAGGATATTGCAAGGCTGGCCAAAGTGAGGAGGGAGCAAGGCCAGGAGACTTGGTCCCAAAGCAAAGGCGCTGTCTGGTTTCAGTCTGAGCTGGCTCTTCCTCTGTCCCCACTCTCCCCCTGCCCCCGCCCCCCAATCCTGACACTTCCTCGTGATGCCACGAACCCCAGCCCTGAGTTGGTCCCGAGGGGAAACAGCAGGGGCAGGCCCAGGCCGAACTCTCAGCCACCCCACGCCCCACCCCCCGACCCTGTCTCCTGGCCCAGCAGCTCCTGGTGCCCGCAAATAAGCAGGCACCCCAGCTGTCAGCCCTGGCCCTTTGATCTGGGCAAGCAGCAACACCTGGCTCTGACCTTATCAGGGAAGAGCCAGGTGCATGGGGCCGAGGCCATTAGGTGACTTGCCTGGTAGCCCATTGGGTCACATCCTGGTCTAGCCCACCTGGCTTCTTGGCTCAGTTGGCCAGAGAGGCAAGGACATTCTGGGGAGCCATTCCAGCTGTGCCCAGGGTAGGTGGGAGGGTGAGGGCCGCAGAGTAATGACTAGAGGGTCTCAGAGAGTGCTGGGAACTCTCACCATGGCCCAGAGGCACCCACCCCGAGAACACTCAGACACCTGGGATAAGCCTCACCAATCCAGCGGCCACCTGTGCCCCCATCCCAAGCCAAGAGGAAGTCCCAATGTCAGGCCTGCTACTCTCTCACCATGAGACCTTAAACAAGTCATTTCCCCTCTCTTGACCTCTGTCCTTCCATTTGGAAAGTGAAGCTGACCAAAGGGGGCTTGTAGGAGGAAGACTCAAACAAGATGACGCTGTGGATGATTTATCCCCCTCCGGCCAGGTCGCCAGGGATAAGAAGGACACAGCCTGGGACATAATTGAGGCAGCGCTAGGACCCTCGCAGCCCTCCCAACCCGCTCCCTGGGCGGCTACACTGGCCCTGACCTCCATCAGTGAGAGTTGAATGGAGGAGGCCAGAGCAGGAGGGGGATGAGGCTTGGGCTCGGTCCCCAGTGACTCAGGGGCCACGGAGCAGGGGGATGGGCAGCTAGGCTCCCTCCTGCCCTTCCCTCACCAGCTCGGCAGCCTGATCCCTCCCACACTCCCATCCGGCTTCAACTCTGTCTCTCCAGCTGGAAGTGCTGGTCACTGCATTGCACGGAGCCCAGGAGGCTGGAGGAACCTGTCCCAGGCCCCGGGTCAGGATGACTTGCTCTGACCTAGCCAGGGAGGCCAAGCAAGGGGGGCGGGGGGGGGCGGAGCCAGCAGAGGGGCTTGGGCTCACATCCCGGGTGGAGGTGATGTCTGCAGGGGCAGGGGCCTGGGCGCCCTTAGGAGGAACTGGACGGCACAGCCTTGCCCTATAGTCCCAGCTCGGTTAATTCTCATGTATTCGGGCTGAACCCTGGAGCTTTCATCTCCCCTCTCTGAGCCCCAGAGGCCCCATCTAGGAAATGAGGATGGGCACTGAGCCTAACTGAATGGCTGTGGCTCAAGGAGGCCGTGGAGGCCTGGCACAGTGCGTGGTGGAATGCCACCCAGACAGGTCAGGCAGGTTCCTGGACAGAGCCAGCCTCTCTGCCCCTCCCTCCCAGGAGAGCCCGGGAGGGGACGGGGCTCCCAGAGTGGAATGCAGACCATGCACCTTCGCAGCCACATCTAACTGGGCCTCACGGCCAGATGGACTCCAGGACCAAGGGGAAACAGCAAGGTCAGGGCCGAGTCAGAACCAGCCCTGGGATGAAATACTGGCTCTGAGTCTCCGCCCAGGCCTGAGGGTCCTGCAGAGGACACAGCCGGCAGGGCCGCAGCCAGTGGAGGGCCAAGAGCTCAGGTCCTACAGGGCTACACAGCAGGCAGGGCAGTCACAAGGTTGACATGGACCCTGGAGGGAGGGGCAGAGGCTGGAATAGCTGCTTACTCACCTGCCATGCTGCCCTGGCCCAGGGGGGCTCAGGCCCTGCCTCCCCACCAGTCCCAAGGCTGGACCCCAGGGGGTGAGGGGCTGAGAACCTCAAGCCCAGGTCTAGTCTGGGACCCAGGTTCTCAGGCTCCTGCCCTGGGCCTGCGAGAGGCTCTTGGGCTGACCAGCTGGAGTTTCCTGTTTGGGCATCTGAGAGGTGACTCCCAGGTTGCCTGCATTCCTGTATCTCACCCACAGGCCCTCAGGGCAGGTGTTATTTGCTTTGTTTCACAAGAATAGAAGCAGAGGCTCGGGGAAGTGGTGCCTTTTGTGAGAGGCAATGGTGGGATTTGGACACAAAACTCACGCCCTTTCCAGCAAGTCAGGACCAGGGAAGAGACAGGCAGGGAATCCCCACCAGGTATTAGAAAGCAGGAGGGGGGCCAGGGCGGGAGGGGGACCTCACCTGACTGCAGCAAGCCGGCGCCTCGGTCCTTGACCCCAAAGTGCTGCTGGATGTCCAGAAGGACACCTGGGAGGAGAAGATAGAGGGTGGTTACTGGCGACACCTGACGCCTGGGGGCCCCCACTCACACACCCCACCTAGGCGACCCTCAGCCCCAGCCCAGCCCTCTTTCCACCTTGCAGGGCCCAGCCTGGCCCCATCTAGAGAACCCCACCCTGCCGAGTTTAGCCAGGCCACCAGAAACCTTGGAGGCCAAGCTTCTACCCTGAGGTGCTCACACTGGGGACAGGACCACATCCCCTCACTCGGCCAGTGTGGGGTCCAAGGCGCAGACAGGCGAGGCTCCTCCATGGTTACTCGGCCCAGCGGGGCAGCCAAGCCTCCTACCAGCCTGGGCCTCTTGCTCATCTGCAGCTCAGCCCCAGACTAAGTGCTGGGACCCCAGACGTGGACCCTGCCGTCAGGGGAGACCACAAAGCCCACAGCCCAGAGCGTGGGTGGGCAGCCACTGAAAGCTGCAGGAGAAGCCCCCTGGCCGAGGAGAGGGCGGAGAGGGCTCACAGGCAACACACACACCCGCTCACCTGCACGTGTGCACAAACATGTGCTCCCCCAGCTGTCCTCAGGACAATAACCAGGACTCCCAATTTTCTGATGCAGGAGCCCAGAGGCAGAGGGAAGCAGACGGGGCTCCGGGCCTGCTTTCCTGAGGGAAGGGGAGCCCTTGAGGCCATGTCTGCCCTTCTCCCAACTCCCAGCCACCTCTGCGCTCGTTAGGGCTTTTTACATCAAAGGGGGGCGGCAACCAGAACAACTAGAAACGATCGACAGCTGTGGACAGACCCAGCCGTGGTTGTATAGAGGCCAGCAACTGCCCAGCCCCCTCTGACCCCGTGCAGCCCTCAACCAGGGCTCCCGGGTAAGCCCAACCCCCAGCCCCACAGCTCCCAGGGCCCCTGCCTCAGCTTATCTGAGGACAGCAGGAGGCTGGGCCACAGGCCAGAGTCCCCCTGACCACTGCACGTCTGCACTGAGAAGAAAGAGGGGAGAAAGGAGACAGGGCCTGTCTCAGGAGCTCCCCATGTAGGGGACAGAGGAAGGGACCAGGACCCTGCCTTCCGGGGACTCCCAGAACTATTCGACACGATGGTGATGATGATGTCAGCATTTAAAATGATGATGGTTCGTATTATTGAGCATTAAGTGCTTCATTAGTTTAACCCTCACACAACCCTATGAGGCTGGTACTATCATCTCACTGGATAGATGAGGAAACTGAGGCACAGAAGGGTAAGCCACATGTTCAAAGTCACACCACAGGGAAACGGGTGAAAGTAGAATCTCCAAACACAGTACGAGGGTCCCGTCCAGTGGCTGGGGCAGAAGCCACTGTCCCCCCACCCAAGACCCAGGCATGGGATGCTGAGGGATTTCCTGTTCTAGCAGCCTGACAGCCAAGAGCAGCTGGTCTCCTCCTTGTTAATACCCAGAATGGATTCACCACAATTACCCATAATGAAGAGGCTGTGTGAGACCCAGCTAATGACTTAATAACCAGGGCGGGCTGGGACTTTACCTTGAAGGCAGAAACCAGGGGCCGGTCCTGGGCCTGCGGATGGCAGGTCCACCAAGTGGGATCTCCAAGATGCCCCGACCAGGCCTCAGAGGCCCTGAGTTCGATCAGGCTCTGTGGGTGGCATGGCTGGGTCCAACCTTGGGGAGCCACCCACGCTCACCTCCCGGCCTCACAGCCCACTCCCAGTCCTGAGCCAGGGCCTCTGTAGCCTCCTGATCCGATCACATCCCTCTCCTGCAGAATCACCGTCACCTGTGGTGGCTCCCCTGCCTTCAGCAGGCCGTGGGGCTGCAGGTTCACCCCCGCCAACCCCACCCTCCAGACTCACTTCTCAGGACACCACCCCGCACCCCATACCCTAGCCACCCCAAACTACTCATGGGCCCCTGACTACACACGCTCCCTCTTCTTACCCTGGTGCAATTTTGTTGGCTGAGCTAATTCTCGCCATACCTTCAAGACTAGTTTAGATGCCTCCTCTTCTGGGAAGTCTTCCCTAATTTCTCCCCCTCCCACCACCCTCCATAAGCTAGTTGCCCCCACTCTCCCCTGTCCATCCTTGTTTTAACACTTGTCACACTAGGATTAGTTTGATCTACAGAGATGACACAGAGGGACACGGATATGAGCTCCTTGGATCCACTGTGGCCGGCAGCAAAGAGCCACTAGCTACTGGTTCCTGCTAAGTTCCAGGTACTATGTGAAGCTCTACAGAGGGTATTTCCATCCCTGCTACCCAGGCTTATCTATGACTATCATCCCCATTTTACATATGAGGAAACGGAGGCTCCAAGAAATGAAATAACTTGTCATACAGCACATGAGATGTCAGGGGTGAGATTTGAAACCGGGTCTATTATCAAAATCCAAAGCTTGTTTTTCTACCACACAGCCTCTGCGTGGTTCACTCTTGCCCCCCAGCCCGGGGTCCGGCACACAGTGACTGTTTGTGCCGTGGCTGCATAGGTGGATGGGCGGGGGCCTGCCTCACCCCCCACTAGATCATGAGGCCCCTGAGAGCTGGGACCATGGCAAGTCATCTCCGGAACCCAGGACAGAGACCATCACAATTTAGGCATTGAGTAGACGGAAGGATGGATAGTCAGGAGATGGTAGGAGGGTAAAACTCCCCCTGGGCCCTGCACTATGGGTCCCCACCCACGGCCCAGAGGAGGGCGTGGATCTGCAGCAACCGCAGGCCCACTTTCTGGGAGGGAGACCATATCAAAGTGGTCATCATAAAGGCGGCATGTGTCCACAGCAAATCAAAACACTCTTACTTCCTCCCCAAGGCACATCCTAGCCATGTGACTGGACGCACTCCCCCACCCATGACTTTAAGGTCCAGGTTTGCCTCTGCCTCCAGGAAGCCTTCCTTCTTTTTTTTTTTTAGATTTTTTTTTTTTTTTGATGTGGACCATTTTCAAAGTCTTCATTGAACTTGCTACAACACTGCCTCTGTTCCATACTTTGGGTCCTTGGCCCTGCAGCATGTGGGATCCCAGCTCCCTGACCAGGCATCCAACTCAAACCTCCTGCATTGGAAGGCTAAGTCCCAACCACTGGACCGCCAGGAAAGTCCCAGGAAGCCTTCCTTGACTTCCTCTACTGAACAGAGTTCCTTGTAAGGGGGAGGAATATTTCATCATACCCAGATGGGCATCCAGGGTCCCTGGGAACTCCTGAGCAGTCTAGACCCCAAGGCGCGGGCAGCTTTGGATGTTCCCACCCCTGTACCCCCTGGCAGCCCAGTCTTGGGTCCGAGGCCTGAGTTCCAGGCAGAAGGCCAGAGAAACCCTTCCAGGGAACAGGGCCTCGTACAGGCCGTAAGACCCTAGGTCAGGCCCTGCCTGAGCCTTTCTCGGTTGTTTTCCCTCTTCAAGGCCTGCCAAGGGCCATGGCTGCAGGAGAGTGAGATCCCACTGGCCACTGGCACAGGGAGCGTGTGTCACAGCAGCCCGGACCGTTGTCTCAGATTTTCCTCTGGGCTCCAGGCAGGCTTGGACCCACACCCCGCCTCCCTTCCTCACCACAGCCTTATTTTTAGTCTCTTTCCTGGAGGCTGAGGTTTAGCGGGTCAAAGGACGGGCCTCACGCCCAGGAGCAGAGCCTCCTCCAGCTCAGACCACGCCCACTCCATCAGCCCCAACAGCCCGGGGCGGGCAAGGCAGGGCTCCCACCACACCCGCAGCGCCCCCCTGTCCCACGGCCACAGCTCCCGATCCAGGCCTCTCCAGGCAGTCACCCCAAATCCACAGTCACATCGTCCTCTGCCCACAGGGTCCTCCTCCCTGAGCCAAGAAAACATTCTGGAAAAGCAGGAGCACCTGAATTTTCTTACCCATTGACCCTAATTACACCCCTCTCAAGCCTCCAAGGGGCTCTCCTCTTGTCCAAGGCCAACTGCCCCTCCTGCCTCCCGGGAAGCTGGCCCGGGTCAGCCGCTGCTTGAGCTGTGCTGTCAGCATCTCCCTCACTCCTGTCTCCTGCACATCGGCGCACAAACGTGCTCGCCCCTCTCTCACCCTGGTGGTAAAAACAGTCCGGCCTCATCCCCCTGCCAGCCGCTCTTTCTCTCTCCCCGCTTCACAGCTGAAGGTCTTTCTTTTTTTTTTTTTTTTTTAGTTCCCTGACCAGGGATTGAACCCAGGCCATGTCAGTGAAAGCACCAAGTCCTAACCACTGGACCGCCTGGGAATTCCCACAGCTGAAGTTCTTAAAAGAGTTCTCACCCCTCCCCAACTCGATGTCCTCATCTCCAATCCCCCCCCTGAAGCCAACTGCCTTCTGGTGGCTCAACCCCACAGGCTCTATCATCTCTCAGCATCCCAGCCACCTGGACCCCGATTCCACGGCTCCATCACCTACCTGGTCCACTCCCCAGAGCAGACACCTGGGAGTGGACCATGACACCCCCCTTGTCTCCCATGAATGAGCCCCAATGATTCTCTCTCTCCTTCTCCAACTGCCTCCTCCCTGGACTCCCTGCCTCCAGCCTCTACTAGCCCATCCAGCATCCCTCCTGCAACCTGATCACACAAGCGCTTATCAACTTCCTGTTAAGTCCTGGGCTGGGGTTTCAGAGACCACAAGACAATCTCCGGACTCAGGGAGCTAAGGCCGTGGCACAGTGGTTGTCAACTCTGGCTAGGGCCCAGAGTCACCCATGAGGTCTTCAAAATCCATTGGCCCAGGTCCCTGGTTCAGTAATACTGCTGCTAACAACAACAATAATATGGGTGTTAACGTGTACTGAGTGCTTACTACATGCCAGACACTGTTCTGAGAGTGTAACCAAATTAGGTCATTGAGGGTGGCTGCCCAGTAGAGCTTAGTGGCTCCCTATTGCCACCCAAATTAAGCCCAGACTTCTTCTAGCATTTGAGGCCTCCGTGCTCCAGGTCTGCACAATCACCCTGTCTAGAAGCTAGAGCCAGGAGTCTATTAACTCGCTGCCCAGGTGATTGGAAACCACTGGCCTGGCTGGTCTGAAGCCCCTGTGACTCACATATCATGGCCCAGAGGCCTCCAAGCCTTGACTACAGCCATGCCCTCTTCCTGGACTGTTCATCTCCACCTGCTAAGATCCACCTCATCCAGGGCCCAAATCCAAGGTCATGTCTATCAGGGTGCCCCCCCAACTCCCTCCTTTGGGGCTCTTGTTGAGGAGGTGCCTGTAACTTTGAAGGTACCCCCAGAGCTGGATGGAACCTGGCCCGACTCACCCATCTGGTTGGTCACAGATACAGTGATCCCCCATCACTGCTGGTCCTTCAGTAGCCCCTAGAGGAGCCAGGTCCAGAACCCACCCTGCTGACATCACAGAGTCCTCAAAAAGGCCAAGGTGTAAGAAGAAACCCACACTGACCTCAGGACCCCCCAGTTCAGAGCAGCCTCAG
This sequence comes from Monodon monoceros, assembly GCF_005190385.1. Classification (NCBI taxonomy): domain Eukaryota; kingdom Metazoa; phylum Chordata; class Mammalia; order Artiodactyla; family Monodontidae; genus Monodon; species Monodon monoceros. The sequence continues at coordinate 48,647,669 of NW_021703786.1, forward strand.
ATGCAAGGTTGGGACATGATCCTGAGGTCTCTTTCTGCCCTGTCATCCAGGGCAGGCCACCTGGTGCCCACGTTCGCTCCCCAAACACAGTCATCATCACCCCATGTTTACCCTACCTCTCTCAGAGCAGCAGGCAGCATAGATGAATTTCCAAGAGCATGGGCTGCAGAGCCAGACCATCGGGGTTCAAATCCTGGCTTCTCCACTTTCCCTGCTTTGTGACCTTAGGCAAGTTACTTAAACTCTCTGTGCCAGTTTCCTCTTCTGTAACAAGGATTAATTTTAAGATCTGCTTTACATGGTTGTTGTGAGGTTTAAATGGGTTGACCCATGTAAAATGCTTAGAATGGTGCCTGGCACATAGTAGGTAGTCAATAAATGTTACAAACGTTATCATAGATCATCAAGCTCATCGTGCGGCAAGAGCCCCGGCTGTGACCAGTTCCCAGATGGGAATTCCCACTTCAGCGTTCTTTTCTCCAAAATGGGGGCAGATGGCTGGAAAGACAGAGCCTAGGGATCTGAAGGGATAGGTGATGCCTGCCATTGGCTGGTCCTTCTTGGAGCGACCCTGGTTCCCCTGTGGAGGCCTCAGGGCTGGCTCACTCTGGAAGTCTCACCCCTGCTCCAATGCAGGGCCGCAACTCCCACCCCGGTAATTATAGGGGCCTGAGGGCCTGGCTCTGCTGACCTGGCTCTGAATGGCTAAGGCTGGGAAACCACGGCCTGGCCCCCGCCAGCACCCACCAGCTCCTTCCCGAGCCTAATGGGGATGGGCCGAGGCAGCTCCTCAGCCGGAGACCAGGGCTGTGAAGCACACTCACTTATACCTGCCCCAGAGCTTCCACAGGGCAAGACCCTCCCCCCATCCCCCAGGGACAAACTGAGTGACCTACAGGAGCGTCTGGCCCCTGTCCTGAGCCTCAGGTTGCCCATCTGAGAGTGACCTAGGATCCCTATACATCCCTGCTGGGTCCATTCTAAATCTTAATCGTGTTTGCTCTACAGGTGCTCACCCGCCTACCCCCATGCCTGCCTGCAGATCTGGGTCATCTGTCAGGACAGCCTAGTGGTCATCTCTGCAGGGGCCGTGAGGATGGGACCCCTGGCCACAGCCCCAGAGAGGCCTCACCCCTCCCCTCGAAGACTTAAACTCCAGACTTGTCCCCGTAAAGAGCACCCACAGCACCCTTCCCTACCCAGAGCCCTGCCCACAGACCCCACCAGCCGAGGCAAGCAGAACCACCCCCAGAGCTCAGAGAGCCCTCCCTCCCCATCCCCCACCCCCATTCCCACCAAGCCTCTCTGCCCAGAGTGGGCGGGGACAGGCAGCCGGGCCTCTGGCCTGTGGTTCTGGTCTATCATTTGGGGCCAGCTTTCCTGGAACCAGACTCGGCCTTAGCAATTTGGGGGCTTTGCAGGGCCACTCCTTTCCCATCTCAGCCTCCCCGGCCCTGTTCAAGGACTCCCAAGACCAACAGGGGCTGGGGACAAGGTGGCCACACCCTTATCATGACCCGTGGAGGGTGTGGCCTGTGTGGCCACAGACCTGGGATAAGTCCAGGGTATGGGGGGAGAGAGGGTGGGGAGAGATAAGAGACCTCAGAACGGCACGGCTCAAGCCCACGAGCCCTCAGCCGCCTCCCTGTGTGCTGCTCCAGCGGCCCAGGCCACCAGCGACCCCCACTCCCGCTTCTCAGCTGGAAAACTGAGATTCAGAAGGCAAAGGAAACAGAGCCCGGCAGGAGCTAGGCCGAGCAGACCCCTAAGCGCCCCGACCTGGCCTGTGCTCCCCACCTCACCCCAAAAAGCACCAGAAAAGAGGTTGCAGCCAGCCCCCTCTCAACATCCACGCCAACCGCCCTCACCCGGGTGCTAGAAACAGTGTGTGGCCAAGTAACACCCTCCCTCCCCAGGCACAGCTCTTTACAGTTTACAAAGCATAATGGTGCTCCTTGCTGCCTGGGACCCCGTTTGCAAGTCCATGCTGGGCAGTGAAGGGACCAGGAAGACCCCACGGAGCTACCAGGCTGTGAGGGTAGACCCCAGCAAGGTCTCTATGGAGGCAGAGAACTGAGGGCAAGGCAGGAGGCTGGGACCCCACCCCTAGCCTCCAAGCTCTGGCTGGTGCATCAGTCCTGCTTCTTTCTTGCTCGTAATATAAATGCTTCTGCCCTCCGCCATATCTTACCTAGGGCTCCTTTCACCAACCACTCCCAACTACCAAGAGAGGGCCAGGCCCAGAGCAGACCAGCGTTCTGTGTGACCTGGGACCAGCCCTTGGCCTCCAGTGCCCTACCTGCAGAAGAGGCCAGACGAAGCCACCACAGTGCCCTCCTGCATGTACAGGAGCCATTCTGCCCAGCATGGGGCCAGGAAGCCCCATTGTCAGGGCTGCGGACTGGGCAGACAGGGACCACACTGATCTCTGCCCCCCCTTCCTTCTCAGAGACATGAGGCCTCCAGCTCATTGTGTCCTACTCAGGACAAAAGGGCAGCACCGGCCTTTTGTCCCCTACAGGCGGGCCTGGTCCTTGTCCAGGGTCGTTCAAACCTACCAATGCCCCTTCAGCCCAGAAGGATGGGCTTTGGGGACAGGCAGGGCTGGGTCAACTCAATTCTGCCACTCAGTCGGCCAACAAGAGCCAAGCCTGTGCCAGCCCCCCACATATACTGGGGACACAGAGATGACCAGGCTCAGCCCACGTGAGGCTGAAGGGAGACAGCCACCCTATATGGGGGTAGGTGCCGTGATGGAGGTGGACAGAGTGAGGGGGATGTGGGGAAGACTTCCTGGAAGGAGGGCAGAGACACCACTGAGACCCGGCAGCAAAAACTAAGGTTGGCCACTGCAGCATCTAGGGAACAGTCCTGGATCGTCCTGGAAAAGGGAGGTACAGGCAGAGCCAAGCTCCAGAAGACAAGAGTCCCTGAGACCAAGTCATGTGCCCCATACTACCCTTGGGAGCAAGACCTTGACCACAGAAAAACAGGAACAAAATCATCTATTGTGGATTCACAGCTCAGAGAGGGTCAGGATCTGCCTCAGGTCACACAGCAATTCTGATAAAGCCAGGAGTAGGAAGCTCAGCCCAGGAGACTGTCAGGGCCCAACCAGGAGCCCAGCCCCAGGGGCCTGGGGATCAAGACAGTGTCCTCTTTGCCTCCTTTGCTCTCATCCCCCTTCTACCCTCAGGATTTCAGGCCCCCACACCCAGGCAGAAACAAAGCCACTTCCTGTCTGGGGAAGGGACGCGGAACTCCACCTCTCTGAGCAGCCTCACTCTCAGACCGGGCTGTACCCTGCAGCCTGCAGCCTTCCGGCCCCATTCACAAAGGGAAAACTAAGGCACAGGCTGGGCCAGTCACTGGCCCCGAGTCCCAAATCAAGGCCGTGAGTTTCAAAGCACTTCTCTGACAGGTCAACGGCGCAGCAGAAATGCTGTTAGAACCAGCCAGAAAGTGGCCAAAGAGGAAAAGGAGCAAGGAAATGGGCTGCCGGTGGTTAGTCACTGGGGCACAGGCATTCCAGGCCAGCCCAGCGGTGCACCTGGACGCTGACCCACCAGACAGGCATTCTGGAATGTGGCCCTGGGACACCCCGCCCTACAGACCTTGCGTAGTGCTGACTTGGTGGCGGCGAGGGCAGGGCCACTCAAGGGGACAAAGCCACCTGAGAGGGCAGGGCGGGAGTGGTGTTGATATCCTTATCCACGAAGATAGACACGGAGCCTGGGGACTGACCTGGCTTCTACACACTCAGGTGACTCTGTAAAAGGCCCTGAGCCTCTGTTTCCCCAGCTGTCAGCTCTGGACAGCCTCAGCCAAGCAGACAGAAAAAGAGCTAAAAGCCGGTGCCTGGCAGCCCCTCCTGCGCAGAGCCCAGGTGTTTGGGGAAGCCCCTCAGTCCCTGCCAGGCCTGTGTTCCAGGCTGGTTCCCTGTACTCCCCTCTCCTTCTGGGTTTGTGTTAGTGATTGGTTGCCATGGATACCGGTCTCAGCTTCTTTGGCAGAAAAGGACTCCCCCAGGGCAGGGCTCTGCCTCTCCTCACCAGCCCCTGCTCCGCCCAATTTCAAGTGCCTGGTCTGCCAGGGGGCTGGATCAAAGGGCAAGAAACTATGTCTCACGAAGAGAACAGGTGTCCCGGAGAAGTTGAGGGAGGATCTCAGCTTTCAAATAGTTATTCACCAAACGTGAGCTCCCTCTTGCTGGGCCTGGTTCCAGGAGCAGAATGCTGGCACCTACACCCTCAGCTCTGCTTCCACTTTACAGATGCAAGAATGGGAGCCCAGGAGCACAGGCAGCTCCGGCACCAGGATGTAGAGCTGGTAAGAGGAGACTCAGGACCCTCGCCTGAGAGGCTCCTTCCTTCTCCTGACCTGGCAGCCAGGAGTGGGCTCCGAATGGAGAGCGGGTGGCTGCCAGGCTCACAGGGGCTTGGGGGAGGGTGCAGGAGCCACGTGCCCTAGGGGAGCTCAAACTGCTGCTGTTAAACTGAGCTGAAACCCATCTGCCCAGAGGGCTTCTGCCCTGGCCAGCAGTCTCCGAGTTTCCAGGTCAGAAGCAGGGGGTATGCTCTGTCCTCCCCCTGAGAGAAGACCACACTGGAGCGTTCTGGTCCTGCTCCATCCCGCCATGTGACCTTGGATAAGTTCCAGCGTTCTCCCGGTGTCAGTGTCCTCATCCCCCCAAGGAGGATGGGGCAAGGGTTTAGAGGCAGTTTCCCGGCTACCTCACTTTCATCCAACTGAAACAATGCTCAGTAAGAAAAGCAAGAGCAGGAACCTGGCCCTTCTCACCTGCTTCTGAGGCCTGCTGCCCTCAGGGGGGCTCTGAGGGAGAGGGGGAGGGGAGGAGGAGGGGG
>NW_021703786.1:48652933-48680016 GCF_005190385.1 Monodon monoceros
GGAGGAGGGGGAGGGGAGGAGGAGGGGGGGGAGGGGAGGATGGGAGGGGGGGGGGGAGGAGGGGGAGGAGAACAAGGAGGTGGAGACGCCATAATTAGCCAGATCACCGGGGGTGGCGCTGGAATGCTAGGGCAGAGGCAGAACCTCCTGGAGTTCCCAGGATGGAGATCAGCCCTGGTGAAGAAGGGAGGGGTTTGCCAACGCTTCCTGAAAGGAACTGTCAGAAACCGAGAAACAGGAGGGCACAGTGGCCAGGGCACAGCTTGGGCAGAGCCATGGAAGAGCAGGGAGCTGACATTTGTGAAGCTCTCCTAGGAGTCTGGCTTAAGAGACATTCTCATTTATGCCACACACCCCGGGAGGTGGAGGGGAGGAAATGATCACCCAGAAGGCTCAGGAGACATCCCCAAGGTCACATGGCTGGGAAGTTGAAGAGCCTGGATGTGAACTCTGGAATCAGACTCTAGACCTTCACTGTCCACCGCGGTGGCCCCGAGCCACTGTGGCTGTTGGACACCTGAATAGCAACTAGTCCAAACTGACGTGTGCTGTAAATGTAAAACAGGCTGAGTTTCGAAACTCAGTATGAAAATAGGCGAACTATCCCATGGGTAGCTTTTACATTGATTACATGTTGAATTATGTTGGATATATTGAGTGGAATAAAATACATTATTAATTCACTTCACCTATTCTTTTTACTTTTTTAATGTGGCTACTAGAAAATTTTAAATTATATCCGTAGCTTGCATTTATATCCCTTTTGGACAGAGCTGGTCTATACCATGAAAACAGAAATGCACAGGACAGATTTAAAGGAAGAGAGTGGGAACTCACCCATTTTTTGATGGGGGAGGCAGGGCCAGATGGTGAGGTTCTCAGGGATCAGGTGGGCGCAAATATCAAAGATGACTGAGCAGTGGACTGTCTGCCTCCTCTCCTCTGTCCCAGCTGGACAGCCAGCAACAGGTGGACTGGGGCCAGGGATGACCATTCCCCTGCGGTCCCCCCAGTCTCCCAAGATACATCAAGCCATAGTAGTTGCCATAGAGACAGTAAATCTTCCTGAAAACTGAACTTGGCAGCAAGGTGGGGGTGGTAGGAGAATCTACCATAAAGAGAGAGGGAGGGAGCCAGGCTTATCCGGAGAGGAAATCTGTGTATGCTGTGTGTTGGGGGCAGGGTGGTGCATGAGCTCCCACCCTGGAGGGACAGGGAGGGATGCACAGCTCAGGCGGTGTTTGCACAGAGCTTTCCGGGCCTTCCTCCCTACTGCCCCAACCCCCCTTACCAATTCACCAGAAATTTCCTATCTTGTTCTCGCATTCTGACTCTGGGACGCAAGTGGGGGTGGGGGCAGATAAGCGCCAGCCCTCCCTGATCCCACCGTCGCACCTCAGCCCCTAGCAGCGTCGGTTTCCCTAAGAATATCAGAGGGGGTGGTCAGGGGCATGAAAAAACAAATTGGAGTGTGTTACAGCACTAGAAGCAGGCCATTCATTGCCCAGCTGAGAGGGTGGGAAACAGGCAGATCGAACACCAGCTTTGTCGCGCACTCTCCGGGCCATCTTGGACAAGGGCCTCGGTTTGCCCATCTACGGACAGAAGTCAATGTTGCACTAACTACAGGCCCCCCCGTGTTCTCTGACTTCTCCCCACTTTAGGGTGGCACCTAAGCTCCCAGGTCCCAGGCAGCATGGCACATGTGTGTGCCATGGGGCTGGTGCACAGGGGCTGGTGCACTTGGGCGGTGCTGGGTACTCCTGCTCACCAGGCCGAAGTAAGAGCCCCTTGAGCTCGACCCGGAAACTGTGACACTGGTACCCACTTCCAACACCCCGCAGGGAGGGTCAGAGAGATAAAGGGTTTTGAAAGTGGGAGTGGGGGAAGGCGGAAGCCTCTGCTCTCCCATCAGAGTTCCTCCTTCCACTTGACACAAAAGCCCATTCAACAGAGGGGGAGACTTGAGTCCTAGGGAAGGGCACCCAGGTGGCATATGTTTTATGGCTTAAGCCAGAGCTTGCCTCTCTCCATGGGTACAAAGTTAGTTCTCTTTCGAGTCTGTCCAAAATTCCTCCATCTTTTTTTTCTTTCTAGTTCCAGATTTTACTAAGCTATGGTTAGGCCAGCACGCCGGGATGTCAGGTATCCAGTCACTGCTCTCCCATGGCAGAGAGCCCCCACGTGCTAGCCTGGCCAAAGTCTCTTTCTCTCAAGGCTGCACCCTTCCCACCGAGGGGCAGCTCAATTTAGGGAAAACCCCTGTTCACAGGCACCACCACCCCCCCGCCCCCCACCCCAGAACTATGGGAGGGGAGCGAGGAGACTGGAATCCCAGAACGCCCTTCCATCCCCAAAGGGCCTGAGGACCAACCACCTTTCAAACGGGGAAACAGACCTAAACATAGGCTAAGACCGGCCCAAGGTCACACACCAAGCACAAGGGGGAAAATCCGGGGCTAGAACTCAGTTGTTCTATCTACCTCTAGCCCCTCCCCAAGGCTGATTCCCGGAGATGCTCACAGAGGATGAGGCAGCCCCAGTGGCCCGCGCCCTACCCCAGGCCCCAAGCGACACAGAACAGGGGGAGGCGTCTTCGGGCCTCTAGCCAGGGCCAGCTGCAAACCGCATCCTGGGTCCCCAGACGCCGCGGACCCGCCCCGCCCCTCCCTCCGCTCCCCGCAGCCCCAAGCCTTTGTCAGCCACGCGCTCACACGCTCACACACACATCCGCGCCGCCCGCGAGCACACACTTGGTTTCCCCTGGCACACACCCGCAAGGGGCGCGCGCACTCGCCGCACGCACGCAGGGGAGTGGGGACGGCGGAGGAAGGAAGGAACTGACCGGCTACGGACCGACAGACAGCCTGGGCTGGGGGAAGGGGAGGAGAGGCCCGGGAACCTGAGGCTGGGGCGGATGGGGGCGCGGAGGTCAGAACGCAGAGAGACGCAAAGGAGACTCTCTCGTAGAAGAGGACAACGGATAGGACGTCAAGGGCTGCCGAGGACGCGCGGGCTACTCCAGGGGTGGGGACTCCCCCAACCCCAGGCCCGGGGGTACGGGGGCCGGTCCCTGGATTGGACCAGTAGATCTCAGGGCATCACTTGCCCAGTCGTGCCTGAACGGAGGGCCCTTAGGGACCCCACGAAAGGCTTGGATATAGGGGGCCTGGGACCGAAGCCTCCCCGAGGTACCTCGAGGCAGAGGGTCCTGGTTCTTGGGCTGGGTGGGGCACTCGCTCACCTGCTACGGTGTACCTGTCCAGGTAGTTGAGCACGTTGCCCAAGCTGAGGATGGCAGCGGCTGCCCCCCGCCCGCGGCCCAAGCTGGCTGGTTTGGGCTGCTGAGCGCCGAGGCCCTTGGCAGCGGCTGCGCAGCTGGGGGTGCTGGGGGTGCTGGGGGGTGCGGAAGGGGCCCGTCTCACGCTGCCCGACAGCGTCTGCACCTCATCGTCGGCGGTCGCCACTCCAGCGGCGCCCGCTGCCCGCGCCCCGCAGCAACCGCCACCGCCGGCCCCTCGCTGCGCCCCCCGGCGCCGGCGCCGCCGCTCCGCGTCCGCCTCCTCCTCCTCCGCGCCGCCCGCCGCCGCCGAGGCGCATTCCAGGCACATCATGCCGGCCGGGATCGGGGCGGCGGGGGGCGCGGGGGGCGCGAGGCCCAGCTTGGGCCCACTCAGTGCGTGTGTGCGCCGAGGAGCCGCCGCTGCACCATCCCGGCCGGGCCCCGTCGGCTCCTGCGGTCCGACCCCGGCTGCGGCGCTGCCACCGTCTCAGCCCGGTGCGCCGCGGTCGCCGCCGCCGCTGCTCTGACAGCTGCGGCCCGGCCCCGCCCACCAGGCCCGCGCCCAATCAGCCCCGGGCTCGGGCCACAGCCCCGCCCCGCACGTGCTGCCCCCGGGGGGCGGAGGAGGAGGGGCGGGCCGCAGAGCCCCTCCCGCCCGACGGGGGCGCAGTCACTCTGGAGCCGCGCGGCCGCCGAGGCTGACGAGGACCCGGAGGGGGTTTGTGGGGAGCTGCGGAGCTAAGAGTAGCGTCCGGGAAGCAGGACTTCCCAGCACCCACTCAGTGCCCTCCCCGCCCCCTACCAAGGCGGAGACTCTGGGAGAAAGCTGAAGGCTAGAGCTCAGGGCATACGGACATCCTGGAGAGAGGGTCTCAGACGGTTAAGTCAGGGGTTGCGGGTAGGAGGGCCCACGGCCTTTCCAGCAGCTACTCACCCGCCATGATTTAATCAGTTCAGGGAGGGCTGTGTAAGAACCAAGAAGCGTGCCGGGTGGGGGGTTGGCCCGGGACCCAGGCCTCCACCAGTCACAGAAGGCTATGGCACTCACCCATCTGGAAGCTCAGATCCAGCCCCCTGCCTCCTGCTGGGCCCATTCCTGTGTGCACACCGAGACCCTACCCCTGCCCCTCAGAAAGGCAGCCCCTGGGAGAGAGAGCCAGGGCTCCAACCGGCCCCCTGCCCCACCCCCGAAACAGGGCATTGAAAGGGGGCCTTCTCTCCTGAGGGCACGGCAACGGGCAACCGCAAGCATCACACTTCAGCAGCGCACGACAAAGCCCTCAATGGGAGACAGGAGGCTGGGTCCTAGCCCAGTTCTGCCCTGGTGTGTGGCATGACCCTAGACAAGACCCCTAACTTTCTCTGGGTCTCAGTTTCTCTCTTTGGGGGTAGATAGGAGGATAGGATTTAAAGGGTCTGGAAGTCCCCCAGGTCCTCCCTTGGGGGAGCGGGGCGCCCTGTCTCCTGCGCAGAGTGGTCAGGTAGTTTCTGTATTCAGGGCCACAATCTCCACTCTCACCCATCTCAGAGGGGCTGTGGTTTTGGTAAGCTCCCTCCCCCATTCATTTGTTTGCAGCTTTGAAATGAAAATCCTGTACAGAGTGCTGAGGACATAATGGTAGAAGTAGACAGAGCCTGGGAAACCAGAGTTCTTCACACACAGGTTCCAGGGCCCATAAGTGACCCTACCGTGGACATGCAGTTAGTTGGCAGCAGGGCTGGTGCTGACCCAGGTTGGTGCAATACCTTCGGCCTGGGCTGGGAGCTCGGTTCCCACTACAGGCTGCTCCAGATCCCACATCCGTGGGCAGGTGCATCTCGTGAAGGTGTCGGCCACAGTGAGTCATGGCATAGCCAACGGGTGACACAGCACAAGTCACCCCTCCCCACTCCCGCCCCACCGTCTCTTGTGAGCAGAGTTAATCCCCGAGCTGGTGTTTCTTGGCGCCTTTGAGGTGTATTTTAAATTCTGCAAAGTGACTAAAAATATGCTTCATCGTGTTGGGTATGAATGACTGTGGCGGGAGGGTTAGGAAAACAGATTTCATTCTGAAAGTTGCCTTGCTGCCTCTTTCCAGTTTGCTGAGCCCAGGACTGCAAAGCTGGGTGAGGGAAGTTCCACGGGGTGGCCCAGGATGGCAGGTGATTAAACAGGGAAGGACAGACCTAGGAGCTCCATGGGGTTGGGACTGAGCCCTGGCACTGACTTTCATAACTGTGTGATGGTGCCAGCTAAAGGACAGTGCCCAGCGGGGCGATGCGGCCAGCTAGGGGCCTGTCCAGCAGTGAAGAAGGCAGAACCATGGCTCTAAGCCCAACACCATGGTCCCCTTCCCACTCCCCAAAATTCCTCATCCTTTCAGCCACAGCTCTGCCCAGGGAGCAGTTTTAGGCCTTAGCCAGAAAGGGGAGCATTCCCTTTCCATGGCACTGCCTTTCCACCACTGAGTAGGCTCTGGAGCAGGGGAAAATTGGCAGAGTTTTGAGCCTTTCAAATTTGGGGGACCTCTAAGCTGCCACCAAGCAAGCCAGCCATTCCCAGTCTGTGGGGTTTTCTGGGATTTTAACTCAAAGGCACTCTCTAGAGTGGGTCCTTAGGTGGGATATGGGGCCACCAAAGGCACGGTGATGGGGGGACAATAAGCCCTTTTGGGCTGTATGGCCCTGGGCAAGTCACCGTGGCCTCCTGAGAGCCTCTGGGACCATCAGCTAGAGAACTTGTAGGGTTCTTGTCTTCATCTCACAGATAAAGAGACCCAGGGAAGAGAAGTAATCTACCTAAGGTCACTAGTAAATGATGAGGCTTGCACTAAACCCAGGTGTGTCTACCCCCTAATCCAGTGTTTCCTCTACTGCCCCATAGCGATGCTCTTAGCTTCTCCAGGACAGAGCTTTCTCATCAACGTGATGGGAGGCTGAACTCAATGATGGCTAAAGGGCCTTCTGATATTCGTTCATTAGGTCTAGACCATAATTTCAAAACAAATGGGCACATTTCATTAGTGGCCAGTGTCCCAAGGGCAAGTATATTTGGGAAATGGTGGGATAAACACAGAGAATTAGGTTTCCTAACTGAGGAACTTTTCAGAGTCTGTAATCTGAGAGTGTACACTGGGAGTCTCCCATGGGGAAGTATAGGCTGCCATGTCCCCATGTGTACTAGACCACAGAACATCTCGTAAGATGACTACAGCTTTGCAGAACACACTCTGAGAAATACTGGCTCCCCCACGGCTGCCACCTGGGAGCTCAGTCCACCTCCCCTCTGCCCATCTCCCTACACAGGAGTGTCTCCAGGGCTCAGCCTCAGTCTCCTCCCTGCTCACATGGCACACTCTCCCTTGGCAGCCTCTCACCCATGCTTGGGCTTTCAACAATTATCCACCTCCCTAGGACACCACAACCTCCATCTCTAGATGTGGCCTCATCTCGGAGCACTAGGTCCACATGCAGTTTCCTGCACACTCCCCCCTAGATATCCCCCAGCACCTTAAACTCAGCACATCCAAGATTGAACTCATTGTCTTTCCCCTAAACCTGCTCCCACCCAATATCATTTATCTCTTGACAAATAGCAGCGGCATCCACATTGTCACTGAGCTGGGAACCTGGGAGCCATTTGGGACTCCTTCCTCTCCCTCAACTCCCACCTCTAGGGCCTGTCCATTTTTTCTCTTTAATATCTCCCAGTGTCCCAATTGCTCATGGACTTAGCTCAAACCTCTCCATGTCTCACTTGGACCCTTTTAAAGATGAACACCACCTGTTCCAACATTCCCCTCCAGTCTTTTTCTTTTCTTTTTTTTTCAGCCACATGTGAAATCTTAGTCCCCCGACCAGGGATCGAACCCACAGCCCCTGCAGTGGAAGCGCGGAGTCTTAACCACTGGACTGCCAGGGAAGTCCCCCGCCCAGTCTTTTCTTCATATTTTTTGCCAGTAATTTTCTAAGTCACACATACAACCCTAGCACTACCTTGCACAAAACTTTTCCATGGCTCCCCACTGCCTACAGGATTAAAAATATCTAAGTTCCTATCTACGAAACAGAAACAGACTCACAGAGAACAGACTTGTGGTTGCCAAGTGGGGGGGGCGGTGAGGGAGGGATGGATTGGGAGTTTGGGATTAGCAGATGCAAACTATTATATATAGAATGGATAAACAACAAGGTCCTACTGTATAGCACAGGGAACTATATATTCAATATCCTGTAATAAACCATAATGGAAAAGAAAATGAAAAAGAATATATATATGTATAACTGAAACACTCTGCGGTACAGCAGAAATTAACATGACATTGGAAATCAACTATACTTCAATAAAATTAATTTTTTAAAAATATCTAAGTTCCTTAACATGATCTCCGATAACCCTTCATGACCCATGCCAATCTCCAGCCTTAGAGCCTACTGCCCATCTCTCAAAATTACACTCGTCTACACTGAAAATTGATCTCCCTGAACTCGCTCATAGTTATGATACTTCCTGGAGCCCAGAGGAGTGGCAGGAATTGGGGGCAGTTGTCTCTAGTCCCCGCTCTCCCCTCAACACAAAAGCCCTTGTCCTACTAACACATTGATGGTTCAGGACCACGGAGAGCGTCCCCTGGGCAGCCCCCTCCCCCGGCTTTTTAGTCCTGCTCTGCCTACGCTGTCTACCTAGGTCACTCCTCCCATTAGTCCTTCAGAAATCCAGCACAGCCATGACTTCCTCCAGGAAGCCCTCCCTGACCTGCTTGTTTCAATTGTCATTTCCTCCCCTAGGTTACTTGAGTAACCTGTGTATCCCTCCTCCATCACACCAAACTCATTGTGCTGACTATGTTTGTACATGAGTCCACCACTCCCCTCCACCGGCCCAACAACAGATCGTGAGCCTTAAGGGCCCATACGCTGTCTGATTCACTTCCGCTGTCCAGGACAGAGGAGGTGCTCAGAGAATGTTTGTGACTGAATGAGTAAATGACATTTAGCAGGTGCTTAGTAAGTGTGTGCTGATTTGCATCATGTATCTGTTGCTCTGCGTGACTCAGAACCAGCCAGATTCCTCTCCGGGCCCTTCTGGTAAAGGCATTTTCTCCCTGATTGACTCCACCCTCCATTAGCTTCCCTGTGCCATTTCCCTCCCACCCTTTGAATACGTTCTCCACAGGTCACCACCCACGGGTAGGGAGAGGACACCTCCTCTCTGCTCCCACTGTTGCCAAGCTGGGGACTTCTTGGAGCCCCTCCATCCCCCAGCCTGGGCCTGCCTCACGAGTTTTGCTCAGAACGCTTCGTCTCTGCCTCTCTCTCCTGCTCAGTACAGATGCCTCTGAGTCCCCACTAACACAGAAGTTCCTGTTCTGTCTTTTGAACATTCTTAACACTTTCTGAATTACAGACGCTCCGATCTCCTTTGATCATGGACTCAGACTATAAGAAGTGAAAAATCCCTTGAAGGACACTGAGTCCAGCCTCTTCCCTGTCCCGTGAGAGGCTGCATCTGAGAGGACTGGCCTGCCCAGGATCACTGTAATAGACATAGTCGGTTTTTGTGGGTTTGTTTTTTCTGGTCTTTTTTTCTTTCACTGATGTTTTATTTTGATGCTCAATGTCCATTTCCCTTGCTAAGTGACCCTGGTTTCCTGGTCTTAATGGAGCTATAAATCAAGGCATGGGCATAGGATCCAACTGGACTCTCTCAGCCAGGGCTTTAAATCTTGATGTCACAGGACACCAATCTAGGCCTTTAATTCACATTCCAGTGCAGATGGCCTCAAAGGTGTATTGGATCAGCATTTTGTTTTTTTTTTAGCAGAACAGCCGTTTTCTCAAACTTTTACATGGAACCCAAATATGTAAACAAAAAAATATATTGCTGGGCCAGTCTAGGAAAAAGAATAGGGAGAAAATGTCCCAATAAGGTGGCCCCGGAGCCCTGGCTCCTGAATCTCCAATCTTCCCATAGATTCTGTGAGCTCCTGAGGTCTTCAACAAATCCCTTTCTTGCTTAAGGTATCAGTCAGTTTCTGTTGCACACCACCCTACAACCTTAACTGATGTGGTCCCACAGAAAGAGCACGTGCAGTCCCATACCTCCCTGTGTCAGATAAGGCTTGGCTCCAACAACCTCTGGTTGCCTCCTGCAGCTGCATTAAACCAGAAGGCTCACAGGCCCACCCAGGCATGGAGGAAAGATAGACTCTTCAGGGAATGAAACAGACTGATGTCTGGTGTTGCAGGGGGACAAGCCAGGACTGGGGTGACCATCTCGACGCACGTGTTTAACCCTCCAAGCCTGAGGTCAGGGTGGAAGAAGAGTTTTCTCATCCAGACCCTATAAACACCTCCTCACGTGCTCACACACCAACACAGAGATGAGCACGCACAGGCACACGCACACTGACCAAGCACACCTGCATACCTGGATGACACCTGGGAGCTGGAACGCAGCGTGTGTCCTGGAAGAGCAATTAACACATGATGTGAGCAGATCAGGTCTGAGGGCCTCGTCCTGCTCAGCAGTGTGCTCCTCCATCAACATTCCCACCAAGTGAGTCCACAGTATCAGGGACTGATCACCCAGCAAGTGCCCTGTTGGCCAGAAAGGTGTGTTCTATTGACCACTCCTCCTGCCTAGCCCGAGTGGCTGGGCTCTCAGAGACCTATACCTGCGACCTCAGCACAGTGAGGTCTGAGTGACCAGCCCCAGAGAGGCAAGGGGTGGGAGCTGAGTACAGCTGGGGTCAGGTTGCTTGCAGAACAGATACTGGTCTCCCCCTCCCAGAGTCTGCCAGCCCGCCCTGCTCCTGCCCCGCCTCCAAACACTTCGGATGATAACATCGTATAAACTCCTGGTGGGGCATTTTGTCTAGCTCAGTCCCAGAAAGCACCACCCTGCCCTGCCTGGCAACCCAAACCCCAGAAAGCACTTGAGTCAGAAAGAACTTCCCTGATTACAGGATTCAAGCTCCAGCTCCTCGGCTGGCATCTGAGCCCTCTGGTCCCAGCCAGTCTCTCCCGCTCCCTCTCTCTCCCCCAAAACACACATACCCCCTCCTTCCTGACCACACCACACCTCTCCGTGATTCATCACGTATCTTCCGCCCCATCCCCTGTACCTCTGCCTGTTCTATCCACCAGGGATTCCCTTCCCCACACCTCTGCCTGTTCTATCCACCAGGGATTCCCTTCCCCACACCTCTGGCTTTTTACCAGCTCCTAGGCTGACTCCTCAAAGCTTCTGAGGGATGTAACCCCTTCTTCTGCGGTGTGCCTCACTTGGCCCAGCCAAGCGTTTCCCTGTTCCTTCTGGGGCTGTGAGGTCCAAGGGCAGGGCTGGAGTCACTGCCCAACACCAAGATGGGCACCCATTGGTACCAACGCATGTTTCTGGAACTGGCATAAATGAGGTTTCTGATCTCTCTCCCCAGCCTGAGGACTCTGAGGTGGGAGAGGTGGGGGTAGCTGATGACTCTTGGGAAGCGCTTGCCCATCTCCTGGGAGCTGAATCTCACAGGGGTCCTCCCCCGGATTATAGGAAGGAAGATCCTGGAGCTGGGCTTCTGTGGACCTAGACCCAGCCCGTGAGAAATCACATGAGGTCTAGGTTAGAAAAATCACATTCAACACACCTCATAAATATAGCTGGGGAGTCTGCAGCTCAGAGAAGACAGGAAGCGGCCCGGGTCACACAACCAGTGAATCCCGCACAGACTGACTGCCTCCTTCTCAGAGGAAACTAAGTATGATACTGTGATTTCTAATAAGAAATATATGTTTGGTCTTCATCCTGTTTCTGGCACAAAGCTCCTAAAACCCTTGGAGTTTCCTAGGTGATGAGAGCCCTAACAGTGTCTTTCCTTTGTTAAGGAGGTGACTTTTGGAACTCACCTAAGGATGAGGCTGCTTGCCAGAGAACCAGCCTTGTGATTAGAAGGTTGGAACTTTCAGCTCCACCACCCCCGCCAACTACCTCCCGGGAGGGGAGAGAGGCTGGAGATTGAGATCAACCAGTGACGGTTTAATCAATCATGCCTAAGTAATGAAGCCTCCGTAAAATCTAAAAGGACTGGGTCCGGAGAGCTTCCGGGTTGGTGAACACATGGACATCTGGGGAGAGTGGTGCCTGGAGACAGCGTGGAAGCTCCACGCCCTTTCCCCATACCCTGTCCTATGCATCTCTTCCATCTGGCTACTTCTGAGCTATACTTTATAATAAACTGGCAATATAGTGAGTAAATGGGTTTCCTAAGTTCTCTAGCACATTAATGGAACCCAAGGAAGGGGTTGTGAGAACCTTGGATTTACAATTGGTCACAGCCTGGACTTGTGATTGGCATCTGAAGCGTGGCACAGGGGTGACAGGGACAGTCTTTTGCACTGCATCCTTACCCTGCAGAATCTGATGCTATCTCTGGGTAGACAGCCTCAGGGTCAAGTTGAATTGTAGGACCCCCAGCGGGAGTCAGAGAATCGCTTGGTGGTGTGGGAGTGGCGCCCCTCTCCCGCACCCACACTGTAACTGGGTGCAGAACCCTTACCATGCAGCCTCATGAATCCTTTCTCTCCTAACTTCAGGGCCGGCTGTTTCAGGAGCGCCAAGCATCAGATCGTGGGTGGAAGGGGAGGTCACCCTGGTGACGGCTGCTCCTGAGGGGCCGCTGAGACTTGGGGGTGAGCGTGGCAGGCGCGGGCTGAGCGGGAGTGTCCAGCTCCTGGAGCCCGTCCCATCCAACATAAGGGGCAGGGAGGACACCACAGGGGGGCAGGGGGGCAGGGGGGCGGCAAGCAAGGGTCAGGAGGTGAGTGTGAGTCTGGGTCACTGCTCTGCCCACAGCTGCTGGGAGGCAGGCCCAGCCTGGCACACCGCAAGTGGCGATCAGCAAGTGAACAGTGATTGCCTAGCTGGGCACCAGGGCAGGGGAGACCCGCTTATGCTCATGGCGGAAAGAACATGCCTCCCCACTGCTGCCCGCCTGGAAGCTGTTGATCTCCTGCGGGGCCCACTGTGCCCAGCTGCTCCAAGCCCAGGGGCAAATATGAGTCCCAGCGAGCCGGCCCTCCCCGTGCGGGAGGAGGCCGGGATGCAGAGCAGGGCCCTCATGCACAGCCATGCCAGCCCCCCAGCGTGGGTCTGCGCAGGCCTGGGCACTCCTCTGAGTGCCTCCTTGGTTCCTGCAGCCACACTCCCACACCAGCACCGGAGTAGAAACCTCTTCAAGACTACTGATTCAGCCCCCACTTCGTTCAGAGGGTGAACGCACGCAGAGGGCTGCCCCTGCAGACTGGGGAACCTGGGTCAGAGCAGGCGGTCCAGGGTGCGGACACCCAGAGGCCCACGCTGAGCAGCCCTGCGTCCTTGGCCCAGACTGCCCACCTCCCCGTCTCCTGCTTCCAATCCCAGGAGAGACACCTTGAGGCTATAAATAACATAGGTCTAAAGGCCTATATCCACGGGCTTTGTACTGGCCACACTTTAATCGGGCCCGCTGGCAGCCAGGCTGAGGGACCCGCGCTGGCGTGGCCTCGTGCTGGGTGCAGGCACAGGCTCAGGCCTCCCACCAAGGGTGCTGACAGCTCAATTCCCAGCCCAGCCACAGGCGCTGCCAGCTCTCTAGCTGGGAGCGAAGAAGTGGCAGGTGCAGCTTGGCCAGGGTCCCGGAGCCGCAGTCAAAGGTGGGCAGAGGCACTGATACAGTGGAGGCCGCCCAGAAAGGTGCAAGCAGGGTGGGTGGGACCTCCTCGCTGCAAGGCAGGGGCCTCAGGGGTCCTCTGGGGAGGCACCTGTGCTAGGAAGCAGGCATTGGCTCTCCATGGCCTCGCTGTGCACGTCCTTGCTGTCGGGGATCCCTGTGGGAAGAAATCGCTCAGCCAGCCCCAAAGAAGTCAAAGGCGTTTGGGGACGAGGCCTGGGCACAGCCTGTCATGAAATCCTCTAGCTTCCGTTTTCAAAATAAATTCCAGATCCGACCTGTTCTCCCCACCTTCAATGCCACCACCATGGTCCCAGCCCCACTGCTCTCCCCTGATGGCTGCAGGGCCTCCTGTGGCGTCTCTGCTTCAACACTAGCCCCCTACAGTCTGTTCTCAACACAGCAGCGCCAGAGTGGTGCTTTTAGGATGTAAATCAGACACCCTGGGGTTTGTGCACTGGAAACCAGAAAGCAGCTCCCATCTCACTCTGTGTAAGGACTCAGTCCCTGCAAAGGCCCCCAAAGCCCCCACGCTCTGGTCCCATTACTGTCACCCTCGTCCCAACCACTGGCCCCCTTGCTCCTGGCTCCAGCCACACTGGCCTCCTTGCCAGTCTTCAAACACATCAGGTCCATTCCTACCTCGGGGCCTTTGCACTAGCTTTTCCCCCTGCCAGAAGCACCTTTCCCCAGATGGCTGCATGACTCAGTCCCCGCGCAGTGCGGACCTCTCTGACCACCCTTTCAAAAACTGCAACCTGCCCCCACCTGTTCCTCTCTCCCCACTTTCCTGCTTTATGTCTCTCCGTAGCACTTATCACCTTGAACATACTCTATCTTCTACTTCTGTTTGTTTCGCTTCATGGGGGCTCGGACTTGGTGTTCACTCCCCACCATCTGCAGCCTTGCCTGGCACATAGCAGGGACGTAATAACTACGGGTGAATGGATGAACAAATAAACTAGCCAGGGGCTCAGCGGGTGGGTGGTGATCCTGCTCCTATAGGGTCAGCCCTGAGCCTGGTATGGGTGCAAGGTGGCAGGGGTACCTGTCTGCCGGGCCTGGGCCTGGGCCTGGTCTCTCTCCAGGTGCAGTGCAGTCAGCAGGAAGCAGCCACCACCCAGGGCGATAACGAAGGCGCAGCACAGGAAGCTCTGCTGAAGGCTGAGGAAGCGCTGCAGGTAGGAGTCGGGACGCGCAGCCCGCAGGGCGCTGGAGATCTGCAGAGGAGACAGGCTGGGTCTGTCGGGCCCACCAGACCAGCCTCCAGGCCTTCAAGTGCACTTCCTCCCTGGAGCCCGGCCATCCACCCAGCCTTACAAGTCCAGTGAGGTAGGGGCTGCCGGCATCTCCCAGGATGTGGCCCACTGTGATCTGAAGCGCCTCTGCCGTCCCCCGGCACCTGGGTACCACCACGGACTGCAAAACACAGAAGCACCAAGGGAGCTCCCCAAGCGAGGGCAAGGAGTAGGTGCCCCCTCATGCCCTATTCTGTCCCCCGGCTGCCAAGGACCAGCCTGGCGGGGTGACAGGCTGGCTAAGAGAGTGGGATGGCAGGGGGTTGACGAACCCAACGCCTGAAGCCCCACCACTGAGCCATCAGGTCGCTTGGAGGCTCAGGAAGGCTCCCTGGTCCCCTGGGATGGAGCTGCCGGGTCCCTGATGAAGGCCACCCCTCTTGAGGGTTTGCTGTTAAGTCAGGGCGACCAGGCGTGGCTGTGACAACAGTGATGGGGCAGGTGTGTCCCAGCTCAGGGGCCCACAAGGCAGCAGTGTGGGCTGTGGGGTGAAGAGCGGGTACACAGCTAGGCGCCTGCACGTGTGGGCGCCTGGGCAGAGTGGTGTGGAGGGCTCAGCCCCCATCTCAAGAAGCCCCTCTGGGCAGAGACTGAAGGCAGGCTTGCTGAAAAGGCCCACTTGGGAGGTTAAGAATATGAATTCCAGAGTCAGATTGTCTGGCTTCCAATCCCACACCCCCAACTCACTAGCCGTGTGACCTTGGGCAAGTCACTTCACCTTTCTGTGCCTCAGACTCCTCAACCCCATATGGGGATAATAATAGTACCTACATAAAGGGTTACTTTCATTATCGCTCCTCATCTGATACCTGGAGGACATCAGGCTGAAATCATGCCCTATGATTCTAAGGGGCAGAAAGCTTCCAGGCATTTGAACATGCTGTGCCTTCTGCTTGGCAAGCCTTCCCCTCTCTGGTCCAGCTGGAGCATCCCCATTCATCCTTCAGGACTGACCTTTGGGTCACCGCCTCTGTGAAGCCTTCCCAGAGTTCAGGTGCCTGCCCTGAGCTCCCCCAGCTCGTGTGCACCCCTAACTGAAGGCACATCCCCCTCAGCTGGAAGGTTCATGGTCCTCCTCCCCTTACCCTTACATTGTCCAGCAGCAAAGTTCCTGCCTAAGTTCTCTTGGGGTCCCTGGGGTTCAGCAAGGCACCAGGCACAGAGGGGACTAGCTGAAAGTTTGCCAACTCAATAAGTCAAGTAGAACCATCAAGGAGACTGGTCTCAGGAGAGGCCCCGCCAGAGCCCAGGGCTGCAGCATGGGAGGGGAGGGAGGCAGGAGGTTCAAGTAGAAGCCACACGTCACACAGTCCCAACAGGGCAGCCACAGGGAAACGTCTCACCCCAGAGCCTTAGCCCCAAGGCCTAGTTGTCCATAATCTGAGCCCATCAGAGAATAATAACAATGATAATAATTATTATTATAATAATTAACATTTATTAAATGCTTCCTGTATGCATTTTCTGTATCTCATATACATATATATATTTTATATATCCGCTCAACCAACCCATGAGGGAGATACGATTACTAGCCACATGTTACAGATGGGAAACCCTCCACAGAGAGGGTGAGTAACTTGCCCAGGGTCACCCAGCCAGGAAATAGTAGGGCTGAGATTTGATCCCAGGCCTTCTTCTCCAGGGTCTGACCTTTGACCATTCTGCTGTTAGAAGCAAGAAGGAAACTTTCCAGCAATATTTACTCATTTTTTATAGAACATTTGGAAAACAGTGAGAAGAACCAAGAGGAGAAGCTCACCCCAAGCCCCGAAAACCGCTAACTGGCAGCGAGAGCAGGGAAGGGAACTCCAGACAGGGGACGGTGTGAGCCAAGGTGTGAAGGCCAGAGCCCGGGGACTGGAGAGAGGGGTTTGTGGGTGGGCAGGGCAGTAAGAGTCACTCTTGAGGGTGACCGGCTGGTCCCGGAGTCACCGGCGCTGAGCCACTCTGTCCAGGTGGTGAAAGAGGCCGGGCCTCCCACCCATCACCTGGACCTGCCAACAAGCCTGAGAAGGAACTGACCACAGCTTTGCACCTTCCCCAAGTGCTACCTTCTCACCCCATAATTATGTGATTACTCACTGGTGGTTCTGGGCAGAAGGGCAGGGCCTCCTAGAAGATGGACTCTGAGTGTCCAAAAAAGTCCGTGCAGGGGCTGGTTGGACCCTCCCTTCCTCCCCTCCCAGGAACTCCAACCTGCGGGACCTGGACCAGCCCCTGATGCCAGTGGCGGGAGAGGTAGGTCTCCCCCTGCCTGTTCTGGGTCCCCAGGGTCTCCACGTAGCCAAGGGTCAAGGCTGGGCCCCACCAGCAGCTAGAGAGCCCAGCAGGTAATTTTAGAAGTTCAGAGGCTTTTGGGTTCCCAAAACTCCAGGCACACTCTATTCCGAGATAAAAACCCCTCTGTTTTTGACTTGCCCTCCTTAGAAGAGCTGTTCCCTTTATATCCAGGGGCATAACCAGCGCCAATCAAGGGCGTGCATCAAGGGAGTGCAGAAAGTCGGTTACTGGTTACTGCACCAGTCACCAGGTGCAGACTCCCTGGCAGCCTGCCTCACGTTCCCCACTCAGCCCTCCCACCCAGACACCCCTGGGAGGGTGAGACAGACAAGTGAGCAGACGGCTACCTAGGGGCAGCAGGCAGAGCAGGGAAGCATGGAGACCGGACAGAGGGAGAACAGGAGGGTGATGATCCCCCAGCGGGAGGGGGTGGCGATGTGCTGAGGAGGTGGGAGGTGAGCCTGGTGGCGGATTTCCAGCACCCTGGAGGACAGACCTGGAGCGAGTCCCCCTTCTACCCTACTCCCCACGGTTGGCGGTGGGTAAGCTGGAGCGGGGCCCAGACAGACAGGAGGGTGTGGAGGGAGCCAGAGACCCCATCAGTAGGTCTGGGGAAGCAGGGAGTTCATCTGGGGAGACACACTCTCCAGCCTTCCAGGAAGCAAGGCGCTCCAAGGCCCCGCCGGGCAGGGGGAGGTTGCCGGAGGTGGGTCTGAAGTGGGTCTTGGCTGTGACGAGCCAAGGTCCTTTTTATTAACTGACCCACCAGGAGGTAGGGGCTTCCCAGCGTGCAAAGAGTGAGCTCCCCATCAGAGAGTAGGTGAACAAGGGGACGGACTGCACTAGTCAGAATGTCGCAGAGGGTTCACGAGCTGGGGAGCTACACTAGACCAGTGTTTTCCAGTGCGTTCTGAGGATCGGCTCTACCGGGATCACGCAGGACATTCGACAGCAATGCAGATCCCTCGACCCAACACAGACCCAACTGAATCAGACTCTGAAGACAGAGGGCCTGGAAGCTGAATTTGTAACAAGCTCCCCCAAACCTGATTCTTAGGCTCAGTGAAGTTTGGGAACCACTGAAGAGCCCCTGCGGTCTCTTCCCCAGAGAGAATCTGGATTCTCCTCCTTGTGGATAAGCAGATCAAAGAGAGCCGTGTCCCTGAGGCAGGACTGACATGGGGCCATGGAGCCCACAGCAACCCCGCAGGAACGTGTGTGATACGGGCTTAGCTCACTCTGCCCGCGTAGCCTGGGCGTAACTGGTAGGTAGGTACCACCTTTCTACCTACTGCACACTTGAGCAAACCAAGGCCAGCCAGAGAGGTGCAGGGCTGGGAGTGGAAGCAGGTGGACTGTTCCAGAATCCTGGCTCCTGGGCTTTGCTGCCCTCTCACCTTCTGTGCTTCAGGAGCAAGGGCAGCCAGCAGGGACCTCCCTGCACTTCCTGCCACACCAGTGTCGCCACACTTCCTGCCCCTGCCTTGCTGCAGGCTGCTTCCTCCCCAGCCCCATCCCACCCCCTGCTGGCCTCTCTCCACCCATCTCCCCTCCAGCCCCCTGGAGCCTGCTCCTGCCTCACCTCTAGAAAAGCAACCCCAGCTACCTATGACCTGCCAACTCCAGCTACCACCCTCTCTCTCCTCTCTCCCCTGCGCAGCTTCTTACTCTCCAGGTCACGTCACCTCCTACTCTTCCTCACCCTGCCCCCAGCTGCCATCTGTCTGCCCTCCACCCCACAGCTGGGAGCCCCCCACTGCCGGAGACCACTCCCCCCTGGAGCCTTCCCCCTCTCTCTGTCAGGGGACTGAGCTCCAAAAACCGCAGGGACTGGTCCAGCTCCGGCCACCAAAGTGTCACAAGGCTGTCCTCTACTGAGGGGCTTTGGGAAGGTGGGGAGGCAGGGGAAGGGAGGCTAGAAGCCTTCCTGGGATGACAGGCCCCACTAAGCTTTAGGGGCTGGAGGCCTCCAAGCCAGGGGAGGACCGTGGGGAACACTAAGTAGGCTGGATCATGTCCAGCCCGGCCCCCTGGGCAGTGCCAGCCAGCTCCCCAGCAGACCCAGATGGCTCAGACTATGGCTGACTGGCCCCCTCACCCCTCCTCTCCTGTCCCCAGCCCACACACAGCTCTACAAAGAGCCTGGCTCTGCCAGGTTAATCATTCCTGCAAACACAGACACGGTGGTGGTGGGGGAGCACACAGGCGCAGTCTTCACATATCTGCAGGGCTGCCGTGTGCAGCAGGGAGCAGGTGGCGGGGGGGGGGGGACATGGAGGAAGCTGCAGGGGGCAGGATTCAGAGGACAAGTGGGCAGCCCCACTCATGACAACGTTTGCCTGGGACTTCCCTAGCAGTTCCACACTTCCAATGCAGGGGACACGGGTTCAATCCCTGGTCGGGGAAGTAAGGTGCCACACGCTGCACAGCTTGGCCAAAAAATAAAGGATTTGCCAGCACGATTCCACATACCGAGGGCTTTCCTTCAGGCTATCTTGCTTACCCCGCCAGGCTGGTTATGATTACCTCCTTTTTTTTTTTTTTTTTGCGGTACGCGGGCCTCTCACTGCTGTGGCCTCTCCCGTTGCGGAGCACAGGCTCCGGACGCATAGGCTCAGCGGCCATGGCTCACGGGCCCAGCCGCTCCGCGGCATGTGGGATCTTCCCGGACTGGGGCACGAACCCGTGTCTCCTGCATCGGCAGGCGGACTCTCAACCACTGTGCCACCAGGGAAGTCCATGATTACCCCTTTTTATAGACAAGGAAACTGAGGCCCAAGGCCATTCAGCAGGTCTATGGCTGAGTCTGGGATGGAGCCCAAGTCTCCTGCCTGGAAGGAGGAAAAGAGAAGACCCGCCAGCCCTGCAGCTGATACACCCACCCAGGAGTCAAAGACAGGACAGCCCTGTCTACATCCGCTGAGCCTGGGCCAAGAAGAGGCCCAGAGCATCTAGACAGAGAGCGAGCCTCCCGTCCACAGCAGTATTCAAGCAGCTTTTGTTGGCTAATTAAATGACTACACTTCCCCACAGCCCTTTCAAACTCAGATTCCAGGATGCCAGGATTTCTCTGGGAGATGGAAGATGAGAAAGTAGGAACCACTGACTTGCTGTCAGAATCCCAGCCAGCATTCTCTGTGCCAGGAACAGGGCAAAAGCTTTACATGGATAATCTCATTTCACCCTCACAATAATCCAGGAGGTATTTTCATCTCCATTTTCCACACAGGGAATCTGAGGCTCGGCGACACAAAGTGACTTGCCTAGGTCACACACAGCTAGTAGGTGGCAGAAGCAGGGCTGAATCCCAGGTCTGTTTCCTGAATCCAGGTTCGTGCCCCTGAACTAGACCCCCTTCAGGACAGCTCTCAGCCGACTGCAAGCTGCTCTGGTTCCCTCATGCCCACCCAGCCCTGGACTACCAGGAGGCAGGAGGAGGGCTCTTGGGGTGTCCCTAGGTCTGGGACCCTGTGTAATCCACAAGGGCACAGCCCTTCAGTGTTCAAAACGTTTCCCTGCACATCTCCTAGAAGGAGGCAGGGAGGCTGGACGGAGAGTGTGAGGCTCAGGGAGGGTCTTGCTAGACTCTGGACCTAGCAGTCATGGGGTCAGGATAGCATCAGCCCTCATTATAGCCTGAGCCTGCCCCTTGCCTTGCAGCCCATGATATGGGAGCTGGGGTGGCCTGGACCCACCTGGGCTCTGTGGCCCTGAAGTCCAGCATCCCTGTCTGCACACCCAGAGTGGAGGCCAAGGAGCCTGCTCGCTGAGAAGTGCAGTCAAGAAAGAGGGAGGGAGGCCTGGAGTCAAAAAGCCCGGGCCCAGCCTTCCCTCATGGCGCAGTGGTTGAGAGTCCGCCTCCCGATGCGGGGGGCACGGGTTTGTGCCCCGGTCCGGGAGGGTCCCGCGTGCCGTGGAGCAGCTGGGCCCGTGAGCCATGGCCGCCGGGCCTGCGCGTCTGGAATCTGTGCTCCGCGGCAGGAGAGGCCACAGCAGTGAGAGGCCCGTGTACCACACACACACAAAAAAAAAACCTGGGCCACAGTCTTGGCTCAGTGCCTCTGCAGGCTGTGTGACCTTGGTTCAGGCACCTGCCCTCTCTGAGCCTCCATTTGCTCATCTACAAAATGGGAGTGATGGTCAAAGGATATGTCTGAGACTGTCAGGGAGGCCCCTGGTCCAAGGTGACTGTTCATTGACCTTGGTCCCCTACCCCATGGTCTCTGAAGCCCCTCCTGGCCTCTAGGCCACTCAACAGCAGAAGTCCAGCCCTGAGCAGGACAGACTCCAGCTGCCCCTGCTCGAGAGGCCCCAGGACCAGCCCTCCGTTCCGACTCTCACACCTACCAGCAGGATGTCAGCAACCACGGCCCAGTTGCAGGACAGGAGCAGCTCCCCAAGGGCCAGGAACACCTGTGAACAAAGGGTGGCCAGGATGAGGCTCCCTGGATCTCAGTCACCAGCCCCTCCCCACGCTGTTTCTTCCCACCTGTGGAGAAGGAGACTGAGGCTGCCCAGAGGAAGGACCCATCGAGACTTACTGGGGTGGGTGAGGTTTGCAACTGTTTTCCCAGCTGCGACAGCCTCCAGAGTGGGTAGACATTCCCATCTGGGCAGACTGGCAGCCGTGACCCAGAGAGGAGTGCCAGGGCCCGGGCCTGGGAAGAGCACTCCCCCTGATGGACGGCCCCCAGGGTCTAGCCACTGAGGTCACCCAGGGAGGCAGCCAGGACTCCCAGGCCACACTTAAAGGTGCAGAAACAGGCACTTCCCTGGTGGTCCAGTGGGTAAGACTCCGTGCTCCCAATGCAGGGGGCCCGGGTTCAATCCCTGGTCGGGGAACTAGATCCTGCATGCGTGCTGCAACGAAGAGTCCACATGCTGCGACTAACAAGTCCACATGCTGCAACTAAACACCCCATGTGCCGCAACTAAGACCCGGCACACCCAAAATAAATAAATAATAAGTAAATAAAATATTTTTTTAATAAATAAATAAATAAAGGTGGGGAAACAGAGGGGAAAGGTCCAGAACTTGCCCACCCTCCCCTTTGTTCCCCTAAGGCCTGTGTACACTAAGGAGGTGCCTACTGCATGCCAGCCAGACTGCCCAGTCCAGGCATCCTATCAACAGCCCCTCCTAGGCCTTCCCCTTCCCAGACCCCGAGAGCAGCACAGGGAGGTGAGCAAGGCTGAGACAGTAAACTGTGCCCGGGTCAGGGCCAGGGCTTGTCTGAGGTTGCCAGCTGGCCCAAGGCAAAGCCATCCTGAAACACAAGGCTTCCGGCCCCCGTCCAGTGCCCACCCCCACCCCAGGCACCTGTGGGGCTGGGATAACCTTGTGTGCCCACCCTCCGCCTCACCATCTGGAGGCTGCTGTGTACCTGTCTCTCCCAGCTCCCTGAACCCCCTACCTCGTGCCAAAGGATTAGGACAATCCTCATTCCACTCACTCAAGAAGAGTTTAATGAAGCAGCAAGAAGGAGGGGAAAAGTCTCATTTCTCAGAGCTTCTAAGGGCTTATTGCTGGAGTGGAATTAGTCATTCCTGGAGTCACGGGGCTGTGCCTGGGGCAGCCCAGGCTCTGGATCCCAAAGGCCTACAAGCACCCAGGACCGCGGAACCAAAGGCCCACTGCCTGCACACTGACTGCGCGCCAGGCGTGTCCACTTTTGTCACCCATCCAACTCTCAGCCACCTCATAAGACACGTATCATTACATCCACTCTACAAATGAGAAGACTCAGGCCCACGGTCACACATCAAGTCACTTTCTGGTGAGCCCCTCTCCCCTGCGGCAAGGTGAGGGGCAGGAAGCTATCGCTGAGGTCGGGGGGAGACTCCAAGAGGTCCCAGAGGCCATAGTGCTGGGCGAGGCTGGCAAGAGGGAAGTCAGAGGAAAGCCCAGGATGCGGAGGGCTTCCAGGTGGAGATGGCATTGAGCAGAGCCCCAAAGGATGGGCAGCATCAGAATGGGTCTGGAAGAGCCCTGAGGCCGTGCCAGGCAGAGAACCGTAGTGAGCAGAGGCGAGGAGGCTGGAAGGCACCCACGAGGCCCGGCGGGCAGGAGTGTGGCCCGGGGCTGCGGAGAGACGGCAGGACCCACTGGGAAGGGGGAGCAGTGGGTGTCTTCTCCCAGTCTCACTAGTCCTTGGCCCTCCACAGACTGGGCAACGCTTGAAGGCAGGGCGGGGCCTCCCTCTGGGCCCGGGGCTGGGCACCCACAGGGGTGGGAATCAGGAAGTGGCCAGCTGGCAAGCCTTAGGCGGGGCCCAGGCAGGCTGCAGACCCGCATTCCAGCCCCACAGGGTCTGCCAACCCGGCCTCCTGGGACCAACATGAGGGCAGCTCACACCCATCCTTCCCTCGACTCCCACATCCACCAGGACTGCCAGGCCACTGCCCTCCTCCCACTTCCAGCTCAAAGGCATCCTACCCTCCATAGCCGGGGGGCCAGCCACACGGAGCCTGCTCTCTGCGGGTGCTGCGGTCTCCCCGCTGCTGCCCCACACCCACGGGACATGCTGAGATACACCTTTTCCTTCCTCCAGCTGGAGCAGGGTGGATCCTGACCCCAAAATAGGGCCGATCGGAGGGAGGCTGCAGCCACAACAGGCCCTTTCAGGCTGAACAAGCTGCCTGAGGATGCCAGGTTTCCTCAGACACACCTGGAAACCCACCCCAAGCCACCAAATCCCCGCCTCCACGCAGAGGCTTTGAGGAGCGAAAGGCCCAGCTGGGGAGAGGCCATCTCCTAATCCCGTAATTACAGAGTCTCCTGAGGCGGCTGCCTGGGCTCAAGGAGGGACACCCCATCAAAGAGGTGTGACCCCCTGGAGGGACGCCCCATCAAAGAGGTGTGACCTGGCCATGTGGGGCCACCCTTGGCAGTCACCACACTCTGGGCCTTGGTTTCCCCAACGCTACTACGATAGGGTGGCCCAGCGCCCCGGCAGCCCCCTCCACCACCAACAGCTTCTGCTTTTTTTTTTTTTTTTTTTTTACAGCTTTTGCTTTTAAAGCTGCAAGATAACTTCAGTTGGTCCCACAGGCTGCGTGCAAATCGGGTCTGAGAAGCCAGTGGCCTCCACGACCAAAGCAGACTTGCGTTCCGCAATTAAAAAAACAAAACAAACAAGAAGGGCCCTGGTCTGAAGTTAAGTCACGGTGAAGAATGTAGCCAGCCGACCGTTCAAAGCTCCTCCCACACGGGCCCCTCAGCCCCCTGGACGCCCTCTTCTGCACGGCCACAGGCCCCTCACACTGACCAGGTCCCCAAACCTGCTCCCTCCTCCTGTCCCCCCATGTTACTGTCCTCGCCCAGGGTGCCTGAGGTAGCCAGGATACAGGACCAACCCACAGACTGGCCACCAGCAAGCTGCCCAAGCGGTCAGACATGGAAAGGGAGAGGCGGGGGGCTCCTACATGCCTTGCTCGCCTTCGCACCCCTCCAGACACCGATTCCTCTCCATTCTGCATCCTAAATGTCCCTCAGATCTGCCCCCTCCTCCCGGCCACTGCTGCTGGCCTGGTCCAGGCCTCCCCCATCCCTCCGCCTCACCAGTTTCCCAGGCCCCACCATCCCTCCCGACAGCAGCCCCGGAGGAGACTTCCGAAAGGGAAATGGGAAATCTGCCCTTGTCCCCTTAGTGCCTGTTCATGGTTCCCTGCACCCTGACTCCGTCTCCCTGGGTGATAGGGCCTGGGAATACTGCCTGAGAAGCGTGAAGCCCCTCAACCCCTGGCCTTTCCATTTCAGACTCAAGAGGATTTCCCCCTCCAGTGGGGGCGGTGATGATGCATATTTCTGGCCTTAGTCACCCCCAGTCAGAGAGGCGTGTACACACACACACACACACACACTCTCTGACACATGCACTCACATAACACACAACCACACAAGCTTGCACAGACACGTGCATCCTCAAGACACACACACACACACACACACAAGAGCTCCAAGACCCATGCACACATACCTAGACCCATAACCTGGGACACATACACAAAACTCACACACCACAAAGACACATACATAAGCAGGTAACAGGGATGACATTCTAAGTATTAAAATATGTGTGGCAAGAGTACCAACCAAACAGACGGTGGCTGGAAAACAGCCTAGCGTGTACATGTGCGTGCTTGTGGTCTTATCGTGTAGACAGCAAGTTGTACACAATCACACGGGCACACACGCACGTATACATGTACACAAACACGCTCTTGCTTTTGCACTCATGTGCATACCTGCACTCGGACATGCACACACTCATACCTTCACACACAAAGACACCCTCCTCACGTACACCTGCACGCACAGGTAGGCATGGGCAGGGAGCAGGACGGAAGCTGGAGCACCTGCCCCAGAGGAGGCTCAGCCCCTGTGGAGTGGAAGGGACAGTGTCTTCACTTTGGTCCATCTCAGTCTGACAACTGGGCAGTAACTGATCTCTGAACTGCAAAGAATGGATTCTAGGTGCCCCCAGGTAGGGAGAAAGCAAATGTCTCCCATGGGCTTGTGGAGACTCAGGCAGAGGTAAGGCCGATCCTCCCCTTGCACAGGTCAACTCTTCACCCAGTGTGGTTGAGCCAGTCAGGATGCAGGTCCCCGGCACAGACTGGCCACCAGCAAGCTGCCGGGCCGGCTGGCACACTTTTTCCCTGGGCCTGCCAACCTGTAATTGCAGGGACTGTCTTTAGGGCACAAGGGTACCACCCAGCTCCCATGGGCCAGCAAAGGCCCAGCAGCCTGGCAGACAGGCAGGTGGGGAATGAGCTCCAGTCCTCCTGGAGAACCCAGCTGATACTGCAGGCTCTGCTGCCCATCCAAGAAGAGACACCTGCTAGATCCTGGCAGGGAAGCGGGGTCCTCAGAGGAAGAGTAGGCGGGCTTCTCTCAGCCCCTCGTAGGCAGCCTCTGGCAAGGCCCAGTTACTCCAGCCCAAGACACAAGAGCAAAAGGGCTGGGACTTCCCTGGTGGTCCAGTGGCTAAGACTCCTTGCTCCCAAAGCAGGGGGCCTGGGTTCGATCCTTGGTCAAGGAACTAGATCCCATATGCCGCAACTAAGAGTTTGCATGCCACAACTAAAGATCCCGTGGCAACTAAGACCTGGCTCAGCCTAAATAAATAAATAAATAGGCTTGTCCAAAAAACCCGCAAGGGCCAAGTGGTAGGAGAGATCCCCCAAGCTGGGGCACCTGCACGGCCCAGCTGTCTCGCCACCAAGGGATGACAGCAGGTCCCATAGTCAACCCTGGAATCCTTAGCTGACCCAGACCACAGCTACAATGGACACACATCCTGACTGCTCCCTGCCAATCATCACGCAAGACTCCCTTGTGGGCACCGGGCTCAGCAAATACGGGGCCTCCATCTTTGGTCCTTGCTCAGGAATCGCCAAGGCTGAGAAGGGCAGCATCCCTTCCCGGATGTAAAGGCCTCAGTGACCGCCAAGCTGGCTCTGCTCTGTGTCATGGTGGCCACATTGCTCCTTGGGCCAGAAGGGAACTCAGGGTTACGATCTAGTTTGGGCTGGAAGGAGCCTTAAAGATCATCTGGGGCAACTCCTGTGTGAAAATGGAGGGTTGCAATTGCACCATAGACTTCCCTTCCCCCAAAAGTAAAAAATAGTGTCGGGGGGTGGGGCAGAAACGTTTTTCACCAAAGGAAAAAAAAAGCTTAATGAGGTAAGTATTAAATATTGGCAGCCAAGGCAAAAAAAACCAGATAATTCTGGAGTAAAGTAGAGAATATAACCCTTCTCAGCTCCACCCTCCCCAGAGCTATCCTCCAAAGCCCCAGCATCTAGAGGGAAATAAACTGAGCAGGGGTCCTGTGTTTCCACTCTTTAACTGAGAACCAGTGGGAAAAGCTGCTGGGGAGAAATGGGTAAAAGTGGTGAAAGTGAATAAATGACTCCAGTTACTGACTCCACATAAGGCCTAAAAACAGCAATTTTTTACTGTTTTTTACTGGGCCTAAGGTCCAGTAATTAAGTAGAATGAACCCTGTGATAGAGCATTTACCTAAATCTCAGAAGAGAGAGCAGAGCCCAGGTGTTCTAACAAAGCCCCTCCTGCCTTACCTGAGCCCTGCAATTCCCTCAGGCGACAGAAAACCTAACACTCAACTCTCAAACTGCAGCCCCTTTGGGGAAGAGAATGGTCACAGAGAAGGCAGGAAGACAGCAGAAGAAAAGGAAGAGTCACCCACACTACATCAAAGCAAATTCAGTATCAGAGCAGAGCTGCCCACACCCAGGCTAGAGAAAGCACTCAGTATGTGAACTATGCAAACATACAAAAAAAAATAAGTAAAACAGCGAGAGAAAGTAAGAGAGGGAAGGAGGTAGGAAGAGAGGGAGGGAGGGAAGAGAGAGAAGAAAGAAAGAAGGAAGGGAGGGAGGGAGGGAGGAAAGAAAGAAAGAAAGAAAGAAAGGAAGGAAGGAAGGAAGGAAGGAAGGAAGGAAGGAAGGAAGGAAGGAAGAAATGAAGAAAGAAAGAAAGAAAGAAAGAAAGAAAGAAAGAAAGAAAGAAAG
>NW_021703786.1:48680026-48686592 GCF_005190385.1 Monodon monoceros
AAGAAAGAAAGAAAGAAAGAAAGAAAGAAAGAAAGAAAGAAAGAAAGAAAGGAAGGAAGGAAGGAAGGAAGGAAGGAAGGAAGGAAGAGGGAGGGAGGGAGGGGGAGGGAGGGAGAAACAGAGGAAATGGAAAGGGGGAAAGGTGGAGAAGGAAGAAGAAAGAAAAGGAGGAAGGAAGAAAAAAGAACCCAACCTAGAAGACAGATGATAGAAGGAGCAGAAGGAAATACCTTATAATTGTTTCAAACTACATTGAATAGTAATTCAATAAAGAGCTCAAAAATGAAATGAACCCCCAATAGGATGAGATATAAAAGGATATTGCAGACTTAAGGGAATAAATGGAGGAGCAAAGCAATAAACAACATTATTACAGAACTAATAAATTAAAAACAGTCAGAAACAGAATAGACATCAACCAAAGTAGAATCACCAATATAGAGAAAGGCTTGAGATAATCTCACAGATTGACTGATTTTTAAAAAACACAAAGAAGAAAACATTGGGACCTCCCTGGTGGTCCAGTGGTTAAGACTTCGCCTTCCAATGCAGGGGGTGCGGGTTCGATCCCTGGTTGGGGAGCTAAGATCCCACATGCCTTGTGGCCAAAAAAAACCCCAAAAAACATAAAACAGAAGCAATATTGTAATAAATTCAATAAATACTTTAAAAATGGTCCACATTAAAATAAAAACTTTAAAAAAGAAAAAGAGAAAACATTTAGAGAGAAGTAAATGATATGAAAGACAGGTGAAGTAGATCAGGGCTGGGACTAGAGCACGGCAAGTGAGACACATAGGGTACCAAATTTAAGGAGGTACTCAGTCTCTGGGTTGCACAAGTGTAGGGTTAGCCCCTGGGAGTGAGTGCCTCCTTAAATTGTGTACCCTTATGCCTTGCTGGCCTTACCCTAGTCCGGGCCCAGAAGATGATCCAACACAGGTTAAAAAAAAAAAAAAAAAAAAAAACTCAACAAATAAACAAACATAAGAAATATTCAAAGAGATGAGAGGGGGAAGGAGGATACTCAGTGCTGATTCAGCAGATAAGAACACTGTTATGAACAAACTTTTATATGATATAGAATATTTAGCATTGAGATATATCCTAGCTGTTGCAAGCAGCTTCTAACATGGCTCCAGAGACCCCTGCCTCTTGTATCTCATCCTGGGTGTGGGCTGGACCTAGGGATGTGCTTCTCATGAGCAGGATACAGCAAAAGTCATGGGATACCACTTCCGTGATTAGGTTACAAAAGACCGTGACTCCCCTTGATAGACTCTTCTATTGCCTTCTCAGCCTACACATATTCAGGAAGGGAGCTGCCATAAGAAAGAAGCCAACATAGCAAAGGAACTGAGAGCAGACTCCAGCCAATAGCCAATGAGGAGCTGAGGCCCTCGATCCAACATCGCAGAAGGATCTGAATGAGGCCCACAACCACTGAGTGAGCTTGGAAGCAGATCCCTCCCTAGTTGAGGCTTCACATGAGATCACAGACCCTGGGCTAACGCCTTGATTGGAGCCTACAAGAGACCATGAAGCAGAGGACCCAACTAAGCTATGCCTGGATTCCTGACCCACAGAAACTGTGAGATAATAAATGTGTGCTGTCTTAAACAACTACATTTGGGGATGATTTGTTACACAGCAAGAGATAACTAATACACTACCTAAGCCACTGAATTTCAAGGATAAATAATATAATCTTCAGGTATCCAGATGAAAAAGTGAATCGATATGAAAGATTTTTTAAACTTCATTCTTCACAGCAATATTTGATACAAAAAGACAATGGAACAAATGTTTGCAAAGTAATGAAAGGAAGAAAATGTGAGCCAACAATACCTTTTTCTCTTCAAGAAAAGAGGGAAAGAGAAGACAACCTCAAACATAAATGAACCAAAGGAAAACCACCTCTCTAGCCCTTTTTGGTTTGGAAAGGGGGACAGAATGGATTAAAAACTATTTAACCACAAAATCTACTCAGTTAGGAGTTGAACCAAAACGAAGAACTCAGGAATGGAGCATCTATGCAACAGATGGAGAATGAGTATTGAATCTATTTAAATCTGAGACTACTGTCCCAGATCTAAGGATTATGCTTAGAGAACAGACTGTGTTATAAATCTAGAAAAAGTAAAAATAATAATATAACTAACAAAAACCGGGAGACTGGGGAGAGAAGAAGGGGGAGGTATAAGAAAGCTGATCAGGATTCATCAATAAGTCCAAAGTTTTAAAATTAATTTGAAGTTAACCAAGTCCTTTGATTTCACTTCAATTTCTTCAGGTAAATTCATATAAATGAATTAAACACTATATGATTCTATTTACATGAAATATCCAGAATAGGCAAATCTATAAAGGCAGAAAGCAGCTTAGCAGTTACCTAGGGCTGGAATAGAGGATGGTTAGGGGGAAATGGTGAATAATTTATAATGAATATGAAGTTTCTTTTTTTTTTATAGGAAGCCCAAGAAATGCATTTATTCTATTGTCTTATAAAGTTTCTTTTTGAGGTGATGAAAATGTTCTAAAATTGATGTGGTGTTGATTGCAAACCTCTGTGAATATACTAAAAACCATTAAATTTTGTACTTTAAATTGTATGATACCTGAATTTCATCTCAATAAATCTGTTTTTAAAATTACCAGATAACCTCAGTTTAACAAAAGTATTTCTAAACATAAATCTGGGTTTATATACAGAGGCACATATAGAAGGATGGTCACATCACAAAAGTAGAAGCAAACAGGCCAAGATGTTAAGAGTAGCTGATTCTAGGGGATGAGAAAATGGAAAATTGTTATCTCCTTCTTTGTGCTTTTCTGGTTTTGCTTTTGTTTTTTTTTTTAATTTCCCCCAGATAAAAATAGAAAGGTCATTGATAGAGTGTGGTGGATTGAATTGTTGGTCTCATCACTTGATTTCACTGTGATAGCATGATGCTTCCATATCCTTGACGTGTGGAGTCCCCCAGAGTGTGATCCTTGGTCCTCTTCTCTTTTCTATCCAAGCTCAGGCCTTTGCTGATCTCATTCAGTCTCACGGCTTTACATAACCAGCCTAGACCTCTCTCCTGAACTCCAGACTCATAAATTTCCAACTGCCTCTTAACGTCTGCAGTTGAACGTCCTAAAAGGCATCTCAAATTCAACATGTCTAAAATTGAACTCCTAATCCCACCCTTTCCAAAAAAAAAAACAAACCAACAACAACTCCGTACTTCCCTCCAGCCTTCTCCGTCTCAGTAAATGGCAACTCCTTGTTTCCAGTTGCTCAGGCCCAAAACCCTGGAGTTGCCCTCGACTCATCCATTTCTCTCACACTCCACACCCAACCCGTCAGGAAATCTTGTTGATTCTACTTCCAAAACGTACCCGGAATCTGACCGCTTCCTCACACTTCCTCCATAAGTAGCCCAATCCAAGCCACAGGTGTCTCTTGCCTATAATATTGGAAAGCCTCCTCATGGGTTCCCCTGTCTCTTGTCTTTGTCCTTTTTCATTCTATTATCAACACAGCAGCCAGAGAGACCTTGGTAAACTACGTGGTAGGTAGTTACAAAACAGCCCCCAATTAATCACCCTTCTTGGTATTCACACCCTTGTACAGTCCCTTCCCATGGTGAAACCGGGTCAGTTTCACACCTTGCTTCAACCAATAAAATAAGGCACAAGTGATGCTGTGCTGTTCCTGGCCTAGGCCTTAAGAGACTTTGCAGCTTCCACTTTGCTTTCTTGGAATGCGGCCCTGAGACCACCATGTAAGTAACCGGTTTCACCCAGTGGAAGACAAGAGGCCACATGGAGGAGAATGGAGGAGCCCCAGCTGACGGCCAGACACGAGTGAGGCCAGCTTGGATGTCCCACCCCACCCAGTCTTCCAGGTGAAGGCGGCCACAGGAGTGAGCACAGGTGAAACCAGGCAAGAAACCATCCAGCCAACTCACAGAATCATAAGAAATAATAAATCGTTGTCTTAAGCCACTACGTTTTAGGGTGATTTGTTACTCGGCAATAGGTGACTGATACAAACCATCAGTCAGAGCATCACTTCTGTGCTAGAAATTCTCTAGTGGTTTCCCATTTCACTTAAATTGGAAGTCAAGTTCATTCTATGTGCAGGGATCCGCACAATCAGTGCCCCACCCACGCCACCCCACCCCCGGCATTCCCTCTGACCTCATCTCCTTTGCTCTACCTTGGCTCGCCCCATTCCAACCACGTTTCCTAGAAGACACCAGCATGATTTCCCCCTCAGGACCTTTGCACTTGCTCTTCCCTCTGCATGGAGAGCTCTCCCCCGCTCTACCCCTGTATCCACATGGCTCCTTCTCTCACTTGCTTCAGGTTGCTGCTATAGCATCACCATCTCTGTGGGGCCTCCCTGACCATCTTGCACAGCCCAGTCCCTCTTCTTGTCCACTTTCCATGCTCTGTTCGTTTCCATCTAACATACCATTTATTTTACTGCATACATATTCTTGCCTGTTTTGTTCAATGCTGCATCATCCTCAAAGCCTAGAACAGTGCCTGGCACACAGGAGGTGCTTGGGAAATATTTGATAAGTGAGTGAACATTTCTGCTCATCCTGGCTGGGACCTGCCTCACAGCCACCTCACCGTGGCCTCGGCTCTGCTCCTTGAGACCTCTGCTCCCTCGGCCCGTGAAGCCCAGCAGCGTTTAAGGGTGAAGACCCCCACTCCCAGGTTTCTCACCTGTGAAACAGGAAGAGCAGCACAGAACCAGAGACACCCTGGGCGGGGGTAGGGTTACACCTGTGGGGTTTCATGGCCACATGCCCAGACACTCCTCCCCGTAATGTTAGATGTCACTGACCCAGGGCTCAGTGAAGGAGGAACCCTTGGGGCATGTAGCAGACTGTATTTTCCCAAAACAGTCACTGTAATATTTCCACATGCTCTTTCAGATCACTGCTAGTCTCCACCAAAAAGAGTGAATCCGTTCTCTCTCCCCTCGAATCTGAGCAAGAAGTTGTGGCTCAAGTGAAGAACAGAATGCAGTGCAAGTGATGCTGTATAACTTTCAAGGGCAGGCCCTCAAAGGCAACACAGCTTCACCTGGCTCTCTCAAGACTCTAGTCCTTGGAAGCCGGCCACCATGTTGTAAGGAAGCTCAGGCCACATGGGGAGGTCACAGGCAGCTGCTCTAGCCAGTAGCTCCAGCTAAGGTCTCAGCCAACAGCCAGCATCAACCATCAGGCGGCCCTCAGCCTTTGACGATCCAGTTCCCCCACCCGCATTCTGCGTAGTTAAGCCCAAGTGGAAAAGAGATATGTCAGCCCCACCCCCCACCTTGCCCAAACTGCAAATTCGTGAGCAAAATAAGTGTTTTTCTTATTTTAAACCACTGAGTTTCATTATATATCTATACTAACTAGAACAGGTCCAAAAGTTCATTTAGCTCCTCAATGAAACCAAGGGGAAAGTACGAACACTCCCATTTTACAGCTGAGAAAACTGACTCTCAGCAAGGTCAAGATCTTGCCCTAGCTCACACAGCTAGTAAGTGAAGAAGCAGGAACGATGTCCAGGTCTTTCAGATGCCTCAATGCATGCTCATTGTCATCCCCCAACTCCTGCTACTTCCTCTGGACCACAAAGCCCACCCAAGGGGGGACTGCCAATGTTCAGCCACATCCTCCAGCTATCAGACAAGTGATGATGGAGCTCCTACCTTGGGCTCAGTCCCTCCTCTGGGTACAAACCCTTTCTCCTCTGAAGGGCAGCGGCTCTGGGAAGAAGGCCAAAGAAGACGGTGTGAGCCAAGACCTGCTGTGTGTGTCTGGATCCCAATTAACAGCCAAGAAGTCAAGTTCCCCTGCCAAGGGGACTGGAAGGGGGGAAGAGATGGAACCCTCTGCTCCTGCAGGTGGGCCCCAGGGAACGGGCTCCCCCACGGAAGGCCCCAGACCAGATTTTATATGCTCAGGAAACCTTATTGCCATGAAACAGACAGCACGACTTGGCCCTACTTCAGGAAATTTGAGGACAGGCATGCCCACGATGCCTCCAAAAACCCTTCCTTCCCACGCAATGCAGCTAGAGCCCAGAAGCAGTTGGATGAAAGCTATAGGCAGCTGCAGACACACACGTACACACACATCCCACACAATTATCTGTTTGCCCTGACACATGTGCACACTCATGCACAGACATGTATGCAAAACAGCATACATGGACACACGCATACATACTATGCATATATAGAATGAATGACATGTATATGCAACATACATGGAGCATGGCTGTACAGACACAGAGGTGTATTCACACAAAAGCACACATATCTGCACTCATATTCACAGACCTGCATATATTCACACTTAGATGCGTGCACACACTAGCAGTACACATACCCACATTCCTGTGGGCCTTCCCAGGAAGCCCTATCAATCTCCCCAGAACTGGCAGAGAAAGTACAAGAAGAACTTTGGTTCCTACAATCTGAGAAGGTGAACAGATGGGTGGACGGATGGAAGGAGGGATGGGTGGATGGGTGGATGGGTGGGTGGGTGGGTGGGTGGATGGATGGGTGG